>NC_136479.1:31644197-32139197 GCF_902686455.1 Sciurus vulgaris
ATAATGTATGTATGTGTATATGTATATATGTATATATATGTGTGTGTGATTATACACACACACACACACACACACACACACACACGGGTGCTTAACCACTAAGCCACATCCCAAGCCTTTTTAAATTTTAATTTGAGACAGGTCTTGTGAAGTTGCTGAGGCTGGCTTTGAACTTGTGATTCTCCTGCCTCAGCCTCCAGAGCCACTGGGATCACAGGTATGTACTAGGCTCTATTTCTAATCTTCCTGACCAAGTACAACTTTGGACACATTATATAGTAGGGCACACAAAAGTGATCTATGGGACTGAGTCAGCCCAGAGGTAAGAGAAAGACCACTGAAATATTGCTCCATGAATCTTACATTTATAGAAAGCACTTGGCCCAGAGATAGGGGCCTAATTTATCATGGATCCTTCTGTTCCTGGGTCGAAGGACTTGCTCTCATTTTTTGGCTGGGGAAAACCAGCCTCAGCATTAAACAAAAACAAAAATAAATAATTTATGGTGCCAAATGAGTTATATTTCAAAAGACGTGGTTTGAAATATGAGTACTGCTTGATTTGTAACTGGATTTTTAAATTAGAACAGGTTTAGACTTAGGTACTCAGAATAGGAAGTGCCTTAAAAGTTTGGAAGATGCTACGATCTGGACCGCACACCTGCCTAGCTTTTCCTACCTGATATGCACCTGGGAACCAGCCATCCCAAATCAGAACAGAGAAGCTTCCCTTCCCCATGCAATGGCACCTGCCTCCCCACCCCCAACCAGAGCTAACCACTCCTGACTGTAGATGGTTTAATGTAGTTCATTAAAAGGTGGCAAAAGGAAACACTGATAATAATTGCTCCAGGGAAATGGGAATCAGGAGGTAGAAGGAAGCTTTATTGTATTTCTACTTTTATATTTGAATTTTCCATTTAGATCACCTCTTTAATCAACTTCATCTGTATACTGAAAAGCTACCTTTTTTTCTTCGTATGACATCACCGTAGCCTGATAAGTTTTTCCTCTTAAAACAAAGCAAGATCTCCTCCCTTTTGGCAAGCATATTCTTTGACCATGCCATTAGAGATAAGCCATTATTTACTAGCTCGAGATTATTCTGGATGTCTGAGCTGTGGGGTAACCTTTTCATTGAACAATGTTTGTTTAGTCTTCCAGATATTCAATAGGTTCTTCACTGGGGAAGGTCCCTTCCTTTCTTTAGACAGAAAGATTCATAGCTTTGTTGTGCTCTCAATTTCCTTCTAAGCCTGTATCTAAATCCCTGAAGGAATCAGGAAATACTCTCTTGCTGTGGATGTTTCAAGTGTGCCACTTACATTCTTCAGTAGATCCACCAAAGGCGGCAGCATGTTGAAAGCAATCAGCTGCTGGATGTGCTGGTGGGGCCCGGCAGCAATGTTGCTCAGGGTCCAGGCTGCTTCCTTCTGGATGGAGGTCTTGGGGTGCTTCAGGAGCTGGGGCAGCACACTCAGCAAGCCCGCACTGATGGCCAGCTGGGTCTGGTGATCTGTTCCTGTGACAACATTCCCCATGGTGCGGAGAGAAGGGGTCTGGAAGAACAGGGTTAGAAGTCTAACCAGTATTGCAAATCTATCACAGCAGAGGTGACCATCACACCTAGTTCTGTGCCCTCCCAAACATCAGTCACACTATGGACTTTGAAAGCTCACGAACCAGAATTAAATCCATGATCCTTATTCATTCAATACATGCATGGCGGTGTTTACACAGTGTCAAGGTACTTGCCAACTTCCCGAAAGTTCTGGCTCAAGTGGGATAGAGGTCAAGGGATACCTTTATCAGGAAATGCTGCGTCTCCTTCCACTTTCAACCGGGGAAGACACTGAATTGATAGCGTCTATCAAGTCAAAAAGTTCCATTGCCTTTGTATTTGGCACTAGTATTGAGCTTTTATTTTGTGTTTAATTGGAACAGATGAGATTCCGGTGGCATTTCTTGGTGTATTCATGAAGCCCCTCACAATAACTGTGAAGGTCCCCACCACGGGTTTATGACTAGACTCAAGGCAACGACTCTCCTAGAGAGACCGACTATGAACTCCTTTGGGATTCTTCGCATTATTTTGACAGACTGCATGAAAGTCCATCAATAGTTCAAGAGTTTTCCTAGCCTATTAGGCTATATAGCAGCTACTCATGTGAGAGGTAGAAGCAGGATTATAGGCCAATCACTGCCTTGCCAGGACAGCTCAATTGCGCCCCAGAACCTCTAAGAAGTTGCTTCTTTTCTTATTCTCTTCATTCTGTGTCCCCAGTTCTATTCCCAAACCAATCTTGACATCTGAGAAACACTCTACTACTCTCAGAATGTGATCACTAAGGCTGTGCAATCTACAATATCAGGCATAAAAAAATCAAAGGGGCAGAGTAGAAGCATCCTCAATACACCACATCTCTTAAAACAGTATATTATGTGGGTGGTATGTATTTAATAACCTATCAGAGTGTTTGTTAATGGATTTTTGTGCTATTTGTATCAAGGTAACCTAAGAGTATGGACTGGGGAGAATAATTTTTCTTTATATTTTTATAATAAATTCAAATATACAATGAACTTTGCATACACACACACACACACACACACACAACTGTATAAACAAAATTGTTTAAGTTCACATGTACGGACCACTAGAAGGAAAGACAAAAATAATTCCCTGCATGGTAGGTTCTAAGCAATTTTCACTTGGTGGTTTTCTATATTTTTCCAGTTGTCAGATTAAAAAGTAAATCCTTTTGCCAGGCACATTGGTACATGTCTATAATCCCAGCAATTTGGGATTCTCAGGCAGGAGGATTGCAAGTTCAAGGCGAGCCTCAGCAACTTAGCAGGACCCTGCCTCAAAATAAAATTATTTTTAAATGGTGTTGGGGATGTAGTTAGTGGCAAAGTACCTCCAGGTTCAATCCCCAGTAACACACAGAGAAAAGTCCTCTAATAACCACTATAAGTTTAGATCAAGATAGATCCAAATCTTTGGTTAGATCATGGCAAAGACCAGGGAAATGCAGATGACATGCTTTGTCCCAGGCAAAGGATTAGAGCTGACCGTGAAGACCAGGAACAGGGAACAGAGCCTTGCAAAGTGAATCTGGCTCTCAAATTCCAACCTGAAGCATGGCACAGTAGCGCATGCCTGTAATCCCAGTGAGGCTGAGGCAGGAGGATCTTGATTTCAAAGCCAGCCTCAGCAAAAGTGAGGCACTAAGCAACTCAGTAAGACCATGTCTCTAAATAAAATACGAAATAGGGCTGGGGATGTGGCTCAGTGGTCGAGTGCCCCTGAGTTCAATCCCTGGTACCTCGCCCCCAATGAAATTCTAATCTGAAGGCCCCTACAGAAATAGGTGGGACCCAGGAGGACATTTACCAAGACATTGAGTTCCGAGCTGGTCATGAGGTCTACCAGCCTGGGCAGAACCCCAGTGCTGACCACTTGACCGATGCGCTCATTGCAGCCATCGGTGAGGTAGGACAGAGCCCAGCAGGTGTCCGAGAGAATCTCACTGTCATGATGCCGCAGCAGGTAGGACAGGACAGGCAGCATTTGCCTCACCGCTTCCTTGCAAGGATACGGGTTCTTGTTTCGGCACAGGTTGGACAAGGTCCATGTGATATTCCGCAGAAATGTGATCTGTAACAAGGAGATTGCTTCCAGCATCAGGTGCAAAGGAGAGAAATTGCAAATCACAGCGTGCCCTTCCCATCTTGGATCAATATTATCGATCGGCATGAACCAAAGCTTTAGAGCTTCAAATAGGAATTTGTTCTAGCAGGGATGCGTATTGGAGACAAAGAGAACGAGCTTTGTATTTCACGTTTGAATGTTAGATGGAGGTTTCTTATTTTTTCAAAATGAAGAAGTAGTATTCTTTACCCACTCTAGTGTCAATGGATGATCTAATTTGTTTTTCATTGATAGGAAAAAAAAAAAATCAAAACAAGAGTCACTTTGTCTTTTTTCCAGCCTAAAACTCTACTGGCGTGTTGATCATATTTCTGATCTTCTATTTGAGATCAGTCTTCTCCACCCTACCTCCGAGTCCCATCAGTGTCTGCTTTTAAAAATTCTAGCATCGTCTGTGTCTTTTGACTTTCTCCCGCCAGTGTAGAAACGTGCTCGGGGACCTTCAACACCCTGCTCCTCAATCCTGCCCTTGGTCCCTCTCCAGTCACTACCCCACTTCTATCTTTCCAAGTCCATTCTCAAGGATGCATCTTTCCTCATTGTTCCCTTGTTCTTCCAGCTGTCCTCCTCTGGTTTCTGCCTCTACTTCTTCACAGCTAGTAATGGAAACCAGTCCCTCCCAAGTCTCCTAATCTACTTGCTGCTTCTCAGTCCTACAACTATAGTCCCTCTCAGCTCTACCAGCAGGCAGCCATTTCCTTTTGAAAAAGTTCTTCTTGGCACTGACACTGAACCCAGTTTTCCATTGTCAAGTGAGCCGTTTCTTCTCCCATCTTCTTGCCAGGTGCTGCCTGACTTCTGAATGCTGGAGTCCCCAGGACTTGGTCCTAGCCTCATCATACTGTGAGTCAGGGTAGGGCAAAGAGTGCTGTGAAGGGCCACCTAGTCAACATATTCAGCCTTGTGGACCGTACGTCTCTAACTGTGACAATTCACATCTGACCTCAACTTGCAACCCCAGCCACAGAAAACGTGTAAGCCAACAGCACGGGACTGTAAAATTCTACAAAAGCAGCAGCCAGCCGGGTTCAGTCTGCTCGTTGGTCTTGCCCAGCTGGACAACCCATGTGTGTGTGATCATCTAGATTGGCACATCCACCCACCTGCCGCGGCTGTCGTGATGCCTCTAACTAACCTCTGCTGTATGTCTGTAAAGGAAGTTCTGACTCTTCTTTCCCTCCCTCTTCGGGTCTCTAAGAGGACGGTCATCTAAACAACTATCCAGAAGCCTGAGCATCCTGCTTCCCTCCATCTGCCATGTTTGGTGTAGCTGCAACCCCATCCATCAGCCTCACCAGCTTCCTCTGCTATAATCCTACCACAGGCAGCCAGGAGGGTCTTTCTGAAAGATCAGACCACCTTCCTTCTTCCTTTGACATCCTCCATAGGCTTCCCTGTGCCACCAGAATGATGTCTAAGCCCTTGGACCTACCTGCCATCTTAAATTTCTCTCTCCTTGCAAACTCCTTTGGCTGCGGCCACCTTTTTCTAGTTCAAATATGTCCAGTGTTCTCCCACCTTGAGGGTTTTGTTCTTGATCCCTTTGCTTCTCTACATTTTTGTTGGAGGCAAATCCAGAATCCATTCCCTAAATCAGGTAGTCCTCTATTGTTACCATATTGATCAACTTTGTCGCCGAGTCTCAAACCTAGACCCTATCACCCATGAACATGACCGCAGTGCCATCTCATCTGTGGGTGCCCCTTTGTTGGAGATCTTAGTCAATGTTTGCAGACTGATGAGCTTTGAAAAACTTTAATGGGGGCTGGGGTTGTGGCTCAGTGGTAAAGCACTTGCCTAGCTTGAGTGAGGCACAGGATTTGATTCTCAGTACCACAGATAAATAAAAAATAAAGGTCCATTGACAACTAAAAATATATTTTAAAAACCCTTTAATGGACCTCTCTTATTACCCCCAGAAGAAAGATCAGTGCTACTGGTCCCTAAAGACAAATTTGGGTCAGTCTTTTCCCAAAATGATACTCTGTCCTAGACCCCTCACTATTAGAAGGGACTAGGGAGCAGCCACATGACATAGCATTGGTTTGGAACTACTTCCCCAGATTCCCAACCCTGGGAATTTGTCACCTAGCTAGGTTTTCTACTTTAAAGACACTCACTGGTATGGTTGATGAAACCAGGGTCAGCAGATGTGGGATGGCATTGCTGGAGATAACGATATCTCTGAGTTTTGGACCGTCACCTACAAATAGATCAGAACAGACATTCAAAGAGAACAAAGGATCCTGAAGTGGGTGACTCACTTTTAAAACATTTATGCAAAGAAGAGAGAAGAAAACTCATTCTTGGGGATTTGGCAAGTAGGTAGTATAGTCGTGTATTAGATCCGAGGTCTCCGAGGTATCTGTTGGGTGGACATTCCTGATGTGACAAGCAGGTGCTACTCATAGCAATTGCTAAAAGAGGAGGCTGTGGACACATGGAGACAGTTGACCTGGCCCAGGAGGTACATTGTAAATGCTGGAAACCTTTCACATCATGGTTCTCAGGAAGACGGAGGTGAGCACAGACCAGAAGACACTGGTGGGGGGCAGAAACTTACAAATGCAATTCAGAACAAAATCTGGGGATCCGTGGAGGTGGCAATCAGCCATCTGCAACTCTGACTAGCATACCTAGGAATCTTGGTGTTCTTCAGCCATGAAGGCAAGGCAGAAGTCACATTAGATCACCAGGCTTGCCTGTTCCTGACTGGACCAAGAAAAATGAGAAAGAATATATCTGCAATAGATGCATCACTTCCGCAAGCATTTTTTTAAAGTAGTTATTTTATACTGTTTGCTAATTCCAGTATCTGAAGTCCTTGGAGATCTAATCATACTTGTGTTTCTGCTGACTCAGTCATGGAAGGTTGCTGCTTCTCCGAACTTGAAATTGCTAATATTTGGCTGATCTTCATTTGTCAAAATCCTGAGGGGCCCAATTGAGGTTTTCTCCCCCTGCCCCAAGAGAGCAAGTGCATTTACTTCAGCCAGGAATCTGGGGGCTTCCAGCCCTGCAGCACTAACTCTCTACCTTGTGCTTTCTCACACATGTGACTATAGCCTCAGGTCCCAAATCTACACAGTTTTAGGATTGCATTTTGGGGGATGATGTTTTACCCCAAACTAAGGAACTTCTTCCCCCTTAACATTTCACTGGAGGAAGGGTTCTGGATCATGCAACGATCTGTCACAAACCCTCATACTGATGGGCCAAAGACCCATCTTTGGTTCCTGAATCTATTAAGACTGGAGGCTGTGGGACCCTGGCATTGGCAGAGGGCCCAGCAGCCTGTTGCTTTGGTATGCATGGCATTATCTAGTTTCAGCTTTGACGTTTGGTCTCTGAACCTGGCTCTGAATTTCAAAATAGCTGATAGTACTTTTCCCAGAACCTTCTAGTTTTTCATACTGGGAGGGGTTCCAGAATATCGAGAGCACCATACTACCAAAGAATCTGTGTTGCCCACCGCACACCTTAGCCCAGTAAGGAGAGTCTCACCGGCGATGTTACCGAGGGCCCACACAGCCTGCTCGCACACAGTCATGTGCGGGGAAGACAGGAGCTCGATCAAGGGCAGGATGGCACCCGCTTCCACCACGGCTTGGGTCTGTTCCGGAGTCCCAGAAGCAATGTTGGTCAGAGCCCAGGCTGCCTCGAACTGCAGGTAGGGGTGAAGAGATGACTTCAGGAACTCCACCAGCCTTGGAATGAGCCCTGCTTCAACAAAGGAGTTTAGAGGAGGGTTCCGTTCCCGGGACAGCATTTTCCTATGAAAGGATAGAGAGGGGAGTGCAGGGAAAGCCACGTGAGGGAGACATTCAGGACCTCCTTTCTCCATGTTCTTGGCATTCCTGTCTATCAGATGAAACAAACAGCTGGACCAGAGGTCCTCAATGTCCTATTGCTCAGCCTGAAGCACTCTGCGGTCACCAAGCAACGTTTTCCTCTGCGTGTTTTCTATAAGCTAAAGTTCCATAGAGGCCAATGTAAATTAAGCAATTCATCTCCGATAACACATTGCATCTTTTCAGTATAGCATAGAATCTGGTCTTGCTTTTAGAAGGGCTAGTCTTCTCCTGTGTTTTCCAGGCATTTTGACAATGCCAAGAATCCAAAGGGACCACTAGAGCTCATTTCAGACTATGAACATGTAAATAGAAGAAATCTGCTTGGTGATACCTGGCTGCCTGTGTGGCCTGGAAACATACAACTGGATCCGAGCTGTTCACACCTTTGATTATTTCATCCAGAGAGAGGCTGACCTGCAAAGGAGGGGCACATTCAGGTCAGAGACTTTGCTAGAAGGGAGAATAAGTATCACCTAGTCTACCCATTCATGATGAAAACAGGCTGCTGAAACCGGATGCCCCAATGTGTATGCAGGTCTATTTCAGGGAAGGGGGGACACTTTTGTGGTTCATAGGTCATAGGTCACAGTGAACACTCCCTTTGCTTAAGGGAGGAATAATTCCCTTGGATCCTCTGCACCCTTTTATTCTGTGCATTAAGAACATAATAATAGATATTAAAAAAAAAAAAAAACAAATAACAAGTGAGCACCTTCAAAATAACCCTCTTCAGTAAAAGCAATGAGAAAACTGATCGTCTCAAAGCAAGCAGAAGGAAATAAAGACTAGAAACAGATTGGAAAAATAGAGAAAAGTCAATGAGAATAAAAGTGGGTTCTTGAAAAGATCAACCACAATATACTTAGTCAGATTTACCAAGAAGAGAAACGAGAGAAGAACCAAGTTATTAAAAATCAGAAATTAAAGTGAGGAAATTACTACTGAACTTATAGAAATAAAAAATGAAAAGGGAAATAGGAGCAAATGTATGCCAACAAATTAAATAATTTAGATGAAGTAGACAGATTCCTAAAAATGCACAACCACCAAAAGTGATAAGAAATAGGAAGTCTGAATAGAACTATAACAACTAAAGAGATTGAATTAGTAATTATAAAACATCCCTCAAAGAGAAGTCTAGGCCCAAATGGTTTAATGGTGAATTTTCCAAACATCAGAAATAACACAAACTTCTACAAACTCTTCCAAAAAAAAAAAAAAAAATTGAAGAAGGGGAACTTTCTAAGTCATTCTTAGAGGTCACTATTACCTTGGTAACTGTATTAGTTCATTTTCTATAGCTATAACAAAACACCTGAGGTTGGATAACTTACAAAGTAAAGATATTTATTTGCCTCATGCTTCTGGTGGCTAGAAGGTCAACATACCATGGCATTTGTATCCTGTCAGGGCCCTTTGGCTGAAGAGTAATGAAAAGAGAACCAATGGCATGTAAAAGGGTCAAGTTCATGAACTGGCTTTACTTTATAATCAACTACTGTTGTAAGAACTAACCACGATCTTGCAAAAACTACATTAATTCCTTCAGAGGGTGAGGCCCCCAGTGACCTAATTACTTTGCACTAGGTGCTACTTTGGAGAAGTTCTACCACCTCAACACCACCACACTGAAAAGAACAAGTTTCTAGTTCACAAATCTTTGGGGGTGGGGAACACACTCACACCATATTCAAATCATAGTAATACCAAAACAGCCAAAGCCATTGTGAGAAGAGAAAGATACACACCAATATCCCTTATCGCTACAGATGCAAAAATCCTCAGTGACAATTGTGTGCACTTAGTCCCCAAAATGCCACTACTACATGGTGTTCAGATCTTTGGAATTAATAAATATTGAAATGTTTTGAAACTGAACAAAAATTTATAGCTACTGAGTTTCCTGTAAGGAAGTCATAGTAAACTCACTGCTTCTGTGATGTGAAATAGGAGGATATCTACATTGGAGGACCAATCACTGGTTCTTCATATGCTGTATTGATGTGCAGAATTCTACTAAAAGATGTCATCATTTAATGCATCTGGTATATTTCTGAAGAGGCTTTAAAGGCTGGTTGGGTGGCCGCTGTGTATAAGTTGATGGCAACACAGTGACTGTGTACTACATAAATCCAAGGCAATAAGATCTGTGAGAAACTAGGACCAGCTTAACTTATATGATGGGTATTATGTTAGGAAAAGAAAATTTCCAATATCCAGTCATAATCCGTTTAAGCAGACTTATGTGTAAACCGGGATCATCTTGCTTTAATAACCACATATTTTTCTCTTATTTCATATAAGATATATACCCTCTTGTTTTATCCAAGCCAGCTTCTACCTTCTGAGTATGCTTCTTTGGTTTTGCTGGCTCCATATTGTATGTTGAGAAATGAAGACATTTATGATGTTACAGAGTTCCAGAAAGTCCACCTTTGAAACTGATTGGGGACATAAGACAGACAGGTATCTTGTGGGCAGCCTCCGAGTAGGTATTCTAATTTTGGAACAAAGAGGGTTTTGCTTTCTTTTCCAGACCCCAGGATGCTAAACCAATTAATAATTTATTTTGAGCAGCTAAAGTATGTTCATTTAAAGTTGTCTGCTTACTTGGTTGAGCAACTTCATTGGTAAAGTGTCATTCTTTAGAAAAGGAAACATAAAATGGACAGCTATATAGGTACCTGTGGTCTGCAGAAACTGCTTCTCTAGCAATAGTACCAAAGTAAGTAATGACATTTTCTTAAAAAGCAGGTCTGCAGTAAAAGAATTGCCTTTTCTTAGTCATTCTGCTCTCAACTCTCAGTTTGATAACCTTTTGCCTTTAAAAATGTAGGTCTTAGTGTAAATAACCCCAAATGATAACTATTTCTAGAGTAGCAAACATTGATTTCTTGTGACTTATGGAAATTCCCTATAGTTGCTTACATTAATTCAAGAAATGACTACTTGAGAAGGAAACATTTTAAAAAATGAAGTTCAGATATAGAATGAAACCAAAACACTCAGTAACAGTCAAACAAAATTGGTGAAAAGAGTTGTAAATCAACTTAAAAATCCATTTGTTAGCAAACCGATTTGGAGGGGTAGAGATTGTATTTCAACAGTATCAAGTTTAGAAATTAGTTGTAAGGTGTTGCCTTTCTATGTTTATACTTTCCCATGTATTTTTTAAAAACTGGCAATCTCTACTTTAATAAAAAATATTTCCTTGGTATAAAGAAATCCTCAGCGAAATACTAGAAAACCAAATGTGTCAACCTATGAAACATATGCATCATGAGATTTAACCCAGAAATGCAAGCATGGTTCAAGATAACAAAAAAAATATCGTGGGGCTGGGGTTGTGGCTCAGTGGCAGAGCGCTTGCCTTGCACGTGTGAGGCACTGGGTTCCATCCTCAGCTCCACATAAAAATTAAAAAACAAAATAAAGGTATTGTGTCCATCTACAACTAAAAAATATTTTTAAAAAAACCAATGTGATACCCTCTATCACAATAAAAGGGAAAACACAATCTTTTCAATAAGTGCAGAAAAGACATTTGACAAAATGCAGTACATTTCGATGATAAAAACATTTGACAAACTAGGAATAAAAGACAATTTCCTTATCCTGATAACAGCATCTATAAAAATCCCACAACTAGATTCATACTTAATGGTGATAGCCTGAAAGTTTCTCCCCCTATGATCAGGGCTAAGACAGGATATCTGTTCTGCTCCTCTTACTCAGCATAGTATTAGAAGTTCTAGATAGGCTATTTAAGCAAGAAAAAGAAATAAAGTGCATCTAAATAAGAAAGGAAGATGTAAAACTATTTCCACCTGCAAATGACTTGATCTTCTATATAGAAAATCCGAAAGAATTCACAACAAAAAATTTTAAACTAATAAATCTAGTTACATTGTAGAATCAATATATAAAAATCAACTATATTTCTATGCACTAGCAATGAATAATCCAAAAATAAAACAATTTACAATAGAATAAAAATGAGTAAAGGAATAAAAAATATAAGACATATGCTTATATTATATGCAAGACTAAAAAAATTAAACTGCAGCTAAATAAATGGAAAGACATCCCATGTTCATGAAATGGAAGACTTGACATTGTTAAGATGGCTATTTTTCATCAACTGTTTTATTGAGTCAATGCAATTACCATCAAAATCTTAATTGACTTTATTGAAGACTGACTAGCTGATTCTAAAATTCATAGGGAAATATAAAGGACACAGAATAGTCAAAATAATCTTGTAAAAGTTACCATTTTCAAAACTTACTACAAAGCTATAGCAATCAAGTCCCTGTTGTATTGACATAATGGTAAACATATTAGGTTTTTTTGACAAGGGTGCTGAAAACATTCAATGAATAGAAAATAGTCTTTTCAAAAAATGAACTTTTAGTCATACAGTTTACAAATATTAATTCAAAATGGATCAAAGATTTAAACATAAGAGCTAAAACTATAAAACTCTTAGAAGGAAACAGACAAAAGAGAAAAAAGCATGCATGATAAGATATGGGTCTAGTACTCAAAACATAGAAAGAACTACCACTCAATAAAAAAGACAAATTACTTGACCTAAAAAAAAAAAAAAAGAACGTAGGGTTTGAAAAGACATTTCTCTAAGAAAAACACAGCCAACAAGCATATGAAAAGATGCTCATTATCATTAGTCAATAGGAAAACATATCAAAATTACAACATAGCCCTTTGTACCCATTGGAGGGCTATCATTTAAAAAATGTACATTTTCACATTCTTAATAATACTTGTTATTGTCCAACAGCGTGGCCACTTAGGAAAACAGTTTGTGAGCATATTAGTTTCCTATAATTGCTGCAAAAATTACCACAACCCCAGTGGCTTAAATGCTCTCATAGGAATACATTGCCTTGAATTTTTCAACTTCTAGTGGACTCCCTTGTATTCCTTGCCCTGGGGCCTCTCTCTCCATCTTCTAAGCGCAACACCTCTCTTTCTGCTCTGGCTTCTCCCTTGTCCTTGTAAGAACCATGGGATTATGTCAGGCCCACTCAGAAAATCCAAGAAAATCTCCTCCTATTAAGATCCTTAATTGCAAAGTCCCTTTTGTTTTAAGGTAACATTCACAGGTTCTGGGGATTAGAAGATAGAGATATCAGGGGATCATTATTCGACCTATCCAAAGAGTTAAACATAGAATTAGCATATAACCTAGCAATGCTATATATTCCCAAAGGAATCGAAAATACTTGCCTAAGCAAAAACGTGTGCATACATATTAATAACAGCATTAATCATAATGGCCCCAAAATTGAAACAACTCCAACGTCCACCATTAATGGATGGATAAACTTTATCCACATGATAGAATAACACTCAGCCAAAAAGAAATGAACATGCTACAACCCAGATGGAGCTTGGAAACACTATGCTCAGTGGAAGAAGCTAAGCACCCAAGGTCACATACTGCAGGATTTCATTCAGACTAAATGTCCAGAATAGGGAAACAAGACAGTAGATTCATACTTGCCAGGGGTTATGGGGAATGAGATATAGGGACTGTTCAATGGGCATGGGATTTATTTTTTGGGGGAGAGGGGAATGCTGAGGAATGAACCCAGGGGTGTTTTAACACTGAACTACATCCCCAGGGCCTTGTGTGTGTGTGTGTGTGTGTGTGTTGCAGGGGATTGAACCCAGGTCCTTGTGCATGTGAGGCAAGCACTCTACCAACTAAGCTACATTCCTAGCACCCCCAAACCTTTTTGAGACAGTCTAAGTTGCTGAGGTTGGCCTTTAACTTGCGATCCTCCTGCCTTGGCTTCCCAGGTGGCTGGGAGTATAGGTATGCACCACCACACCTGGTTGGGCATGGGGTTTCTATCTGAGGTGATGAATATGTTTTAGTGATGATGATCATGTAACCTTGTAAACATGAGAAATAATTTATTATATATTTTAAAGGGGTGAATTTGAGAGTATGTAAATTAGATCTTATTTTTTTATAAAAAGAACATGCTAATAAAGATAAAAAGGGAAACAATTTTTTACATTGTTTTGTTTCATACCTTCCTCAGTTAGGAAAAACCATAAGGACTATTCTAGACAAATGAAGTTAACTGATATATATGGTTCATGTCCCTGGGCAATTCAGAGAGTGATTATATCCATTACCTTGGATGAAAGGGGGGGCATCATTGGATCCACTTGACAAAATTGAAACGATCTCTGCCCTCAAAGAGCCCTAAACAGTTGGGCGCATGCCCATGATCCCAGACACACAGGAGAGTGAGGCAGGAGGATTGCAAGTTCAAGGAAAACCTCAGTAATTTAGTGAGGCCTTTAGTAACTTAGTGAGGTGCTGTCTCAAAATAAAATAAAAGGGGTTAAGTGCTTTTGGGCTCAATCCCTGGTACAAAAAAAAAAAAAAAAAAAAAAAAAAAAAAAAAAAAAAAAAGAAAAGAAATGTAGCTCAGCCATAGGATACCCCTGGGTTCAATCTCCAGTATGAATGAATGAATGAATGAATGAACGAACGAACGAACTAGCAAACAAATGAACAAATAAAGACATACAATGTTATCAAAGTTTTAAGAAAGAAAAGTTAAGGCATTCAAGAGTCACAAAACAGGACTTGCCTTAGAATTTATATCCAGTGAGGTTGGGGAGGATGGAGAACGGAAGACAGCAATCCAGTCTTAGGAGAGACTACATGTCCAGGGACTATCTGCCTTTACTGAGAAGTAACCTCTGTGAACCCTCATTTCCTAACCGACCAGAGTTAGAGGAACAAGTGGATTTTCAGTTTGCAGTAGCTCTTTCCCCACTCCCATCCCACAGACTCATGACCACGAGTAAAGACCCTTAGCATTCTGAGGAAGGCACTTTGGCTTGAACCATGATTTCTTCACCGCTTTCTTTAAAGGCCTAAATCAGTCTAGAAGCTCCGACTCTCTTAAACATTCCCAGGCCAGAGAATCTCGCGCAGGATGCATTTTGCACACAACTGCTCTAAACGCCACGTTGTGACCTACCCCTTTCGCTGGTTTTTCAGAAGCTGGTTCAGGGGAGACATCATTGATATTCCTTCTCTTTAAGACCTGCTCATCTTTCTTGGCTTTCCGGAGCTCCAGGCTGATGGTCATCCTCTGCTGTCGCCTCACCTGGGGAGGATAAGAAACAATTGCAACAATTAGGGCCAGGGAGCCAGGATGTCTTGCTGTTTTGCCTTTTGAGCAGGTTTCAAAGCATGTGAGTTCATTTTCTACACTTGTAATAGGCTAGAAGAATCAAGGTCAGTAAATCGTCTCGGCCCTATCTACCTCCTCTAATTTCTCCCAACATTAAACCTCTAGGAAAAAATTTAATCTTCTGCCCAAAATTAAAGGAAGGTCATGTTCATCCTTGACAGGCAGAATTCTCTGCTATAAAGACATTAGCAGAGCAACCCACTGCCGAGTCGGAGCACATCTCCAATGATGCTGATTAGTTTTGAAGAGTATAAAGTCCTGGTGGGACTAAGCCTTCTAGTGATGGCTAGATAAGTGGGGCTGGGGACTCTTGGGGACCACCTATCAACTAGATGCATAATCTCAGAGGTTACACTTAAAGGCATTGAAGGAGATTTAAAAAGAATTTTTTTAAAAGACTTTTTTCTTAAGTCAACAACACACAGACTTGATAGTATTGTGAATGCTGGAGAAATGACCTGAACTTTCTGGATAAATGAGTTTAAAGACTAAAATAGTAATTAAACCTTTCATGGATTAATGATGGGAATGCATTGAGAAATGGGTTGTTCGACAATTCTGTCATTGTGTAACATCAAAGAATGTATTTATGCAAACTAAGATAGTGACGATGTCACCAGGCAAGGCAAGCTTACAGGGCCACCGTCATATATGAAGCCCTTATATGGTGCAAGACTACATAAAGTAGTTGTATTAGATACTTCTGTTTCCTTAACAAATCATTTAATTCTCGCTTGAGAACAAGGTCATTGGGTGTTAAAAGGCAAAGCAGGACACCTTTGAGGCCCTTAGAACCAGTTGTACTGTGGCCCTGTCACTAAATGGGACCACCTCTCGTCTCAGCTGCTGGCCTATCCTACTGTTCCCTGCAGAGAGGGGTTCCTTCATCCTACCTGGTTTCCTTTAATCTGCAATGTCCAGGAAGCCAGAGAGCTATGCTTGCTGGAGCAGGTTACCCTAACAAGAATCTGCCTCTGGACATGTCCTAACCAGGCTTCTCTGATCAGGTGCTTCCCTCATCCTAGGCTGACTTTCAGAGTCCCAAGGTGTAACTTGTCTTATGTAAGATGTCAGCCAGATGCACTGTTGTAGGACACAGAAGTAGAGCAGGAAAACCCGGAGACCAGAAAAGCTGAATGAGAGAATCCATACACAGACCCCTGCCCACACCCTTAAGTCCCTCCCGGCCACAAGACCAGCAGTCTGGACTTTTCCATCCCAGTTCTATTTCTGGAAGATATGCAGGTTGGCTATACCTCTTTGCCAACATTTGAGTTCCTTGGTAAACAGCGTGGCATCTATAGACCTGGCCTTTCAGAGGTAGTGAGCAGCCCTGTTTTATACACGAAGAAACTAGAACTCTGAAGTTGCATAGTTGCAAAGTCACATGGAAACCTTGTTTTAAGTCCAAGGTCGTCTGGCTCCTAAGTCCATAGACATTTGTCCTCTCTACCTTTAATATTTTATTTTGAAATTTTCAAACATGCAAAAAAAAATTGAATCATTCAGTGAACATCTGAACACTTAAATGAGCATTTTGCTAGAATTGCCTTCTCTCCCTGCATCTCTGCCCCATTCTAGATGCCTTTCAACCACGTGATTTCCACGACACTGGTCCCTGATAGACTGAAGCAACTGCTTCCTACTCACAGATGCATCTTTGCCTCGGTACTTAAACTTTCTCAGTCGCTCTTCAGGAGCGTCCAAGGTAGGCATCTCGACTGGAAAGAGGAAGCCACCTGCAATCAGGGAAATTACAAAGAGGCATTCAGTGCCCAGGGTGTGGGTTACTGTATGAACAGCATCAGGATCTCTGCTCTCCAAGGGACCAGGGGATCAGAGAGCAGACTCAGAAAGTCAGTGTTTGTAGTGTCACTGTGCCAACTCAAAAGGCCATGAGCACTGAGCAAACCAGTCCTGAGAATAGTAGTAAGGGAAGCCATGAACAGGCAGGGTGGTTTGAACGGGGCCACTGAGGACCAGGATAGGAAGAGGAAACATGGAAGCCTTTCACAAGGTCATGTTCAAGGAGTTCTGTACAAAGTTCATGAGGGTAACTGGACCCAATAGGAAGATGACGTTTACTCCCACGCCAGAAGCATACTGGGTCAGAGCCAACTCCAGCATGACGCTCTGCTAAGCCATTGGCCAACTTCCTCCACTTGGTCTAGACCGCCATCATCCTCCACCCACACCCTCCCACCGCTGCCTCCCTGGTTCTACCATGACCTTTTCCCATTCTCTTCTCTATGATAGCAGTCAAGGGAGCTCATCAAGAGAACAGTCTGATCATGAAACTTCTCTGCTTAAAAATCTTCTCCTGTCTGCCCACTGAGCTTCGAAGAAAATTCAGACTGCTTTTGAGGCTCTGCATGAGCTGACCCCAGTCCACTTCATCCCCAATGACTCTTTTCTTGATCACTGGGCTCTGGACCCTTGGATTCCATTGTCAAGTATTCCCAGCTTATCCTCAAACAAGTTGATCCTCCTAGAATCTCTGCATAGCTGGCTCCTTTTTATTCAGTCTCAGTTCAAACACAATCATCACTGAAAGTCTAAGAGTCTAAGTCTCTTCCCAAACAGTCTATTTTATTTTCTTACCAATTTTACCACTACCTAGTTTTTTTTTTCATTTTTATTTGTTCTTTTTAGAGACACATGACAGCAGAATGCATTTTGACCTATTACACATCCATAGAGTAACAACTTCCTAATTTGTTTCCATTTTCCTCCCCCTACTCCCAATAGGACCACATACATGTGTCTTAGGTACTATTTGTCTGTTTTCTATTACTGCAACAAAAGACCTGAGGTTAAGACACTTTACAAAGAAAAGAGGTTATATAACTCAGTTTTAGAGGCAGAAAGTTCAAACATCTTGGACTAAGGTGGAGGAACCACCTCAGACATCATCTCCCAAAGTTCCCAGAGATACAAAGAATCAGAGCGAGAACTTCAGCCTGGATCTGACACCTGTGTCCATCTTTTGATCACTAAACCTGGCAGCCAATAACCTATGACAAGGTCACAGAAAATGAGGAAGGTAGGAAGTTACCCCTGTGGGTGGCACTAATCACTTGGGGCCAGAGGTTGGAAAATGGGAAAGTAACTATTTTAAGCAATGGGGACAATGGAGCCCTTTTCTGAAAATTCTCTGCTATGTGCTGCCCCCCTTGCCGCTCCCCATTGTGCAGGGTGCACCCCTCAGCTCTTGAGAATGCCTACGTGTACATAAAAAAAGAGGTTAGATGGGGACAAAGAAAGGTTTCTGCTTCTGGAGTGGCCTGAGGCCGTCATCCCCCTGCCCCATCCTAGAAGGTGGGGCTGCGACCTCAGCCGTGGGTCCGGAGGTTCAGATGTTTGACACCTTCCTTTGAACCAAATTGCCTACGAGATAGCAGAGAAAGCTCATCTTCAGATCGGAGGGCCCTCGCCTAATCCTGGGGCATCTTCAAACGTCCCATTGGGGAGCATTCAAAAGCCCCAGATTTAGCCAGATCGTTTCCTGTGGAGACATTAGAGATAGAGCTGCAGAACCAGCTGCAAGCAGACCCTCGCTCTCACCAGCTCCCCTAGTTCAAAGCCCAGCCCTGCCTTCACAGAAGAGCTGGCTGCTGTGGCATCTTTCACCAGCAGGGCGATAGGGCCCAGTTAGGGGTTTCGAGTCATGCGCAAAAAATCAGAAGACCCGACTTCATCAGCTCACCCATGTTTGAAATGCAGAGAAAGCCACCTGCTGATGTAGGCAAATGTCACCTACTGAGGGGCTCTCTTTACCCCCGGAGTCTTGGACCAGCACTGCTGCTGGGTGGCAGAGAGCCAACCAGGAGAGCTTGGGCACATTCAAGGTCACCCAGACTCCCAAGCTGCTCTTGCCCTTTGAGTCCTTTTGTGTAAGGGGACATTGGGGACTTCCAAGTCTTATTAATGGCACTGAGTAACTTTCTCTGGTTGGGGCATTTCAGGCCATCTTTGTTTTTCCTGGACTGTTCTAAATTTAGCCAAGCTTTTACTGTGAGCGTCTTTCAGGAACCAAGAACCATTTTAAATTAAGACATGTCTCATCATCCAGGAGTTGGCTTCTATAGAGTAGTATATATATTTTTTAGACCTTAAAGTAATATTCTCATGACTTTAAAAAATATAAATACAATGCTTCAACTTACAATGGGCTTATATCTGAACAAACCCATCATAAATTGAAAATAAACATTAAAATTTTATCACTGAGTGTGGTGGGGCAGGCCTGTAATCCCAGGGACTTGGGAGGCTGAGGCAGGAGGATCTTGAGTTCGAAGCCAGCCTCAGCAACTCAGCGAGGCCCTGTCTCTAAATTAAACATAAAAAGGGCCAGGGATGTGGCTCAGTGGTTAAGTGCCTCTGGGTTCAATCCCTAGAACCAAAAAACAAAAAGACAAAAAAAACAAAAACATTTTATATACCTAAACTTAGCGTAGCTTACCTTCAACATGCTCAGACACTTACATTAGTCTAAAGTCGGGCAAAATCATTTAATATAAAGCCTATTTTATAAAAGGACTGAATGTCTCACACAATTTATTGAATACAGCACACTGCAGGGTGTGAGGCCAGTTGTTTACACTTATGATCCCGTTGCTGCCCAGGGTACTAAAGCTCTCTAGCCCAAGGAAAGAAAAAAAATTCAAAAGTAGAGTTTTTACTAAATTGCATAAGGTTTTTGCATCATGGTTAAGCCAGAGAGTTGAGACATCACTAAGTCAAATCATCCTAAATTGGGGACCATCTGTAGTTCAGAAAAAACAGTAAACCTTGATTCTCAATATCTCCACTCCTCCTGCAAGTTCACCTTTAAAAAACCTGTGCCAGATGGGTATGGTGGCGCATGCCTGTAATCCCAGCAACTTGGGAGGCCGAGGCAGGAGGATCACAAGTTTGAGGTCAGCCTCCACAAATTAGTGAGACCCTATCTCAAAATAAATAGGGATCAGGGGAGGGAGGTCAGTGGCAAAGCACCCCAAAAATATATATCTGAACAAAAATAAATAAAAACCCATGCCACACTCTGCATGTGCCCATGCACATGCTCATGCGTGACATGCCCATTACAGAGGGGATCTTGATGGACACACTGTTTTGTGTCACGTCTACCTTCGTCTGTACCTTGGACATTGTTTGATGTCAGTATGTTCAGCTCTAAGTTACCAACAGCCATTTCTTCAAAGCAGGGTTGGGTTAAGCTAAAATCATCCATTGGACTGGAGCGGGTGAGCCTTATTCCCTAGGAAGAAGAGCTTGAAGGATTCAAGTCACCTCTACTCCAAAGCCCCCAACGTATCCCGGTTCCTTAGGCTGGGGCTAGATGGAGGTGAGGACACAAGGAGAGGAGTTGCCCGGGAACAGGAGGAGTCTGGGGAAGGGTGTCCCTGGGGCAGGAACTCCCTCTCCTCATTCTTTGGCTCCTCACGGGGCTTTGCCAACATGGACAAGATGCCCTGTGAGTTCCAGACAGGAAACCCAGCAAGGGCCTTCCTCCAGGGGTCCCCAGAGGGGAAGCAGGTAATACCCAGGAAGGAGGCAGGCGATCAGGCCCTCTCCCTGGGTGATGAGGCCTCCCAGCTATGGGGTGCTTCCTGGGAGGGGGCTGGTTTGGTGGACAGTTCCCACAGCTGAAGGTGTTTTGAGGGAAATCTCCTTGGGGCGGGGGTGGGGGGCATAAGCCAAGGCCTAGGGTGCTCAGGATCGATAGCTCACTACACGACTGGACTTGCTCCAAGGGCCCTGCAAGCCCCTATCTGGGCTCAGCAAAATAAACAGACACCTAACAACGTCCGTCCCCTTCCTCCATGTCCGTCCTAAAACACAAGCCAAGGGTCACTTAGCACAGCATCTAAAAGTCAAGGCGGATTTCAACAAGGAGAGACAGCAGCCTAGAACTTCTTGGAATTACCCCGTGGGTCAGGCTGCCCAGCTTTGGGGAAGGCCCCGAAAACTACCTCCATTGCTAAGGGCAAGGCCACAGTAGCCTCCTGGAGGCCCCAGACAGCCACCTGGCCTTCCGCCTGAACGAAAGCAATCGACACCCAGACAGACGGCTCCGAGTGACACCCTGGGAGCCACGACACCCACACACGCAGGGACAAACCGCCACCCATCCTTTACTTACCTGGCAGGAAACCACTGCCTCCAGCTCCTGGGTCAGCCTTAAATGCCCTCAGCAGGCAGCAGGTGTCTCTTGGTGCTTGGTCCTTCCCCACAGGGCTGGCTTCTGACCTAATCGGTGGTTCTCAGGCCCAGCTGCACATTGGAGTCACTTGGGGAGCTTTGATAACCATGGTCACCTGGGCCCAGGGACTGATTGGGTTGGTCAGAGGTGGGAAGTCCAGGCGCTTCTCATAGCCAGATGAGTGAGTGCCTGGGAAGCACCAGGACCTTTAGCCTCTGCAAATGCACTTTTTAAGGCCCTCAAACTCTCAAAGGGGAGATCCGTCTGCCTCTGGCCAAGGGTTTGTTCCTGGAGGCTTAAGGTGCCTGAGATCTGGCTTGGTTGAATGACCTCTTCCTAAAATTGGGTATTAGGCATCAAGCTGCCCATCAATGAGCGTTGACTCCCCAGGCAGGCAAGGAGTTTGGGGGATGGTGAGAAGATTTCAAAGTGAAATGGAAATAGAAACAAAATTTCAGATATATTTCAACAGATATTTAGAGTCCTTCCTAGGACCATGCAAATGACCTGGGATGGACCCTCTCAGCCTCCGGAGAGCAAGACAGCATTTGGAACAACCCAGAGCAGGGGAGGTCAGGAGGGCTTCCTGGAGGAGGTGGTGCCTGAGGCAGGTCCTCAGGAAAAGCATGAGCTTGCAGGTGAAAAACTGAGAAAGATGCTTCATCTTTCAGGGGAACTGTGTAGCAAAAAGTACAGAGGAAAGAGAAAGGGTCAGGGCTTCCCTGGGGACAAAGAGCTGGCTGGTGTCGCTGGAGGGATGATAGTGTCAGGTCTGGACCAAAGATGGTATACAGGAGGAGTCAGGGTTTACACAGTCGACAGGGGAATAAAACCAACTGGAAGTCTGTCTGCTTTGTATTAACCTCATGATCTAGGAATTTTGAGGAGAGTCGGGAAGACACAGCAGCCTGGACACACCCACCCCGCCTCAAAAATGCTTGGCTGTTGTCCTGAGAGCAGTTGGGAACACTGAGGTCTTCAGCAGACATACGGAGCCCTACCTATTCAGCCCTGTGACCACGAAGGTGGGTATCTGACCCGCCACAGTTTGCTGTGTTGCTAAGCTAGGATGTTCATGGCGGAGTGTATTAAATGCATTTTTATTACCATATTTCCAATTTACCATGGGTTTACTGGGATATAACACTTTTGTGAGCTGGGAAGCATTGGCATGTCTTTCTAGAATATCCCAGCTAGCCTTTCAGAGGTAGGTGGCTCAGGAGGCAGTTGGAATTTTCTGGGTGAGAGAGTTCAGTAGCCAGCAGAGGTCCAGGCAGTCAGTGGGAAGGAAGAGGTCTGCTCCTGGTACTCTGACAGGGAGGGCCACCGGGAAGCCAGGACTCTGGGTGATGCTGGAACTCAGTGTCCAGCCTCACACCCAGGTGCCTAGGGGACACAGAGATGAGGATGCAGTGAAGCCTTCGGGGTACCAAGTTAAGTGACAGAGATGTTTCAGCTGATGCTGTGGTTTCAGGCCGAGGTGGCAGCTGAGCGGCAGTCAGGAGGGTTTGTGAAGAAGTAACCAAGAGCTGGGATTAGCACTGGAAGAGTCTTGAGGGATGACCCCATTCTTCAGTGGCATTGGATGCAGTCCCCACCTTCCCACCTCTTTGGTGACACACGGGCCCAAAGGCGTCACTCTAACCCCATGACACTCTCCCTGCTTCGCTGGGTGCCTCTGAGGCTCTTTCCCTCATGCAGCAGGAAGGATCTTATACACATCCAAGTCAAATCATGCCCCATTGAGCTGCACAGTCACTCTAGTGCTCACCCTACAAGGCCCTGGAGGCTCTACTCACACCTGTCCTGTTCCTTCTGACCTCACCACCCCCACCCTGCTCTAGTCCCAGCCATCCTACTGTCCTCACTGTCCCTCAAGCACATCAGGCCCATGTTGCCTCAGGACCTTTGCACCTGCTACACCCTGTGTCTGGCACAGGCCTCCTCCCCCACTTCCTCCAGGGCTGTTCAGATGCTGTCTTGTTAGAGGCTCTCCCTGTCATGTGGTGGGCGATACTCCATATCTCTTAAAGGAGCATCAGGCTGAGGGACTTTGAATAAATCTAAGCAGTCAATCATGGCAGTGCCCACAGCAGCTACCCAGAGGTGTCAGAAAAGCAGGAGGGAAGGAACTTTGGATGAATCAGAGGAATCAAAATGGAATCCACTACGTGTCCCCCCAGTCCCTCCCAGCCTCTGCTCCAGGCTGAGTACTGAGGGCCCCCATGGTCACCGGTCTGGTGGCACTTCTGCTTCTTTAACGCCTCTGGGACAAAATGTGCTTTATGTTCTCAAGAATGAATCACTGGTCCCAGGAGCCATGGTGCACATCTGCAGTCCCAGCGTGCAGGAAGTGGAGGCAAGACCCCAAGTTGCCAGCCTCTGCAACTCAGCCAGACCCGTCTCCGTGCAGAGAACCCCTGGGTCCAACCCCAGTACTAAAAAAAAAAAAAATTACAGTGGGTTTATTTCCCTGGTTTATTTACCAGCCTTGGCTCTTTTGCTCCAGTAGGAATTAGCAGTCCCACTTCAGAGAGAAGGAAATGGAGGCTGCGAACATCAAGGTCAGCAGTCCACGGTCACGTGACGAGGGAAGGTCCGCTCTGTGTGGTCCTTCTTCACCATGATGCCCCGCTGCCCAGTGCTGCGATCGTGCCCGCCTTCCTTCCGTCCTTCCTTCCTCCCTCCCTCCCTCCATCATTGTAAAACACACACAACCATTTGAAAGAGGACACTCTGGTGGCATTGAGGACATTTTTGTTCAGCCATCACCCTCCTCCACCTCCAGAACTTTTTTGTCTTCCTAAACAGAAACTCTGTCCTCATCAGACTTCAAGTCCCCCCCCCCGCCCCGGGCTCCCCAGCCCCTGGCAGCACCTCCGTCTGGTCCCTAGGACTGTGACTGCCCTTGGGAACCCCCTAGAAGTGGCGTCTGGGAGGCTCATCCTTCTGTGCCTGGCTGACGTCATGACGTCTTCGCGGTTCACCCACATTGTGCGGGTGTCGGAATTCCCTGCCTTCCTATTTCTTTCTTGAAACAAAAACACATTTTTCCTGTTTCTGCAGATTCGTTAATTCCGTTATTCATGGTGGCATCCCAAGAGGGGGCTGGGGAGGAATGTTTCCCATTGACATTGTTCCTAATTGCCAGAGCAGAGCAGTTAAAAAAAAAAAAAAGCCAAATAATGTCTGATGGTTTTTAAAATTGTCTTTAAATCCTCTAGAGTCAGTGTTCCTCTTGTCCACATCCCTGACCAACTACTCTTACCATCCTCGACTTGGTACATCACTAGTTATTAACATATCAACACCTTTTACTTGTATTATTTATAGAATAAAATGATTTAAAAAAAAAATCCTGAATTGGAGAGTTGATGTCATAATTCCTCAGGGGATTCAGGAAAGATTTTGTGCTTGAGGTCAGTCTTCAGGAATCCACTGGCTCCTGAAAAACGCAACTGTCAACGTCTTGGCCTCTGTGAGGGTGTGTGTGTGTGTGTGTGTGTGTGTGTGTGTGTGTGCGTGCAACTGTACCAGTGTCAGGAAGTCCCCAGGGCTGGCTGGGGGATTGGACTTCTCAGGATGCTGTCCCTTAAGGAACTTATTTTAGATTCTTGGTGGAAGCCATTTGGCACAGAACCAGGAAATGGGGAAGAGAGGGGTCATGAAGGGAAGAAAAAGAAGGGACGTGGGAGGAGCCAGCAAAAGTAAACCAAAGGCTGGTTACTTCTTAGGTCTGCACTGCCCCATAAAATCAGCTAATCCCTCCATACAGGAGTTATTTCTTAAGAATGTGTTTTAATTTACAAGTCACTTGACTACCACCCTACTCCGGTTTCCTCATCTGCCAGATGATCCCAAGCATTTTCTCTTTAAGGTATAGAATCTACTCCTCAGGGAGGACTCTGAATAGCAGAAACACAAACCATGCCCAGGTTCCAGGGTCACATGTGCTTTCTCCTGAACCCCTCTGACTTCAGACCCTAGGCTGTGACAAGGATCCATCTGAGGGCAGGTCCGGGGTGCCTCTGTGCAGACGCCTGTGGGGTGTGGGACTGACCCAGATGTGATCGCTGCAGCCAAGGAATCCAGAACTCACCGCTACCTGAGCTTGAGCGCCTTGTCTGGGCTAAGAGTCACTGAAGGGACTTACTGTCCACTGTTACAACACATCTATGTAACAACCGTGAGGCTGATATTATAGTTGACCCTCTGGATCCATGAGTTCTACATCCAAGGACTCAACCAAACTTAGATAAAAATATTTTCCAGTATGTCTGTACTGAACACATACGGATTCCTGGTCATTATTCCCTGAACCATACACTATAACAACTATCCACTTGCATTTACATTGTATCATGCGTTAGCAGTAATCTAGAAACAACTTAAAGTGTACAAGAGGAGGCGCATAGGTCACATGCAAATACCGTGCCACTGTGCAGGAGGGACTTGTGTACCCATGGAATTTGGTGTTCGAGGGGTATCCCGGAACCCATCCCAATGACTTGGAGGAACCACTGGATTATTATCCTAGATGAGAAAGTGGAGCTCAGGGAGAAGCAGCGGCCCAGGTTCTACAGGGAGGTTTCAAGAACTCGGAGCTCTTATCTAAAGACCTGGACGTGGTGAGGGCCATTCCCAACCTCACACACCTCGTGCCTGCTCACTCCCGTCAATGGCCTGGGACGCCCCCACTCCCCTCGGTGCTGTCTCTGGATTCTCTTTGCGCTTCCTCCGTGCATTCTTCCCACTTTCAGCTGCTTCCTTCCTTCTTGGTCAGCTGTTGTGGCCCGTCCACATCTGTACCCTGAGCACCTGGACACCCGGATGTTGGCCCATCTGCATTTTCCAAATCTGACTAGAGACTCTGATGGGCTTAGATCTGGGGAGTCTGCTGCAAGTCCTTCAAAGGCAACACAGAGCCCTGTGAGAGCTTAAGAGAGATGGGAAGATGGGAAGAGAGAGAGAGAGAGAGAGAGAGCGAGCATCTCCTGGGCTGCAGTCAGGAGTCTCTCCAGAGCTCAGCGATTTTGGCAGGTAGGCTGTATGGGGGACAGGTTGACTTGGGATGCACCTAGTGTAAGGGAACTGGACAAAACAGGGGTCATGCCTGAGGAATGAGCAGCAGTCCAGCTGCCCATTTGAAGAAGAGAGAAAACCTTGACCCTCTGACTCTGAATCCTCTTGTCCCTGACCTCAGCTGGTGGTGGGACCGTGGGGCCAGAAGCAACAGAGATATGTGGTCATCAGAGAGATGCTTCTGATGGGTAGCTTGGAGGATCTGTCCACCCCGTCATTGATTCAACCTCCTCTGCAACAGATGTGCTGGCGCCAAGGGAAGGGGGTGGACAGGGCACCTTCTTTGCTCTCACAGAACTTATGATCCGCAAGGTTTCCAGCTGTGACTAGACCGTAGCTGAGGAAGTCTGTGGGCATCTGGGAGTTCACCTGAAGCTTTTTGCACACTCCCGTGGGGAAGAGGAAAGTGTGTCCCTCCCTATAAAGCACTCTAGTTCACACTCTGGGAAACCTGCCTTCAAGGGCACCTGCCTTCCCTGTAGGGATGACAGGGAGGGGCCCTGGCTCCTCACTTGAGGCCACCCCTGTCTGCTGGCTGTCTGCAAAGAACAAATGAGCCAGAAAAGGTAGAGGAGGTGGAATTGATTTTCTAGGCCAAACTGACTTCACAGAGCCTCGTAATAAAGGTGGGTCATTTTCAATCCAGCCTCCTGAGGCTTTTCAATCTTCAAGAAGATGAACAGTCTAGGGTTCCCGCTCTCCAGCCCTGGGCTGCAGTCTGACATAGAGGGGCAAAGCAGGAGAAAGCGGGCATGGGGAAGACCATGCCCGGCCAGCACGCGACACCAGCGAGTGCCAGCGCTTACCCAGCACTCCTGGTGTCGGAGAGAATGAACCTCCTCATTTCAACCATGGGTGCGGCATAGGTGATATCTGTATGCTGCTACTATCACAGGATACCCTGCTCATGTTCTGGGGGCTGAGAAATCCAAGAGTATGGTGCCTGCATCTGCTTGGCTTCTGTAAAGGGCTTCAGCGCTGCAACACAGAGTGGAAAGGGGACGGGCAAGCACGCATGCGTGGAAGAAGAAAAGGTGACCAACCTACCCCAGCTGCTCCACTCCTGTGACCCAACTCTGCCCACCAGGCCCCACCTCGAACACAGCACACTGAGGAATTAAGGTTCCAACACATGAATTTGGTGGTGGGGGGTGGGTACGCTCAAGTCGGAGCAGGGTAGGATTGAGAACGCAGCTCAGTGGTAGAGCACCCACCTAGCAGGGGAGGGGCCCTGAGTTCAATCCCTCCACCCAACAGCATGGCATGGTGATTCCTATAGTGTGTCACAGATGGAGTAATTGGGGACATGGAGGTTAAAGAATGAGCTCTAGGGAGTTATAGGGCTGGGTTTTGTGGACAGGGCAATGGTCCTAACCCCCTACGTTCCATGGGTCATACCTGTCCAGGGCATTACATTTACAATATCCTCTTTTATTTATTTATTTTTTTGATACCGGGGATTGAACCCAGGGGTGCTTAACTATTGAGCCACATCCCAGCCCTTTTTTATATTTTATTTAGAGACAGGGTGTTGCTGAGTTGCTTAAGTGGCTGAGGCTGCCTTTGAACTTGTGATCCTCCTGCCTTAGCCTCCCAAGCCGCTGGGATTACAGGTGTGTGCCACTGTGCCTGGCCTCCCATACATTCTTTACCAATCAGTTTTTACAAACCCTTCTGTGATGCAGGCCTTTAAAGACAGCACTGTGTGCCCAACCCCATTCCCTGTGGTGTCTCATGGGGGAACATGGTGTCTTCATAGAGTACAGGAAAACAAAGCCAAAGTTTATTCAAGCCCAGTCCCAGGCCCCAGACAGGGTGCCTTAAGTATGTGCTGGCTGGCTGGATGGGCGCTCACTCTGCTGAGTGGGCATTTGGATCCATTTAAGATTTCCAGACACTGGCTTGATTTGACCTTGAGAGATTCGTGGGAAGCAAAGGGACTCTCTCTTTTGAAAAAATAAGAATAGATCCTCCCTGACAAACAGCAAAGATGTTGGGTTGGTGGGGTGAAGGGGAAGAGGAAAGGACGTAAAAAAATTGGAAAGACTTTCAGATATTTTCAAGATAATAAAATGAAAATGGCACCTCATCCCAAGTAAAATCAAATTGAGATGTAAATCTAAATGTGGTATGGAAGAAAAAAAAAGACGGGAACAAGATATCTGTATCCTGAATAAATCGGCAGCAGACTCGATTGCCATATTTATGGGAACCTGTAGAATTCACATTCATTAGGAAAACTCCATATAGCTTGGAAATTCATGAAGCTGAACTAACGAGAAGTCCTTGTCCAGATCCCAAGTTTGTCTCTGCCCCAACTTAGGAGGCTTGTGATCAGAGGAGTCTGTCCCAGGCCCCATTTTCCATTTTAGAGCCAGCAAGGAAGTTTCCAGCAGCCACCTGCTCGGGCTCTTGCCTCCCTGAGATGACCCTGCAGAATTCCAAGGGTCTCAGGGGCGAGGGACTATTTCTGGGCCCCGGCTCTATGTCCATGTTTGGTCTTCAAGGAGCACACGGTGCACATGCCAAAGCTTCATCCTGCACCCCCCGGGAGGGCACTGATGCCCTCCCTCCTTCCTCCGCTGGGCAAACAACAGCTGGGAATGTGCCTTCTGGAACTCGCCAGGAAGGACCCTCCCACTACCGCCCCACGCGTGGAAAGCCAAGGGAAGCCTCCTGGCATCAATGGGTATTTCTTTCCTCTTTTCATTAAAAATAATTTCAGATCCTAAAAATAGTTCTCATCAAAAAAAAAAAAAAAAAAAAAAAAAGACATCAGACAACACCAATACATTTAAAGAATGTTTGAAAAAAAATTTTTAATTACCTGAAATCTCACTACCCAGAGTCTCTCCCTATCATAAACCTGGCTGAGCATCCTTTCAGATAAACCCTCCTTGATCCTGATATTTTCTTTCTTTATTTTATTCTTCTTATTCTTACGCTTATTGCATTTATCTTATTCTTATTCGTACCTTATTCTTATATCTGATCTTATCTCAATTTTCAGAGAAACCCCCATTGTGTAAAAATGGGTTGAGTTGTTCTAGAGGCCTTTGTTCCACAACAATGAACACAAATTTACATCCTCAGTTTAAAAAAATATTCTTCTGTATGGAGACACGGTCTTTTATTTAACTAATCCCCGTGGATGGACATTGATGTTGTTTCTAACTTTGTATTCTCACAATTTGCTTGACAATCTGATGCCATTTTCCAGCAGTTTCTCCTTCTGGCGCTTCCTGTGGAAAGTCAGCTCCGGGTCACCTGACTCCATGCAGGGTTTCCCAAGCCTCGTAGGATCTCAGAGCTCAGGCAGCAACCTGGGAGTTTGAGAGATTTCAGCCGCCTGCTCTGCTTGAGCTGCAACTTGAATCTAGTAAACTAACTTCTGGAAACAATGTTCAGATAGACAGTGCTCCGGGGCAGCAGACCAGCAGGCAAGGGAGATCATTATTAAAATAATGTGGGCTGGGGTTGTGGCTCAGTGGTAGAGCGCTTACCTATCATGTATGAGGCGCTGGGTTCAATTCTCAGCACCACATAAAAATAAATAAATAAAATAAAGGTATTGTGTGTCCATCTACAACTAAAAATATTTTTTAAATAACGTAATGATAACAATAATAATAGGTATGATATATTGAATATTGACTATATTCCAGGTATAGCTCTAGAACTTTCCCCAAAAGACCAAATCCCTGTGACATAGCCAAAAACATGGAGGCAAAGTGACTAGTTATCCATAGCCATACGACCGCCAGGGCATTTTCCAACGACTGCTTATTGTCAGGGTGACCCAACTTACGGACCACTGGGAACATATGAAAATACAGATTCCTGGGCCTGTGTTACATCAGCAGAACGTAATAAGCTCCTAATCGACCCCTGAGGAAACCCTGAGGAACACCCTATGGGAGACCTCTGCACTCCCTCCATAATAATCAGGGCCTGTGAGCCCTTTCTAAGTGGCAGGGGGTGGTGGACCCCAGCTTGCAGCCTGGTGGACCCCCTAGAACGGTATGCTGAGGTTGTGGGGGAAGCTTTGAGGGCAAAGGTCTGGGTCCAAGAACTGGGCTTCCTGTGGCCCAGTCTGGAAGGGCCTTCCGTTTTGACACCTGAGTGTGTCCCAGCCTGGAACAGGAGCTAGACCACATTGCTCTGCTTAAAGCCCCTAATAAAACCCCCATTAACTCCAGCATTGGCCCATCCTGGACCTACCCTGCCTCCACTCTGGGCTCCTCCAGCACCCTGGGCACACCCAGACCCAGAGCCCCAGGGCCCTTGCACAGGTTGTTGACTCTGCCCAGATCATCCTCTCTGGGTCCTTCCAACATTCCACCCAGGCTCCGCCCAAATGTCACCTCAGAGAGCCCTGTTTAAGGTCTCAGTGCAGCCCCCAGCATACTTACTCTCCTTCCCTGCTATACTGTCCCCAAGACACCTGCCCAACTTGACAGCCTGTGTTGTTCATCTTCTGCTCCGGAATGAAGCTCCAGAAGGGCAGGATCTTGGTCTGTTTTATTCTCTGTCCTCAGTGTACAGAACAGTGCCTACAGGGTAGGTGCTCTGTAAACACCAGGAGGGAGGGAGGCAAGAGGGAAGGAAGGAGGGAAGGAGAGAAGGAAGGAAGGAAGGAAGGAAGGAGAGAAGGAAGGAAGGAGAGAAAGAAGGAAGGAAGGAGAGAAAGAAGGAAGGAAGGAAGGAGAGAAGGAAGGAAGGAAGGAAGGAGAGAAGGAAGGAAGGAAGGAAGGAAGGAAGGACTGGCTTGGTAGGGTTTTTAAAGAGGTTTCCCAAGTTGCTGAGGCAGGAGCCTGCGGTGGGCCGTGCTGGTGAGGGGCTGCTTTGGGCCCACAATGGGAGATAGAGGCTCCTGGGAGCCTGGGGCTTGTCTCATTATGCCCTTCCTCCATCAGTACGATCTGGAATCTGAGCACCCTGAAGACATGGTCCCAGCCTGTCCCCACCCCAACAACCTAGCAATAATGGGCATCCAAATTCTGTGGAGCTGGGAAGGCCAGAGAGAGGGCAATGGGGTGCTTCCCTGGAAGTGGGGATGTAGGCTTATGAGGACCCTCAGAAGCTGGCTGAGGAACCCCTAAGGCATGGTAAACATATTCTGATTCTGTCCCCTCCCCTCTGATCACTGACCCCCGAGTGATCAGAACTCAGGTTCCAGCTCTTTATCTCGCTCACAGAAGCCAACATGGCTCCAGGGATGTGGCCCAAGAAGTAAAGCTGAGGTAGGTGGAGTTGGAGTGTCTGGAGTCCCCTTCTGAGTCATGTCAGGCTTACCACATGGCTGCAGGGTGCAGCTTACAAAGCATTCTCCGGACAAGTCAGAGACCAGGAGAAAATGTTGACCCATCACGTTCTGACAATGGTCTTTTTTCCTAGAACATACTGTATACTGTATAAAGAACTCTCAAAACTCAAGAATAAGAAAACAAACTGGTTTTTTAAAATGGGCAAAGATCTGAACAGATACTTCACCAAAAAAAAGATACATAGGAGGAATGCAAAAGAGACCCAACATCGTTCGTCCACGATGATGAGTTGAAAATTTTAAACAGCATTTTCAAGTCCATAATCTCACTTGATCACTTACTTCATCGGATCTGTGAGGTTAGCTATTGTTATTACATCCTTATTCCCATTTTATAGTAAAGAGATGGAAGTTAAAGAGTTTGCCCAAGATCAGAACTGAAACTCAGAGTTATGAAATTCTCTCCACCCAAGAGACTTCTAGGTTCTAGAAACTTCTTAGAACCTAGAAGTCAACTTAGCAGCCAATTAGACAAGATCTCACTTCTTATGTTAAGAGAGGAGAGAAGATCAGGCCCAGCATCCTGGATGGACAGGCCAGCCTCTTAAGCTGTAGGACCCTGCACAGAGCTTGGCCCCTGTGCATGCTCAGGAAGCATGTGGAGTGAGTGACTGTGGAGTATCCCTTGGCAGGGGCTCTCCTGGCTGGAAAGCCTGCCCTGTGGAATAGCCACTGCTCCACTCTGATTCGTAGAAAGGGAGTCCATTCCAGGACCCTGGCTCCCCGCCCAAGCTTTGGCTTCCTGGCTGTGGACCTGGACAGGGGTCTGATTTACCTTGAAATACCTTGTATGAGAACTAAGTTCTAGTCAAGGCTTAGGGCCATGGTCCAGCACGGGGCAGGAGTGGGGAAGAGTGGGGACCCAGGATTGATCCTCACCTGGCCACCTTTATCTCTCTGTCTCCTCAGCCCTCCCCAGATTGACTCAGCTCAGCATTTCCCCACCAGAGGCCAAGAGGGAATTGCCACAAATTTCTGGAAGGCAGAGAAAGCATCTAATTAATGTCTAGCGAGGAGCCTGGCACAGAAGTCAAGAAGGAACTGAAGAAAGACCAGAAGAAGGGAAAGGGAGGGGAGAGATGGACTCGCAGGGGCTAGCAGGCCTACTTCCTGGTCTGGCTGTGGGGGTGGGGCCCAGCCCTCTGCCATGCCAGGTCCAGGGGTTTCTATATATGGGCACCGAGAACAAGTCCTATCTTGTCTGCCTCCCAAATGGAACAGTGCTTGAAGTCATTGCTTCCATCACGTGGACCTGGTTTTCATTCATTCCATAAATATTCACGATTGTCGAGTGGGTGCTAGGCACATCACGTGCATGGACTCTTAATTCTTTTAACCATCCTATTTGCTAAGTACCACTGTAACTCCATCTTACAGACAAGAAAACCGAGGCAGTGAGGTCACAGGGCTAACAGGGAGCAGAGCGGGGGCTCAAACCTGGGGCATCTGAATTGAGGCCAAGTTCTGGATCACCTCATTCCCCGGCCTTTCAGTAAGGAGATCAGGTGTGACATAGTAATAAATATAATAAAAAATGTATCTTTGATCTTTGCCCCTGATTCCTAGCACAGAGCTCCTAAAACCCTTGCAATTTCCCCGGGTATTTCTTGTATTCTCAAGAGGCAACTCTTGGTGGGCTTTATTGGGGGACTGCTTCCAGGAAGCCCACACCATGATCAGAAACTTGGAACTTCCAGCCCCACCCTGGTCCCTGGGAATCCAGACATGAGCTAATAATTGATCATATCTATATGATAAAACCTCATGAAAATTCCTGAACTACAAGGTGCAGAAACCTCCCTGGTTGGTGAACAACCATATGCAGGAAGGGAGAAGTGCCCAGGCTCCTCCTGTCCCTGGACCCATCTGTACTTTATCCCATGTATCTTTTTGCCTGGTCATTCATTTGTGAACTTTTCAAATATCCTTTGTAAACTGAGTACAGTGGTGCATACCTGTAATCCCGATCCGTGGGAGGTTGAGACAGGAAGTTTGAAAGTTGGAGGCCAGTCTTATGGAGACCCTACATCAAATTAAAAATAAAATTAAAGGAGGAAGGTGTGGCTGGGATGTAGTTCAGTGGTGGCGAGCCCCTGAATTCAATTCAAATAAGCAATAATAAGTAAACTGCTTTCCTGGGTTCTGTGAGCCCCTCTAGAAAATGATTCAACCCAAGGAGAGGGTCATGGAACCTTAGATTTGTAACAAAATGGGACAGAGGCTGTGGGTATTCTGGGAACCTCTACTTGCGATTGGTATCTGAACTAGAGGGGTAGTCTTGTGGACTGATCCCTTAGCCAGGGATCTGTGGCGTCTGTGCTGATTCCAGGTAGTGTCGGAAAGGGGGTGAATTACAGGACCCCTCGTGAGTGTCTGCAGAGAATGGAAAATCGCCTGACGGGGGAAGATGCCCACACACAGCTGGTCACAGAAGGGCTCTGTGTTGGGTGTGAGTGTGGAAGGAAAAACCCCTGCCCTCAATCATTTGCATTCTAATGAGGAAAAGGGTCAAGAAATGATCTCATATATCTATCATGCATTGTCAGATGGTGATAAGCTCTAGAAAGAAAAACAGTCATGTCTCAGTGATGACTCACTGTGTGTCTTTGGGCAAGTTGCTTCACCCCTCTGAGCCTGTTTTCTCATCTGCTAGAAGGGGGTCCTTACTCACCTGCCCCACCCACCCACCTTCACAGGTTGTCAGAAGAATCAAAATGAGCTCATGGACCCAGGAGCCCTTTGGATTTTACGGTTGTACCAATCCTAACCATGACTACAAGGACTTTCTTCCTCCAGAGACCTAAAACTCTTTCTTTCCCTAGAAGAACACTAAACTTTCCCCAGATATTATGAGCTGGGTTCCACCCACTGCACTCTGTTTTAATTTGTGGTTTTGTTTTTGTTTTTGCAGTTCTGGGACAAAACACAGGGCTTCAGGCATATTCGTTGAGCACTCTATCACTGAGCTACATCTCCAGCACTATTTATTTTTTATTTTGAGATGAGGTCTCACCAACTTACTCAGGCTGGCCTTGAACTTGGGATCCTCCTGCCTCAGTCTCCGGAGTCAAAGGAATCACAGGCATGGGCCACTGTGCCAGGCTCTGACTGTGTTTTTAAAGAAGGAGAGTATTGCATGGTCCACTTCTTGGGAGGTGGTCATCATCTGACTCATACCTTGGAGGCCTTCTGCAGATCAGCAAATTTTTTTGATATGGAACTTTCTAGAATGCTGACCATAAAAAGCCCCCATAAGAAGCTTAACCCATAAGGGACTGAGGGGCAGGTCTCACCACACTAGCCAGCCGTTGGATGTCCTACGTGCGCTCCTGCTTTAGATTCATTTGCCACCCTTGGCCACCCCGTTCTGTGTCCCAGGGGGCTGACATGTACCCTGCTCTCTGGCCTCTGGAGGGGTCGGTCTGGGGGAGATGCTGGGAGGACATGGGTGAGCAGGAGGGAGAAGCAAGCACGCCCCGGGCTGCTGGTCTGGTTGGGCAGTGGTTGCTCTGTGTCCCCGAGGGTCACCGCTTTCACTACAGCCAGATCCAGGTGCAGTGGCTTTTCCTGACACTTGTCCATGGAGTGCCTCACCCTCCCCTGGTGGCTCCCCTTAACCCTGCCCTTGCTCCTGCCCAGTAACTTCCCTTCCCAGGATCTTGGTGGGGCAGGCTCCTGTTTCTGCTCAGTGGTTCCTGCTCTCTTGAGCCAGAGGACAATGACCAAAGAAAGAAAGAAAGAAAGAAAGAAAGAAAGAAAGAAAGAAAGAAAGAAAGAAAGAAAGAAAGAAAGAAAGAAAGAAAAGAAAGGAAATCATCTCTGTGCCCAGGGAGGTTCCTTTTCTCTTTTAAGAGTGAATTGTGGGGGCTGGGGTCGTGGCTCAGTGGCAGAGCGCTTGCCTGGCACATGTGAGGCACTGGGTTTGAGCCTCAGCACCACATATAAAAAAAAATGAATAAATAAATAAAATAAAGGTATTGTGTCCATCTATGACTCAAAAAAATTTTAAAAGAGTGAATTGTAGGATCAACAACCCAAATATAAAAGCAAAAACCATACAACTCTAAGAACAAAACACAAGGGCAAATCTTCACAACCTTGAATTTGGCATTGTTTTCTAAAATACGACACCAAAAGTTCAAATGACAAGAGACAAAAATAGATACCTCGGGCTTCACTGCAACTAACTTTGCCTCAAAAAGAGATCAAGAAAGTAGAAATGCTTACGGAATGGGAGAAAATATTTACAAATCGTATATTTGGTAAAAGTCTAGTTCCCAAAATATATAAACACTTAACACTCAACAACAGGACAAACAAGTCAATTTAAAAATGGCCCAAGGACTCCAACAGACATTTCTCCAAGGAAGATGTACACATGACCAAGAGGAGAAGATGGTCAACAGCATCCGTCATTAGGGAAATCAAAATCCAAATGAGATACCTCTCTATGCCTATTACCATGACAGAAGAAAGGAAAGAAAGAAAGAAAGAAAGAAAGAAAGAAAGAAAGAAAGAAAGAAAGAAAGAAAGAAAGAAAGAAAGAAAGAAAGAGAGAGATGTGTGAGTGAGGATGTGGAGAAATTGAAACCCTTGTGAACTGCTGGCAGGAGTGTAAAATGATTCAGCTGCTGAGGAAGACAACCTGGCACTTCCTGGAGAAGCCAGCCAGCATTATCACGTGATCCACCGATTCCATTCCTAGGTAAATGCCCAAAAGAATGGAAAGTGATGCTCAAATAAATACATGGCCATGTAGGCATCATTCGTAGCAGCCAAAAGGTGGAAACAACCTGAACATCCATCAACTGAAACTGCAGGATATCCATAAGTGGATTATTATTTATTTGTATTATTACTGTTTTGTACTGGGGTTTGAACCCAGGGGTGCTTTACCTCCGAGCTATATCCCCAGTTCTTTTTGCTTTTTATTTTGAGACAGGGTCTTGCTAAGTTGCTTAGGGTGTCCCTAAATCGTCCAAGCTGGTCTTGAACTTGGGATCCTCCTGTCTCAGCCTCCTGAGCCTCTGGGATTACAAGCATGCACCAGTGTGCCTGGCTGTAGTGGATATTATTCAGCCTTACAAAGGAAAGTGGTCTCACATTGTGCTTCAACATGGATGAGCTTTGAAAACATGATAAATCAGAGAAGCCAGATGCAAAAGACCCTACTCTAGATCCCATTTATTTCAAATATCCAGAAAGCCATAGATAAAAAGCTGATTGAGATGACCAGGGTACCAGGTTTCTTTCTGAGCAGATGAAAATGTGAAATTCAAGGTGGCAGTTGTACAACATTGCGAGTGTACTAAATGTCACTGAACTGTTTGCTTAAAGTAGTGAATTTTATGTTGTGTAAATTTCATGTCAATAAAAAGTGAATTTGGGAGTTGCGAGGGATAGAGATGGGTTGATGGTGGATGCCAAGAGGAACATGCCAGAGACAGTTCCTCCCTCCAGACCCAGAAGCCATCTTTGAACTTGAGAAAGCACAGAGGACCCTGAGAGTCTGTCCGTCCAGCCACCCATTTTACAGATGGGAAAGGCTAGTCGGGAGGGAGCAGGGACTTGCAGAGAGGAAGCCACAGAGGAGTTAGAGGCAGGGCTGGCATTGTATCATGATGCCACATGGCCTCTGTGGGCCACTAGGACTGAAGGGGCCCGTGGGCATGATCAGAGAAGTGAAGTTCAAGCTGACATGGGCCTTCTGCCCGGAGCACATGGAAGGGACAAATCATCACCCAGTAGGTTCCCTGGGCTCATCCATGCCAAAGGCTGCAGCTGAGTCAACCCAGGTTTTTCCTCTTGAGAGTCAGCCCCTCCTTTGGTGCAGTTATAACTTTATCTTTAAGAGGAAAACTCATTACCCAGCTGTTCTATTTCTGCCTGCGGGCTGCACCCCTGGCTGAGGGCATCAGTTTCCCCACAAGGGCAGTGGGAGGAAGGTAAATGTCCTGGATTCAGGGCACTCACTGATCCCCCCAGAGGGACCCAGAGCTAAGCCACTGGGGCCCTGAGGGGTTCTTTTCTTTCTCTAGGTTTTGCTGGCTCAGAGCTTTGGGGCAGGTTTAAAAGGGAACAGCCAGGCTCAGCAGGACACCCAGTCTCTTCTGCTGTGGCCTCAGGTAGGTGCTGTGGGGATGCCGGGAGGTGGAAACGGGAGGGTAGGTGATAGAGAACTGACGGGAGGTCCCTGAGGAGGATAGGTGTGACATGACAGGCGAGCAAGGGGCGCTGAGGCGATGAGCTTTGGGGGAACCCCTGCCTGCCCCCAGGGCTGCGGAGGTGACATTTCACTCAATCCTCCAAGTGAGCTGCACTCCAGGCCCCCTGGACATACAGATGGGGGACGGGTCTGGAGAGCTGCTGGCGCTTACACGACACCCACAGCGAGACCTGAGTCGCAAGGATGCCAGCCCAGAGCAGCCTCCTTCCCGTAGCAGCCGCCTTCCTGGAAATGGGAAAGGGCTGCTGGTCCGCGCTTAGGTCTGATCCCAGCCCTGCCCCTCCTGTTCTGTTAGACCTCTTTCCCTCGACGTCACTTTCATCTCATGAGCTACATTTTTTTTCTGTCCTGTGTTTTGTGAATTTTAAACATGGGTCTTGGTTATCAGAGATGCCTGAGAAAACTGCTTTCTGGGGAGACAGGAGTGGTTTGGGGTCCTGGGAGGACAGAGCAGGCCACTGAAAGGGACAGACCATGATATCAGAGACCCGCACGTCCCGCAGGGCAGTGACTCACTGGAGGAATCTGTGCCCCAGGGGACAACAGCAATGGCCTCTTAGCTTGTGGTTCATCAAAGAACGATGATTAAAAAAAAATAAGAGCAAAGTTAGGCACAATGGTGCACACCTGATTCCCAGTTATTTGGGAGGCTGAAGCAGGAGGATTGCAAATTCGAGGCTATCCTGGGCAACACAGTGAAACATTGTCTCAAAAAAAAAAAAAAAAATATATATATATATACACATACCATACATACATACACATACACACACACATATATATAAGTGAATGTATGTGTGTGTGTGTGTGTGTATATATATATATTTATTTATTTATTTATTTATTTATTTATTTATTTATTTATACACGAGACTCTTGTCTCCATTCTCCCCATCAGAACAACAGAAAAGAAACCCGGATGTGGGCAGATGTTTGGTGTTTTCTTTTCTCTTTTTTTTTTTGTACCGGGGACTGAACCAAGGGCATTCTACCAGTGAGCTCCATCCACAACCCTTTTTATTTTGAGACCAGGTCATGCCAAGATGATGAGGCTGGCCTCCAACCTGTGATCCTCCTGCCTCAGCATCCTGAGTTGCTGAGATCACAGGTGTACGCCACCCTGCCCAGCTTTCGATGTTTTGTCTTAATGACAAGCAGAGTGAACTTAATCTGACTCTGCTGATATGTATATTTCCTTTCAATGTGGGTTTTGGAGTCATCTCCCCAGTGATTTCCAGCTGTGTTTACTAGAACAGAGACACTAGACAACAGAAAGATAATACAATTGAGCTGTCCTATCAGGGACCACAAATGACACAAGGAAATTTATGTGGAGAAATTGCAGCTTCCAGAAGGGGAATGGGGACAGGGAAAACCCAACAAGGGGACTGAGTTGCCCAAAGTGACTTGGAGCAGAGGAGAGCAAGAACCAGGTCTGGATGCTGGACCAAGGCTCTTTGATGCTATCGGCAGCAGCCAGGGCTTTGCTCCTGATGACGGACACAAGAGGGGTTGGCTGGAGTTCTTAACCTGGAGTTTGGGGGTCTTCGATGGGGAAGAGATTACATGATGATTTTCTCTACCTTTAACTGAAATGTATCGTATCCCCCACCCTCCACAACACAGGCAATAAATCATAGTCCCACAGCGGTACCTGTGACTTTCTCTGCAGGGGGAGTCACAGTATTTTGTATCAAATTACAATTGTTGCAGACATCTCAAAATATCATTGATTTTCATTGTTGCTTCAAAACAGCAGTGTTTGTAAGACCAGCTGCTAGATCATGTTATTTGATGCATTTTTAAAGAGGCTGTTATATTACCGTATCATGAATTTTAATATTTTGATAATTCTATCTTAATGTCCTTTGTTTCCTTGGTATTCCTATGTGTCTTATTACCTGAATTTGAAACATTTTGTCCAATGACTACACTCAGCACCAGGTGGCCAACGGGCGCCATGGCCCATGAAGGTACAACCTCTCCACCCCATCTTCTCCTGCAGCTGATCTACCCAGCCTTGGGGGTGTGGGATCCAGGGAGATGAGGAGTCTGGCTTGGCCTCCACCACTTGCCTGTCCTGACTCAGCCTCTTTTGGAGACACCAGGGAACTCCATGAGAGAGGAGGAGGTGCTGTAGAGCAGGGACCTGGTGTCCAGTTGGAAGCCCTCCATCTCCCACTGGGTTATTGAAAGATGGAGGCTGTACTCTTGGCCTCAAGAACAGCATGGTGGCAAAGGGGCTCAGAATCACATCCTCACTGACTTTGAGAAGGTACTTCATCCCCAGGGCAAACTGGGGAGGTTCCTCTCTTCTCTCCATATTCCCTTGAGCCCCTAGAGTCCCTCCTTGGTGAAACCAGGTTTGGAAACCAAGGGACACATGCTTGATCCCAGGCTGATCTTATTTTAGGAGAGGCAATCATTGATCCAGGCTGCCATTTTGTACCAGAGACCCACTTGATATCTGGTAAAGCCAACAGTCCCCTACTCAGATTACAGAGGCTCCCCAACTTGTGATGGGGTGTCACCCTGCCAAACCCATCACACACAGAAAATTTCATAGGGTGAAAATACATTTAATAGACCTAACCCACCCAACATCACAGCTTAACCTTAAACATGCTCAAAAACTTCAGCCCACAGTTGGGCAAATTATTTAGTGCAAAGCCTATTTTACATAAAGTGTTGAATATCTCATGTGATTTACTGACTATTATATTGTAAGGGAAGAACCGAAAGGCACATGTGTCCGCTTTTGCATCATCTCAAAGTCGAAAAATTCTAAGTTGAACCATCATAAGTCAGAGAATGCTGATAAGTATTTTTAAATTCATAAAATAAAACACACAGGGCTTCAAAGGAAACCAATAGCATTGGAATCAAAACATTTAAAAATGAAATGTCCTTTATTGATAGATTTCAATAACAACATCTGGGGCTGGGGAGATAGCTCAGTCAGTAGAGTGCTTGCCTTGTAAGCACAAGGCCCTGGGTTCGATCCCCAGCACCACCCCCCCCCCAAATAAAAGGTTAAATAACAACATCTAACTAAGGGTCCTCAGAGTTTCAAAGTTGACATGAGGGTAAATAATATTTTGAGATGTCTGTGACTGCTCTAAGATGAAAGGGAAACAGCTGTAATTTCTGTGCAAGGAGCAAGTCACATGTAGACCAGGTGGTTTGTGGCCTTTGTTCACACCTGAAGGAAAGTGAAAACCAAGTGGTCATTGTTTTCTCCTTCCATTTCTTGGACCCTGGTTTAAAACCTTTGATTTAAGCTGGGTTTGATGATACACACCTGAAATCCCAGCTACTCAGGAGGCTGAAGCAGGAGGATAGCAAGTTCCAGGGCAGTCTGGGCATCTTAGAGAGACCCTGTATCAAGCTAAAAAATAAAAAGAACTGGGGGTGTAGCTCAGTGGTAGAGCACCCCCAGATTCGATCCCCAGTACAAAAACAAACAAATAGCAACAACTTTGATTTAACCTCTCCTGGCAGTAGTCTTCTCCTCCGTATCCCTACCTCACAGCCTTATGCGAGAAATGTGAAAGGTAAGAGATGCAGAAGCATTTTGTGTTAGTGAGGGGTATACAACTATGAGGAATTATTAGCTTATTTCTTATTATTGATTGTTAAGACTTACTGTCAGCAAGACACCCATAGTGATGTAAGAGAAGCAAGCCCTGTTAGGATATTCCCTCCAGCTTATCTATCAACCTCTGCAGCCTGCCTCTGCTCCCCCCCACAGCTCCCAGAGAAGTCCTGGTTCCTGCCATCAGTTCCTTCCTGGTTCCCCCTCAGCTGAGCTGCCATGCCTGGTGGGTACAAAGGAGAATGTGGGGACGATGTGGACCCAATGCCCTTCCTGGCACCTCCTGACAAGGAGAGAATAGAAGCCATGAACAAGCCATATGACATTAAGAGGTCCTGCTGGGTCAAAGACGAGAAGGAGGGCTTTGTTGCTGGGGAGATCCAGTCTGAACAAGGTGACCAAGTCACCGTGAAGACAATCACCAACCAGGTGAGTGTAGAATAATCTCCAGGAAGAGAATGAGCTTTAGTCATGGCAGGCACCCAGGCCTCTGCTACACACACTTTTGCTCAGGAGGCAAAAAGAGCAGATGCCTCCAGAGTCCCTCATGCTGGCTTTGAGTCCAGTCTCAACAACACTCAAGATGTGTGGTCCTGGGTAAGACACTTTCTCTCATGAGCTTTGACTCCATCAAACTAGAGATTCCAATGAGATAGGATACAGGAAAGTACTTTGTTCACATGAGCATAAGGGATTATCATGATAGTTATTTATCTTTGAAGTCTCAAGCATCTCATACATGGAATCTATTTTTTAAGAGTGAAAGTGAACATCCCACCAAAATACAGTCTACCTGTGTTCCATGGCCCATGGTGGCACAAGAAATGTGATACAAGGCTCAGACCACCATGGTCCAATGCATGAGCTCTTCAGCAGCATGAGTGACAGATGGTGGCTCCTGAGTCCCTTGCTGCTGCTGCTGGTGTGCTAGAACCAAGCTGGCTCACAAAGGTCAGACAAGAAACATTCAAGGGCTTCACAGCCAGTTGTTAAACCTTTGGTACCTTGATATCAGCCACAATGGAAGTATTTACACCACAGAAATGGGCAAACGCTATGAATCATGGATTTCTACACAGATACCCCATGGTTGGTTTATCAACACATCACTCTCTTTGCTGGTCCATATAGTCTGATGATGAGGTATATATGACTTGAGAGAGTGCATAGAAATTTTGGTTTATTAAACCCCTAAGTCACGTCCTTCCCCATGGCAGATCCAAGGTGAGACACTTGATGGTTTTTGAAGTCCTTTGGATGACTGTATGTAATAGGATTTATTGACCCTATTTTACAGGGGAGGAAAAAGAAACTCAAAGTATCTTTAAGTAACTTGCCCCCAGTAACAAAGACAACAAGTGATGAGTTTGGATTCAAACCCCCAGTATCTGGTTCAAATCCCCATGACCCCCCCTATATCACTATGCCAGCTCTCCATGGTGGGCTCCCAAGAGCAAGTATGAAGTCAGCCTTGATTAATTTCATAAATAAAAGAAGTCAGAGACCTGTGATGACCAAGTCTTGCTGCAGTTTTCTCTGTACCTGCGTTTGAGGGGCATGGCAGCAGAGAGAAGAGGCCCTCACTGGGATAAAGTGGGTTTGAACATGAAAGTCAAGGTTGATTCTCATGGGGAATGTATTTTTCAGAAGGGTAGAGCATTACAGTGTTGCAAGAAATAATGGACAATAGGAGTAGGGCCTCTAGGGCAGTTTGTATGCAAAATTAAGGAAAACACTCAATTTCTTTGAGCATCCACAGTGGACAAGCCAGCCAGCCAGGTTTGGGATAGAAAGGACGGATCTTGCACTGACTCACCACCTAGTCCCTCAGATAAAGTCAAAGAAAAGTATTTGCATGTGGGCGAGGTCCATAGATCAGGAAACTACGAGAAAAGGACTTTGACTAAAACCTGGCTTGATTTTCTAGAGTGGTGTCCATTACTGAGTAGATTTTCCTTAACTGTCAAGACTTCAAATGATCTGCCTATCAGACTCATAAATTATTAAAAGTCCCCTGAAATCCCAGTATGTATTCAGGTCTCACATCTAAGGCTGCCAGCTACCAAAAGATATTTGCTTTCTGGATCACGTGTCTTACACTTTGGTCCCAGATGCTGGAACTGAAGAAACTGATGCTAGTTTTCATTCACAGATGGAAAAATCAAGGTGCAAAGTGGAGAAAGGATCTGCCTGCCTCACCCAGGAGTTAACATACCATTCAACAGCATTCTTGGCTGTTTTCATTTTCTGTCTTCTTTGCTTGCTTGCTTTTCAATTTGATCCTTCAAGGTGGTTTGGTGGGAGCAGGGGAATGTCTTTTTATTTTTTTTTAAGAAATGGAAAGTTCTTTAAACTTTCTAACTCTCAAGGGAGAGTTCTAACTCTCAAGGGAGAGCTTCAAAAGGCATATCTCTGCAAAGTGTCTCTAGGAGTAAACAGCAAGCTCTGATCAACTCCCAGCATGAACTTAGCTGGCAGAGAAAACACAGCCCAGAGGTGCTCTGCACTGTGGGGAGGGAATGGAAGAGTTCACAAAGTATTTTTTTCATGACCTCACTTAGGTCTGTATCATTCTCTCAGCAACCAGCTATTGTCTGCCCTACTTCAAAGACATAGGGCTGATATGGTCTCGGAAGTCTTTCCCCAGTCCAAGTCACACAATGGGATGTGTCTGGACCAGGAGTTGGATCCACTGGATGCCTCAGTCCAACTCCTTCCAGGACACCAGAGGGTGTGTGGGACCCTGTGCCAGATGCTGCTGTAGCTATAAAGGCACTATTTCCTAATGCACATGCTGCCATGACTTGACCCTCCAGACACTCACCATGAAGAAGGATGACATCCAGCAGATGAATCCACCCAAATTCTACCAGGCCAGTGACATGGCAGACATGACCTTCTTGAATGAGGCCAGTGTCCTAGACAATCTGCGCCAACGCTACTACCATATGAGGATCTATGTGAGTAGGAAATACTGGGGATGAGGGTGGGAAGGAAAGAGTAGGGACATGTCCTCTGCCCCTCTTTTTTTTTTTTTTCTGCCCCTCTTTTGATGGAGTGGGGCAGTTGCTCTATTCTTCCAAGGTCCCAGTGCACATTATGACTTGGATGAGGGCACAGGGACCATTTTTTTTTTTATATGTTAGAACTTCTGCCTCAGGCTTTCAGTAACTCAATGATGGTACCATTTCCATGGACAGCTGAAAACTTTCAGCCAGAAATCTTCTTTCCTGTTTCACCCTCTCCCTCAAACCCTCCAATAAAAATATCACTTCCCCATAGGGATTTCAGACATTGTATTAGAAATCTCCTTCTGTCCATCCATCTATCTACCCATTTATCATCCATCCATCCATCCATTCACTCATCCATCCATCCAGTCACCCAACTGTCTATCAATCTATCCAGTCATCTGTCCATACATCCATTCATCTATCCATTCACTCATCCTTCCATCCATCTACCCACCCACTCATTCATGGATCCATCCACTTCTTCAACAAACATTGAGAAGACATGACTTAAATGTAGCTCCGGGTCAGGCATGATGGGGTGTGCCTATAATCCCAGCAACTCTGGGGGTTAAGGAGGATAGGACTACAAGTTCAAGACCAGCCTCTGCAACTTAGTGAGATCCTAAGCAACTTAGTGGGACCCTGTCCCAAAATAAAAACTGAAAAAGACTGGAGATGTGTCTCAGTGGTTAAGTGCCTGGGTTCTCTCTAGTAACAACAACAACAACAACAAAATATATGCAGCTCAGGGGACAGAGGGAAGAACAAGAGACTGCATCCTTGAAGAGGTTCAGTTTCTGTTTATCTGAGGGATGGGAAGAGCAAACTACAAGCAGTCTCCTGAGTGTGGCTAAAAGATCCTAGGACCTAAGGATGATTTCCTGAAGGTGTCAGTGGCTGAACTGCAAAATGGGTTGTCTAAGGAAGTTTGGCGTTTTCTTCTCTAGATGTCTTCACTAAACACAAAAAAGTCCATCTGGTAGGAGTAGGTGAGGCGGGGTCTGGTTGCAGGGTCAGGGTGGCTGGGGATCTCCCGTCCCCAGTCTGCGGTTATGGCCAAGATGGCTGCTGTACCTCCCCCTCTTGTACTTTAATGCTGTTTTGCTTCTGGATTCAGACCTCTCGCAGCACCTAGCCCCAGAGGGTACTGGAAGATCTCTGGGAATCTGTTACAGATATTTTCTGGGTCTGGAAGTCATGGGAGTGTCCTTGAAACTTGGGTCTTAAAGAACCCCATCCACACCCGGCCTAGCCTGGAACCTGGGCTGAGGAGGTTGGTGGGTTTGATGGTTGAGCTTAGGGCTGAGGCTTACTTTGGACCATTCTGTAGTCAAGCCCTTGCTCCTGGTGGATGGACATACCACGTCATTGAGCTAAGAGATTGTAGGCTCTGTGCAGTGTGGCCTGAGGGACCAAAGCAGGGAGACACCCCTTAAATTAAAGCACCTCTGTGGCAGGCAGGGGCTCAACCCCAACTACTTCCGTCTGGTATCCCTCCTGACCAGAACAGGGACATAGCCGGCTTCTGGGTTGCTGCCTGCCCTGACTCCCAGCTGAGACAGGGCTGGAAGTAAAAAGTGACTCAGTGGCCGCAGTCTCGGTATGAGACACTGTGTGTCATGCTCTCAGCTCATCTATGGGTTTTCTTTATCTCGTTTCTTTTTCTTCCAGTTCTATTTACTGTTTCCTTTTAAAAGCTCAACATAGCACAGCTCTGCTTAAGAGAAGCTGGGGCTGTTTATTTCCACTTGGGTTCAAGTGGAAGATTTCGAGGTTGAATTGAAAAGAGACACAATGTAGAGGCATTGGAGGCGATTGTAACCGCTGAATGAACAGAAGGGAAAGTTGGGGAGCCATAAATTTGGCCATTTTCTGTCCTCGTTTATTCTCCCTTCCCTCCCATAATTTCTTTTACTCCATTGGGTTTTTGTCCTTTTTTAACAAATGGAACTATTTCTTACAAAATTGCCATCTTGGAGTGAAAAGAGAAGTCGGGGTTTCTTTTCAAGAATAAATCAAACCCAGTTGCCCACCCAAAGGAACCTGTGTCTACAAAATGCAGACTCTGCAGCTGTTAAAATACCCCGGAAATCGCTCAGGGAACTCTCATGGGAAATCTCACAGATAATTAAGTGGGAAAATCAAGATATAAAATAGAATTATAGAACATTATTTTTGTTTTAAAAACAGGGAGAATGTGTCTCTGGGTTTGCTTGTGTGCACATCCAAAGCCACGAAGGAAAGAAAATATAAGGAACTAACAGCAGCGCTTACCTATGGGAGGGGAAGCTGGGCACCCAGCAGGTGGGGGGCACTTTTTGCTTGGATGTGTCCATAGAGGGACTGTGTTACCTATTTGTATAATTAACCCCAAAGAAAATGAAGCAAATAAATATCAAGGGGAGGTTTGGTTTTGCTTAACGAAGAGATTGATTTTGCTCTCCACTTTGTCTCAGAGAAATCAGTGATACTCTTGGTCTGCTCAGCCACAGATAGGCTGGGGCCCCGGGGAACTAGCTGAGGGCCCCAGGAGGAAGGGTCGGCTGACAATTCGTCTTCCTTCCCTCTCACCAGACCTACTCAGGCTTGTTCTGCGTGACAGTCAACCCCTACAGGTGGCTGCCCATCTATGGGGCCCGTGTGGCCAACATGTACAAGGGTAAGAAGCGCACGGAGATGCCGCCCCACCTCTTCTCCATCTCTGACAATGCCTACCACGACATGCTCATGGGTGAGTGGGGTGCGGTCTGCTGGGACCCCGGGGGTGGGAGACCAGTCTTCCTTGGCCCTCGTGGCTCCAAATGCATTAGGACGCGATCCCAACCCTGACCCTGAACTCCCCACCCTGGGGAGTTCTTTACTAACCTGGAGCAGCAGCTGCCTGTGGGTTTAGTACCAGGTGCCTGTCCCCGGTGGGCAGCAGCCCCTCCTTCTGCCCTGTCTCACCGAAGCTTCCCAGACCTAGGGGACACTGTGAAGTAACTTGCCCAAGGCTCAGGTTGACCCTCGTCACCATTTCCTGTGTGATCGTTGCTGCTCTTTGGCTGGTCTGGCTGCCTTCTGTGATTTTTTATGGCCTTTCTCTTGATGTTGAAGTTGATGTGAGGTCGTTCTCGGTCTGAAGCAAACAGACTGGTAGAAATGGAGTGGCTAGAAAGTTCTTGGCCTTTTCTGCAAGGGCATATGCTGCAGTGATGGGCACAAGGACTCCGATGCCACAGGATCCTGGGTTTTGGGCTTCCAAGTGCAACCAAGGCCACTCTCCAGGCTGGGTGGGCCTCAGGGAGGGCTGCTTGGTGAGGTTACTGTCAAACGCCTAGTTTCTAAATGTTTTCTAATTACATCTTCCTGTGGCTGTTTTCTTCCCCACAGATCGTGAAAATCAGTCTATGCTAATCACGTAAGTGTCTCTTCTGTCTCTTAGTCTATGTACATATAATTAGGTCTGTGCATTACACATATAATTAAGCCTTCTCAGAATTAATTGGGGGACGTTGTACAAACTCTGCAGGCAGCGAGTGGGCTTGACAGGGCGACCGAGGCTGTGCCTGCTAAACCTATGGGAGGACGCGTGTCCCCAAGGCCTCCCCACCTACTTGAATGTCCAGGCTGGGGCATGAGAGGGAGCAGAACGTGCACTGACCCCTGGTCTCCCTCATCCGCGGCCGACACCCCTCTTCCCGCTTTCACATGACTGCTGTTGTTTTCCACCTGCAGCGGAGAATCTGGTGCTGGCAAGACTGAGAACACCAAGAAGGTCATCCAGTACTTTGCCAATATCGGAGGAACTGGAAAACAGTCCACCGATAAGAAGGTAGGGCCTGCCCCGTAGACCTGGGGTCAAGGGCACCGCGTAGCTGAGCCCATTTTGTTCTTCGCAGTCGCTTCCTGGTGGATGAGACTGAGGCTTAGAAAGAAGTGGCTTGGGCGGGGTCATCCCGGGAGGAGGCAGCCACAGACCCTGGTCCCTGCCCCAGAAGGACAGGGGCAGAGGAGAAAGGGTTACACAGTCTCCTCATTAAGCTGCCTCCACAGGTCCTGGCTGCCCCAGGGACACAATGTGCATTACTCCCTGGGACAACGGCTGCTTTAAAAATCTGACAAAGAGCCGGGCACGGTGGCTCTTGCCTGTAATCCCAGGGGCTCAGGAGGCTGAGACAGGAGGATCAGGAGTTCAAAGCCAGCCTCAGCCAAAGTGAGGCCCTAAGCAACTCAGTGAGACCCTGTCTCTAAATAAATGCACAATAGGGCTGGGGATGTGGCTCAGTGGTCAAGTGCCCCTGAGTTCAATCCCTGGTACCCACCCCCACCACCAAAAAAATCTGACAAAGAAAAGCAGAGCCTTGGAGGCAGGTCCAAGAAACACAGAGAAAGTTTGGGGGTTCACTCAAGGGTGTCTCCACCATCAGCAAAGTGAGGGAACAACAGTTCAGAATCAAGGCTGCCCCCAGGTATCCCCCCTCCCATGTCACAGGGCCGCAGAGGGACAGATTTTCTCAGGAGTGGCTCTCCTCCCAGGTCAAGATCTACACCCCATCAGCCCTGATTTCCCAGCGTCCCCGAGGTCATTCCCCTCCTGGGTTCTGGTCACATAAGCTACTGCCATTTGCAAGCCCAGCCCCTCAGCCCTGGGCCCGCAGGCAGCAGCTAATGATCACCCCTCCTTGGGTTTCTTTCTGGACCAGGGGTCCCTGGAGGATCAAATCATCCAGGCAAACCCCGTGCTGGAGGCCTTCGGGAACGCCAAGACCACCAGGAACAACAACTCCTCTCGCTTTGTAAGTGTGAGCAGTGGCACAGGGTCCCCTGGGGGTGCAGGATGGGAGTGCTGAGCCCATTCTTGGTGAAGAAATGGAAAATTAAGGTGAAGGGGACCAGGCAAGCCCAGGCTTCTCCTTCCCAGAGGTTTTAGGGAGTACCGCTCTGGGTCCAGTCAGCCAGCAGAACCCACTTGCACTTGACCCAGGGCATCGATGCTCAGGCTTGGTTATAAGGTGATGGAGGGGCTCAGAAGTCATGCAGGGGAGCCAGAGATTCAGAGCAGCAGGAAGCTGGGGCCCCTTCCTCCAGGCTGGAGGGACCTGGGAGAGGGTCCCTGGTAGACTGAAGCCAGTGGCTATAGGGTCAGTGTTCTGTGAGCTGAGTCACTTCCTGAGGTTCCGATCACCAGAGAATCCCAGCCCTTCCCTCCTTTGCCTCCCCAGCCTCCTCGGGGTCCCCTGGTTGAGCTGAGGGACCCTAGGAAACAGGGCATAGGGACAGGCAGAGGTGGGGGCAGGTGAGGAGAAGCGGTGAGGGAGAACACACCCCGAGCAGCCCATTTCCCGAGCGTTCATTTATGGTCCTGACACAAGTCAGGGAGAGGAATTGGGTCCCTTGATAAGGAGACCCCAGGTCACCTGGCCGGCCGGCCATATTTGTACAAGGCCTGGCCTCTAATATGGAATCCCAAAGGGTCCCAGTCCCTCCTGCTGAGTGCCCCTCTCCCCCACAAATGACCCAAACCACAAACCCCAGATCCAGCTCCATCCTGCCCATGACATCCCAGCTCCAGGCAGAGCCTGGCTACATCTTCCCGAGAAATCGTGGGGACTGTTGAGAAGTGTCCCAAATCTGGGCTAGATCTTGTCCTAAAGTGTGAGCAGCCTCCCTCACCTCCCCTCCCCTTGTCCTCCCTGCTCAGGGCAAGTTCATTCGAATCCACTTTGGAACTACAGGCAAGCTGGCCGGAGCTGACATCGAGAGCTGTGAGTCGGGTCCCTTCGGGTGGGCTCGTCCAGGCAGGACCAGCTGTATCATTTTTGAGGTCCTTCATTTTTGAGGCCTTTCATTTTGAGTACACATGAAATTGAGGGGTCATTGTTTTTTAAGATGTTAAGAATTTCAAAACATGGGCTGGGTTGTGGCTCAGTGATAGAGCGCTTGCCTGGCACGTGTGAGGCACTGGGTTCGATTCTCAGCACCGCATAGAAATAAATAAATAAAATAAAGGTCCATCAACATCTAAAAAAGACTTTAAAAAAAAGAATTTCAAAACAGTCACAGAGAAGCATTAAACCAAGGCCTCTGAGGACCGTCCTGAGTGCCACCCGTCAGTGCCTAGAAGACCAGCTGTGCTCTGGGCTCCTCTTGTTGGCAGACAGGCCCCCCAAGGCTAGGTGTCTTTTGGAGAGGGAAGAGTGGGGCCCTCACGGGCTCTGTGGAGAGGGGAGTTCTGCTTTCCACGGGATCTGAACTCCGGCTGGAATGCTCCACATTTACAGAGTCCTTGTTTTCAGATCTCTTAGAGAAGTCTCGAGTCATCTCGCAGCAGGCAGCCGAGAGAAGCTACCATATTTTCTATCAGATTCTCTCCAATAAGAAACCTGAACTCGTCGGTAAGGATCCTGTGTCCACCTGCCTGCCCCAGATCTGCCCCTCTCTCGTCCAAACGAAAGGATTCCCACACGTGAAGGGTCTTGGGTCGCCCCTGTGGTTCTGAGGCGATCTTCTTGATTTAGTTATGAGAACCACAGATGCAGGGAGCTTCCTCAGTGATCTGCTCACACCTCTCATCCTCATGATAGTCGGGGGACACTTTATACCATTGCTGGCCCATTTCACAGATGGGAACTTGGGATGCCTGCAACGCATGACTGAGGTGTAGACCTGAGAGATGAAGCTCTAGACTCTTGTCTCCAACCTGCTGCCTTTGAGCCTGATGCTCAGACAGCAGCACAGGGGTCAGCCTGGGACCATGCTTACCCTGGGACCCATGCTTGCATGAGCCATAACAACAGACACAGCCCAAACTGGGTGCATAGCTTAGAGAGCAGAGTACACTCACCCACCCAACTGGACGCCCTTGGGCAGGCACCAACCTGCTCAACTATCCATGGCAGACCTGCTCAGGAAATAAGGTGGGAGGAGGGATGAAGACTCTATCTTAAACACACACCTTCTAACCGGGATATTGGGCACCACAACCCACCCACAGGTAGACTTTTTTTGTGTTAAACCAAGTGGACTTTCAAATCAATGGATGATATTTTGAAATTGGGAAATTTCACATAAAAACCCAATTTCCTGGTTTCTCTTAGAGTAGCAGAAGAGCCAGTACCTCAGAGCCTGTCCCCTACTGATCCTGATAAGCTGAGTGGTGGTGGCCCCCTGGTTGGAATGCAAGCTCTCTTGTCCACCACACTCCCCACCAAGCCCTATTGCCTCCCTGACATTGGAGCAAAGTGGAAGCCATCATTTATCTTCCTTCTTGTGCTACAATTGTTCTTAATAGTAGAAATACATTGAAAGGAAAATGTTTATTGTACCAGCTCTTCTTCCAAAAGTGAACAATTAAAAATGTTAGACCAAGAGGGGCACACATCTGAAGAAAGCTAGAAGTGAGCATACATTTTTTGGGGGGAAGTGGGTACTGGGGATTGAACTCAGTACCCTCGAGGGGCCCTCGACCACTGAGCCATGTTCCCAGCCCTATTTTGTATTTTATTTGGAGACAAGGTCTCACTGAGTTGCTTAGCACCTTGCTGTTGCTGAGGCTGGCTTTGAACTCGCAATCCTCCTGCCTCAGCCTCCCGAGCTGCTGGGATTATAGGCGTTGGCCACCGTGCCCATTGACCATACATTTTTGTAAAAGCAACAACCCTCCCATGTGTACTCTATGCGAATGGTGGTGTCGCTCAAGGGAGTCGTTGTGTTACCTTCTGCATTAGAATGTGACCTGCTTTCTATAGGAGAGGAGCAGGAAAGAAACAAATTTATTTATTCCCCCAATTATCGTCTGGATACCTACTCAGAGCTAGTGACAGAGGACACAGCCAGATTCCTGCAATCCTCCCACCACCCTAAAGCTCCTTGTGCCATGCTGTTCCGGTCCCTCTGTGACTCGGAGGGATCCCAGAGGCCAGCACCGTTCAGCTCCGGAACTCCTGCAACACCCACCATCTTGGCTGGCCTGTGAAGGGCATTTGGAGACAGGGGTTAGAAACAAAAGAGAAAATAACCATAGGTCCCCAAGTTGCTAACCTGCTTTGCTGCTCCTGGCAGAGAGTTTGCTGCTGGTCCCCAATCCTAAGGAATACCACTGGATCAGCCAAGGCGTCACCATGGTGGACAACATGGACGACGGAGAAGAGCTGCAGATCACAGACGTGAGTGGGCATGGCTGGCAAGGAGGAGGGAGAACCAGGGCAGACGCCCTGGGTGTGCACCAGAGCTGGGTCAGGGTGAGGGTGGGGGCCCACTCAGAGCCTCAGACAGCAGCCCCAAGTCCCCCCAGGAGATTTCTGGGGTGACACCTGGTATTCATTCCCTGCCTGTTGTGGTGAGTAGAGTTTCTCTCCAGGCCTGAACTAGAATTCCCCAGGACCTCGTTCTCCACCCTATGCAACGTGTCCTCCTCCCCAGCCCAGTCAGAGGTGCGTGTCCCCTCTGTCTCCTCTCATGACACCAAGCCCGTGTGACTCCGTGGGAGTAGTCATGCGTGGCTGAACCATGGGGACACCTTCTGAGAAAGGCAGCAGGAGAATTTGTCATGCAAACATCAGAGAGTGTCTCACACAAACCTAGGTGGGGTCGCCCAGCGCACACCCGGGCTGCTGGTGTCCGGCTGTGGTTAGCTAATTGCTGCTGGGCCATGGTGAACAAAGTGACCTGAAGTTAAATCAAGTCCAAGAGAAACGGTGCCGTCGAGACAGCAGGAAACACGAGATGCATGAGGCTCTTGCCAGCCTAACACACAAACAGCTTCGCAGTGAACTTTCTTCTTTATAAGTAGAAGGAGTACGCTCTAAAATGACCATGAAAAGCTAGCCTAGTAAAGACACACACGTGACGTGGTTGTTTCTTTTCTAGCCTTTTGTACTCGTACACGCTCCTTTTTCACATCTAGCAGTGTGGCCGGTTTGCTTACACCAGCATCTTTTTTTTTCTTTTTTTTTTTTTTTTTTAGGAACTAGGGATTGAACTCAGGAGCACTTAACCTCTGAGCCACATCCCCATCCCTTTTTTTTAAATATTTCACTAGAGACAGGGTCTCACTAAGTTGTTTAACACCTCACTAAGTTGCTAAGGCTGGCTTGGAACTTGTGATCCTCCTGCCTCAGCCTCCTGAGCCTCCTGGATTACACACGTATGCCGCTGCACCCGGCCAGCATCTTCACAAATGAGTGAACAGCGTGTTGTTGCGTTACTGTTACGTAGGCTATAATGTCACTAGGTTGCAGGAAACTTTCAGCCGCACTATGATCTTATGGGACCACTGTCATATATGTGACTCGCCACTGACTGAAACATTGTTATGTGGCTCCTGACTGTATTGAGTAGGAGGTCCTCTCTCTGGCCACGGAATAGTTTCCTGATTCATCTTGGCCTTCCTCTCTCCAGTGTCTCGCATGGAGCCTTAATGACAATAACAATGGTTATTATAATAATATTTCCCCTGATTGCATACTTACTGTGTGTTAAGCACCAAACTAAATATTTTACCTGTCATTCAGCTCTATCCTTCTGACTACTGACTGTCACCTGCTTGCAGATGGCTACAGAGAGTGGAGAGGTTAAATAAAACCACAGGGCCAGGCATGGTGGCGCATATCTGTAATCTCAGCAACTTGGGAGGCTGAGAGAGGAGGATTACCAGTTTGAGGCCAGCCTCAGCTATTTAGTGAGGCCCTCAGCAACTTAGTGAGACCCTGCCTCAAAATAAAAGAGTCTTAAAAAGGGGTGGGGATGTAGCTTAGTGGTAACACACTCCTGGGTTAGATCCCCAGCACCAAAGTAATAATAATAATAATAATAAAGACCATATGGCAGAGGGTCTGTTCTGAACTCCTTGGAGGAAAACCAACCGCCCCCCATTCAGGGTGTGTCTGACTCTAGAGGCCACATCCTGTGCAGTGGCCCCTTGGGGTGGCCCTGCAGTGGCAGTGCCACAACCTCCATGGCATGGAACAAGAAGCCAGGAGTCTGATGGCTTTCTCCTCCTGTTGCTTGGTAGGAGGCCTTTGATGTGCTGGGCTTCAGCGCAGAGGAGAAGATTGGCGTTTATAAGCTGACTGGGGGCATCATGCACTTTGGGAACATGAAGTTCAAGCAGAAGCCCAGAGAGGAGCAAGCTGAAGTGGATACCACTGAGGGTAGGTGCTGGGCTGGGGCTGTTCAGAGGCCAGGCAGTTTTTCTTTTCTCTCCAGGTTTGGTGGCCATTTCAGAGACATGGTGGGGATTCTCGGGCTCTCTGATGGCTGTAACCAAGCACGTTCCTTGGATATTCAGACATGGATATTCTCAGAGAGGCAGAAAGAGTCAGAGCATGATTCCAGTTTCTTTTTTTTTTTAATTATTATTATTTTTTAATTTAGCTTTTAATTTTTTACAGACTGCATTTTGATTCATTGTACACAATGGGGTACATCATTTCGTTTCTATGGTTGTGCACGATGTAGATTCACACCACTCATGTAATCATACATGTATATAGGGTAATGATGTCTGTCTCATTCCACCATTTTTCATAACCCCTCCCTCTCATTTCCTTTTACATATTCTAAAGTTCCTCCATTCTTCTCTCACTCCCCACCCACCAACTCCCATTTTATATCATTCTCCACTTATCAGAGAAAACATTCGGCCTTTGGTTTTTTGGCCTTGGCTTATTTCACTTAGCATGATATTCTCCAATCCCATCCATTTATTTGCACATGCCATAATACTATTCTTCTTTATGGCTGAGTAGTATTCCATTATGTATATATATACCAGAGTTTCCAGTTTCTACATCCTACTTTGCCACTTGACCCTGAGAAAGTATGGAAACCACCTAAGATCATTGTTTCTCTTCAACAAAATAAGATGTCCCCCATGCTCCTTTTCCTCCTCCCAAGACCACACAGGAAGGTGCTTCCTTTATCACTCATCTGTTTTCTCCACCTCCACTCAGTGGCTGACAAAGTGGCCCATCTCATGGGTCTCAATTCCGGCGAACTCCAGAAGGGCATCACCAGGCCCCGGGTCAAAGTAGGCAACGAGTTCGTGCAAAAAGGCCAGAACATGGAACAGTGCAACAACTCCATCGGGGCTCTGGGCAAGGCTGTCTACGACAAGATGTTCAAGTGGCTGGTGGCCAGGATTAACAAGACCCTGGACACCAAGATGCAGCGACAATTCTTCATCGGGGTGCTGGACATTGCCGGCTTTGAGATCTTTGAGGTGTGTCTGGCCACATGTTTGGCTTCTGCTTTGAGGTGGCCATCCTTTTGTAAGCGGCTCTTCACCGTGGTTATGTTGTTTCTTGCCTGGGACCCCAGGGGTGGAAAAATGTCAGTGTGCCACTGATCTCTGACGTTTGGACTTTAGAAATTTCCATCTGGTTTCTGTGGTGCCATCAAGAATGGTATAGACTTAATGGATAAAATGAGTCATGGGCCAGAGCTGACCTGTACTGGCTCACAAGAGCTGATTGTTGATTTGTTGACTGTTGATTTTCAGGAATTTCAGGAATTCTGTGAGACAGTTGACATTGTTTGTGTTGTTTGCTTGAAATTAGCACAGAATGAATATTTACCTTACGAATATTGGCAAACACTACAACTCAGGGTGTTTTCTGGTTTAAGGGAGAAGACTAACTTATCAGTATACTACAATTATTTTTGTTCATTATGTGGGCTAGAGTCTGGTTGCCTGGCATTCAGGACCCAGAATCACCACTGTAGAGAGGGTGACACTTGCATCTCCCTGGGCTGCTGGGACTGTGACCTGGTTGGTGTTGAGGCACAGAGGATCATGCCTGATACTGGTGGGCCCCCCACGCACCCTTGCTCACACGTGGCTTCCTCACCCTCTCCTGGGAGCAGCTCCCTCTGGGCCTGGGCTGATGACCTCTTTCTGTTCTCCCACCACAGTTCAACAGCTTCGAGCAGCTGTGCATCAACTTCACCAATGAGAAGTTGCAGCAATTCTTCAACCACCACATGTTTGTGCTGGAGCAGGAGGAATACAAGAGGGAGGGCATCGAGTGGACCTTCATTGACTTTGGCCTTGACCTTCAGGCCTGCATTGACCTACTAGAAAAGGTGACCTACTTTTCCAAGGAGGGACTTGGGGAGAGCCGATATCCCTGACTGGGACATGCCTCAGGAGGGAATGTCACTGGGGCAGACAGGGAGGTGGCATTTGGCCTTAGGGCAGTTAGCAATGACCTCCACTGGTCCAACCTCCCGTTCCTCATCTACAAAAATGGGTACAGCAGCAACTGCCATGACACCATAGTTTGGGCTATTATATGCCATACCTCATTGGACCCTCACTACCCAATAAGGAAGATACTTTCATCCATTTCACAGAAGGGACCATTGAGGTCCAGAGAAGGGAAGTCACCTGTCTGGGGTCCCACACTCTGTAAGCGTCAGAGTCAGGTTCTTTTTTTTTGGGGGGAGGGGGGCAGTGCTGGGGATCGAACCCAGGGCCTTCTGCTTGCAAGGCAAGCACTCTACCAACTGAGCTATCTCCCCAGCCCCTAGAGTCAGGTTCTTAACTAGGCAAAATAATAGTTTCCCCTGTGGTCATACTACATAGGATGTTTTAACAAGTGGCTAGTTCAAGAATATATATTGGTTTTTTAAAATATATTTTTAGTTGTCAATGGACCTTTATTTTTTCCCCATTTATTTACATGTAGTGCTGAGGTTGAACCCAGTGCCTCACACATGTTAGGCAAGCGCTCTACCTCTGAGCCACAACCCCAGTCCCAAGAATATATATTGTTTGATTCAATGTGGAAAAAGGATAGAAAAAGGACATAACAAAATTTGAACAAAGTCTATTTGTAGTATTGTATCCATGTTAATTTATGGTTTTCAGCATTGAACACACAGTGTTTTAAGTTCACATTTGGAGGGGTTGGGCCAAGGGTCTATGGGAAGGCTTTTTGTTTTATGTGCAACATTTTTTGCAAGCCTGAAGTTATTTCAATGTTATAAGTTAGAAAGAAAAGAGGAAGGAAGGAAGAGAAAGAGGAAGGGAGAGATGGAGGAAGGATGGAAGGAAAGACTGATTATGTCTCCTAGGTTCACCCTTGGCTGATTTTATTCAGGCATCAAGAGCAACCAAGGGGCTGGGGATACAGCTCAGTTGGTAGAGTGATTGCCTTGCATGCAGAAGGCCCTGGGTTCAATCCCCAGCGCCACCAAAAAAAAACAGAAAAAAGAAAACAACCAGGGGTCTCCACTGTGGGCCCAGCCTGAGCCTCCCAGGAAGGCAGAGTCTTTGAAAACAGCCTGTGAGCACGATGCCTGTGCCACTCAACACCTATAAATACTTCCCTGTCCAGCTATCACTAAGCCTGAACTATACTCATTCTTGAACTTTGGGGTTTGGTGTTGCCCTCTTTCAACAGTCCTCTTTTAAGCCCAGAACCCCCATGTATAGGGGGCAAATGAGGTCCCTAATAGCATTTATGAACTCCCCATTTTTGTGTGAAAAGACACCTAGGACAGCACAAGGCCCCTGGTAGGAAGAGATAAAGAGAATCAAAAACAGGGGCAATAGGTGTCATTGATGTCAACATTTTCCTGACGGTCAAGTGTGCCCAGGGCCACTGTTCTGGTGGGTTAGCTTTCAAGGAGCTATCTGTTCCCTTCAGGCCTCTGTCTCCCCTTTGGTTGGATTCAATGGATTCCAGCCTCCTTTGCATCTAGATGGCCTTGGCATTTGAAGACGAGGACATGGAGTGTTGGGAGCTGTTCCCAGGTGTCACTGCCTAGAGCTCTGCTTCCACACCCTCTGCTCCGGTGTCTGGCTCATCTCCACCATCAGTCCCTGGCCCAGGACCAGTGTGGTCTCTGGGGTTCTAACACCATCCTGTCTTCTTCCCTCCTAGCCCATGGGCATCTTCTCCATCTTGGAGGAGCAGTGTGTCTTCCCCAAAGCCACGGATGCCACGTTCAAGGCCGCCCTGTATGACAACCACCTGGGCAAGTCCAGCAACTTCCTCAAGCCCAAGGGGGGCAAGGGCAAGGGGCCTGAGGCCCACTTCGAGCTTGTCCACTACGCAGGCACGGTAAGTTCCAGCCTGGAGCCACTTCTGACTGCTGGCCACCCCCAGCATTGTAGGACCACCCCTACCTGCCCCTCCTGAGTTTCCTTCCATGATCTATCAGCCAATTAAATGGACTCTGGCTCTTACCTCCTCATTATAAGTCCATCTGAGAATTCCAAAGCAACCCATCAAAGGATTAGGGATCAGCCAGTGGGTCATGCCATCAGACCCACCAGTGGATCACGGCCCTCAGTCTGAGGGCTGAATGTCAGTCTTGGCCAGAAATGACAGTACTTGGAAAAAGCTTTCCATGAGCCCATTAACTACTCCCAACTGAATAATTTGTCCGTCTGACAGCTGGTAGCAGCCAAACCAATAAGGTGACATCTGTAGAGTGGCTTTTTCACTCATGACAAATGCAGTCCTTGGGAAAGAGGGAAATTAAGTGCAGCCAGGACTCAGGTTCTGTTTGTATAACTAATGGGGGTTGTAACGTTCGTCCAGCCAGCTTCTAAGAAGATGTCTAATTTCCTCAGGATTTCAATATTGCTGTAAGGGCCAACACTCTTGTTACCAACAGAATTTGTTGAGCCTCTGTGGGTTTAAGTGCAGGAAAACAGCCGCCTTAGGACAGCACTGTCAGGAAAGCCATGATTGCATTGGGCATCAGGGCCAAGATTTTATGTCATCAACCATAACAACACCAATTACTCTCAAAATGGATCAGGCTGATACTTTGAGCAAACAGCAGGCTTGGAGCCAAATTGCAGTGCTCTGTTCCCGCCTTCCCACACTGAATGAGAAGAGTTCCGTATTTATAGCCATGAAATATTTATTTAAAGTCAAGGCTCTAGAATAAAGAACTAGGATGATGGATGTTTATACACTGAATAGGAGATGGGAAGCCCAAAGGTTGTGGCTTCTCATCTACTTTCTTCAGTTCTCTGTGCTCAATGGAAGGATCTAGAGGGCTCCACAGCCATACATCTGGGGCCACATAGCAAAATGGAAAATAGAAATTAGTGGGTGTCCAATTGCCTGCATATATGGAGCTCCCAATCCTGGGGCTGCCTCCTTCCATCAGCCAATGTCCCTGAAGCATTATAAGAGGGAATGCATGCTCCTTAGAAAAGAGAGACCTGGAGAGATTTCTTCATGTAGGTCAGGATTCCACCAGCCATGGCCAGTCACTGACAGCAAGCTCACTTGGGCAGAAGACCTGAGAGTAGGGGAGGCTCAGTGTGGGCTGTCAAAATAAGCAATGTAGAAGATCATGCCCCAGAAGAGCGTAGTCAGAGAGTCTTGGTGTATGAGCAGCACCTAGAGATGGAGTTTCCTAGACTGAAAAAACTGCAAATGCCCAAGAAACTAGATGGCGAGGTCCCCAACTCAGACAGGGACAAGGCCATCCCAGACACCATGAAATATATCAGGACAAGAACTGAAGCCCCAAGAGAGGGCACAGAAGGTTGTCCTGGGAGCCCAGAGTAGGCCGAGCATTAGGTGGGGAGGTTCCAGGTATAGGACCTGGAAAGGGGAAACTGGGCCTCAAGCTCACCCACTGGCTTTCGCCCCTCCTCAGGTCGGTTACAACATCACAGGCTGGCTGGAGAAGAACAAAGACCCCCTGAATGAAACAGTGGTGGGCTTGTTTCAGAAATCAACTCTGGGAATCCTAGCCTTTCTCTTCAAAGAAGAGGAGGCCGCAGGTATGCCTGGTCTCTCCTGGTGTCCAGTCTCCCTGGTCTGATGTCCTTTAGTGGCTAAAATGGGGAGAAGGAAATAAAACTCTCTTATTCAACTCTTGTTGAGTGAGTGAGTGAGTGAGTGAGTGAGTGAGTGAGTGAGTGAGTGAGTGACAAGAAGCTCAAAATAGGCCCTGGGGGGAGGAGGGTCCTGCAATAGAAAGATGTGGAAGAGTGGAGCCTCCGTCAGCTGAGCCGATCACTGGGCCTGCATCCACTCTGGGTAGAACAATGCTGCTTTGTACAAGTTGACCCTCAAATGCCCTGGGCTTAATTTTTGTTCCCCACTCTCTTGTCTGAAGCAAATGTCAAGCCCAGCCCTACTTCCTAGCCCCCTGTAACCCAGAGAGGAACATCCTGGGTGGAAGCTGCCCCATGGGGTTGCCTCAGGCAGGCAGGAAATGCCAGCTCCTCCTTCCTGGGCCAAGTCTTCCACCTTGTGTCAGTCCTAAAGCAGGAAGGGCTGCATGCCTTTCTGGGGGGCCCAGCAACCCTCTGACCGTTACACCGCAGTCAGCCCACTTGCCCACTCCCTGGTAGATTTCATTTTCCTGGTGTGAGGGTTCCACCTCTTTGAGTCCCAAGAAAAGACTTTTTAAGTTCAGAGAAATGCATGTGCTTTGGCGCAGAACACTTAATGGATTACCTGCCCTTATGCTGGGTGCTGATGCAAAACATGCTTGTCTCTTCCTCAGCTGGAAGCAAGAAGCAGAAAAGAGGATCCTCCTTCATGACAGTCTCCAACTTCTACAGGGTGAGTAGTAGCTGCCCAGAGGCCACCTAGAGTACGGTGCCCCCAACCCTCCCTTTCAGTGGTGTGATGGTCTGGCTGTGGCTTCATGACCAAGGGTAGTCTTATTTCTTTATTTATTTAGTTTTATTATTTTATTTTATTTTATTTTATTTTATTTTATTTTATTTTATTTTATTATTTTGTACAAGGAATTGAACCCAGAAACATTAGGAATGTTTACTCATTCCCAGTCCTTTTTACTTTTTATTTTTTTATTTTAAGACAGGGTCTCACTAAGTTACTTAGGTACTCGCTAAATTGCTGAGGCTGGCTTTGAACTTGCAATCCTCCTGCCTCAGCCTCCCAAGCCCCTAGAATTACAGGTGTGCAACACTAGACCTGGCTTTTCTCCCTTCTGAGGAGGCCACAGAATCATAGGATCATCAGATGGGAAAGACCCTTGAAGAAAGTTCAGTCCAATCATATAATTTTCAGACAGAAACCTGGAGAGTTAAAGAAATTTTTACAACATGGCAAATAGAGATATCGAGGCCCAGCCAGGGGCAAGGGCACGCGCCTATAGTACCAACTACTCAGAAGGCTTACTGGGCGGGAGGTTCACTTGAGTCCAGGAGTTCGAGCCAGCCTGGAAACACAGAAAGAACCCTGTCTCAAAAAAAAAAAAAAAAAAGAATTTTAAGATGTTAGTGCTCAAGATCTCGTGACAGGGTTTCTGAGCTGGTCACAACTTCCACAAAGTTTGGGCATCACTGGAAATTGATGTGTCAAGTGCAGAAGTGCAGCCAACAAGGACATGCTGAGTGAAGATCTCAATATTTCCCAAGGTTCAGGCTGCCTCTGCAAAAAGTAGGCCCCCTCACTGGACAGTCACAAGCCATGGAGAAGGGACCATCTGTTAGGGAGGTTAACAGGAGACCCTGTGGTCTGAAGTTCTACGTGAACCAGCCCTGGATCAGGAGTGGCCTTGTTTCTGAGAGATCATGTCACCTTGTACCTTGAGAATAGCCCTGTCTAACAGAACTTTCAGAGTGCTGGGAATGTTCCCTTTGGCACTGTCCAGTATGGCGGCCACTAACCCCATGTGGCTAGTAAGTACTAGAAAGTGACTGATGTGTTGGATGTGGTGGTGCATGCCTATAATCCCAGTGGCTCAGGAGGTCAACATAGGAGAATCCCCAGTTCAAAGCCAGCCTCAGCTAAAGTGAGGCACTAAGCAACTCAGCAAGACCCTGTCTCTAAATAAAATACAAAATAGGGCTGGGGATGTGGCTCAGTGGTCGAGGGCCCCTGAGTTCAATCCCCGGTACCAAAAAAAAAAGAGAGAGAGAGAGAGAAGAAAGAAAAAAAGTAGTAGCTGATGTACTGAATTTTAATTTTAACTTAATCAAACTCCAACTACCTCTCCTGAGTGTGGCTGCCTTATAATACCAACGCTGAGCTTTACTTACTCTTTTTCTTTTTCCTCCATCCCCAGGAGCAGCTGAACAAGCTGATGACCACCCTCCACAGCACTGCCCCCCATTTTGTCCGCTGTATTGTCCCCAATGAGTTTAAGCAGTCAGGTACATTGTGGGGTCATCTCTCCCTGCTGAGACACCTGAGGGTCTGTGAAGTTAGTGTTCATTCCAAATTAAGCCCACCTTTAACACCAGGGCTGATGAGGGCCAACCAAACAAGACTCAGAAAGAATCCCAAAATCATCTTCTAGCTGCTTTATAAAGCAGAATGGTGACCACCCAGCCTGAAGTCACAGTCAGGGAGTAAACTTAAAGCACTGGTCAAATTGTGGGGGACTTGGGGCCCCCTGGACAGTGACAGGAGAAGACTGGAATTGGCAGCATAGTGGCCTAATTCAGCCTCCTTGGGTGGCAAGGACTGGACTGTCCCACCCCAAGGCAGTGACTCTCCATCTTGCGTCCTCTCTCTTGGCAGGTGTGGTGGATGCCCACCTCATCATGCACCAGTTAGCTTGCAACGGTGTCCTGGAAGGCATCCGTATTTGCAGGAAGGGCTTCCCAAACAGGCTGCAGTACCCAGAGTTCAAACAGAGGTGAGTGGTGTCTCCCCAACGCCTTGCATGCAGAACCCAGTCTTCGAAGGATGACTGGCTGATGGGTAGAGTCCCTCATAGCCCTGTGGGCATGCTGTCAATACCGACTCATTGGCCCACCTTTCCAATACCAGCACCTGCATTTCTTTGGCTCCTGGAGCCTGCTGAGCCCCCTGGCAGACTGAAAGTCCCAGGAATGAACGCTTCCCCGGGAGTCTTGACTGAGGAGAGTCGGTGTACACATACTTCCTTCCCACTCCTAGCGGGCTAAGGCCGACGCATCTTCCTCAGATGCTGGCTCTCAGACAGCAGCATGCTGGAAAAATGTTTAACAGGGGTTCTCCAGGTTTCAGAAGGAAGAAGTCCTGATAGGTAGGAAATCTGGTGTAAATTTCCATGGTGTAAATACTCCCCCTGTTCCCCAGCAGCATTAAGCTCCATCACCCATGGCGATCCCTACCTTGATAACATGGCTTTCTGCCCACTTCCCGATACTACCACCTATCATATAATCCCTGTCTCAGGGTCTGCATCTGAAAAAACTAAGCTAAGACCCTCACCTTAGAGATGAACTTCTTCCACACCCGCACGTGATAGAACACATGGCCACAGATGGAGGGATCAAAAAGGTCACTGGAAGTCACCTTGTCACTAGATGTCCCACTCTCTGAAGTCCTCAAGTGAGGAAGGACTTGTCCAGTATCACAAAAGCATCCACTGACAGATCAGGAAAAGAAAGTATCCCCTTGGGCTGGGGTTGTGGCTCAGTGGTGGAGCACTTCCCTAGCGGGTGTGAGGCACTGGTTTCGATCCTCAGCACAACATATAAATAAATTAAGTAAAGGTATTGTGTCTATCTACAACTAAAAATATTTTAAAAAAGAAAGAAAGAAAGTATCCTCTATCTGGGCCAGCACTCTCTTCTGTACTCCCAGCTCTATCAGGAAGAAAAGGACTTTAGTTTCTTCATTTCTTGGATTACCTCTTCCCAGAAACCCCAACCCACATCAATACTCACCCCCAAGCTATAACCCTTGTGCCAAATTCTATCAGTTTCACTTACCTGCCTAATGTGGACATCTATAAATCGAGTCTAATGCCTGTCTGCAAGACTGTCAACGATCAGTGGATAACTGCATGATGTACTTTGTGTGTTGCCATGTTGGGTATGATGATAACTGACATCACCTCTCTCTGGTCAGGTACCAAGTGCTGAACCCCAACGTGATTCCTCAAGGGTTTGTGGACAACAAGAAGGCATCAGAGCTGCTTCTTGCGGCAATCGAACTGGATCCCAATGAATACAAAATTGGTCATACAAAGGTAGAGTGTCTGGTGGGGGTGTCCTCCCGGCACCCACTCCGCCTTGTCCCAAGAAGGTGTGTTTCAGAGTACAAGCTCTAGCTCAGTCTCTGTGAAAGCCCTTGAGCCAATAAGAGCCTCAGATTTTAGCTCTGAAAAATCAGAGCTGACAATGCCACCTCACAGGATTTGGGGTTATTAGTGGCAACATGCGTAGAGCCCAGCTCAGCACAAAGCAGTACTCAATCGATGGTAGAATATTTCTTCGTACTGTAGGAGGCCCCAGTTTCTAAGAATAAAAAGAGTCGATCAGAATAGAGGTCCTGGCTCTGATGGAGCGTGGCAGTATGTGTGGGCAGGGCCTGGGTAGTGAAGCCCCATAATCCCAGTTCACCCACACGGGGAACCCTAAGCCCTGAGCTGGCAGGTGACTCAGCCTCCTGATCCTGACTCATGGGGCCTGGGCCACCCTGTGTCTGTCCCATTTCCTGCTCTTCCATGAAAAAGGAAAAAGTCCTGTCAGGATTGTGAGGCCCATTCAGGTCAGTGGTCCAGGGTACCCATCTACAGTTGCCTCACCAGACTGCACCCCAACATGAGTCAGGAGTGCCAGGCTCAGTGCCTGCCTCTGTGGCACCACCTCTTGGCTTCTCCAAGTCTCGTGTGTGGTGCAGGCCTGGTGGGGGCACTTCCAGCCTGCACATACCTCCAAGGCATCTGGTCACTCTGCAAATGCTCATAGAGCACCTACTGTGTGCCAGGCATGGCTACAGACTTGAGGGATCCACAGAGAGAACCAGATGAGTCTCCAGCTCCCTGGGGCTTGCTTTACAACCCCGTGTGTTTGCAGAATTTTAACACGGCCAGAACGGTTTGCTTTGGCCTCCTTCATAATTAGGGTGTGCTGTGTGTAGCTAGGCTGACTTATGGAGGACCCTTGAGGTTTTGTCACAGAATCATTGAATACTTGAGCTGAAAGGACCTTGGATACCCATGTGCCACTCCTTTCCCTGCCCACCTTTGACAGATGGGAAACTTAAGAAAGCCCAGAGAGGGGGTGGGAGGCAACATCACAGAACTAGGCAGGACAGTAGGAGTCAGGCCCACCACTAATGCATGTGGCCTAGAAGCTGTAACTGACAACTCCAGAATCTGACACAGTCACTGGCTGGGCAAATGGGCTGCACCTTGAGTCCAGGGAAAGGCCCAGGGCTGCTGGGGACAGCTTTGCTCCCCAAGGACCAGGCAGACTCTGGCAGCAGGGGCAGAAAAGAGAATAGAATGGTTCTGCCTGCAGACTGTTTCCCAACCCTTGGTAGTGGGTCGTGTGGACCCCATCCTCAGCCACATGCTTGGCTCCAAGACCACATCTCAATGCCAATTAGTATTGGAATATCAAGAAACATTTTGGGACAGCAAGATCAATTTCTCTGTCCTGTGATGTCTAGCTCCTGGGGACGGGTTTCTTGGAGGGTGGGAGATGGAACACTCTTTTTTGTTCTTTTCCCATCGGGACTCATTTGGGGGGTCTCGTGAAAATCACAGGCTCTTGGAGCTGGGAGATTTTGGGGTTCTGTCATTAGCACTCTCACTGGACAGAAGAGAGGCCTAGCTCCCCACAAGAGAAAGATTTGATCAAAGTCGCAGAACACATTGAAGCCAGGCTGAAACCAGCAGGTTTCTACCATTCTATTTCAAATATGTGCAAAGATGTCACATTACCAAACATAATGAAAGAGCACCCACAACCCCACTTAAAAACTCAGAATGAAGCCTTTGCTCCCCGCTCCCAGGAGTAACCCCTCTTCTGAATTTTTACATTAACCATACCCCTGCCTTTTAAAAACTAGTTTCATTGCATATTCAGATTGTTCCGGGTGTTGCTGGTTTTGAGTTTCATGGAAGTATCATGCTTGGTGTCCTCTCCACGACTACCTTCTGTGATAGGCTTTCCCCACTTAATTGTATTCCTGAGATCCAACCTTGCTGGGACATGACCTTCATTCACTGTCACCGCCACACCATATTATTGCCTTGGATGACCACATTTCTACTTCCTTCTTTCCATTTTTCTCCCAGTTACCAACAATGGCTGCTCTGGACATTCTTGCCTGTGGTCCCTTCTACGGGTTTCTCTGGAACAAAGCCAGGCCTTAGAATCACCTGGGGGGATTCTAAAAATTGCCAAACCCTGAGCCCCATCCCCAAACTTCTATTTGAAATCACCCGCGCCCAGGCATCAGTGTCTTCAAAAGCCCTCCCGGCAGGCGTGATGCGCTGCCAGGGTTGAGACAAAGGCCCGTGGTAGGTGCAAACACCCAGCCTGAGGAGGGAATGCCAAACTGTTTTCCAGAATGCTTGTACCAATTCACCTGCGTCTACATCCTCGTCAACACTGGTTTTATCCGAAGTCCTAAGTGTTGCAGGTGCCAGCAGGGGCCAATGGCATCTTGTTGACCTCGATTTGTATTTCTCTGAGGGTGGATGTTCCAGCTCTTTCTGACATTGGAAATGGGCCTTGCTTTCCTGGGGATGAGTCCTACTCATTCACTGCTGGTAACACTGTCTTTTTCATGAGAAATTCAACCTCCCTCCCCCATAACTGTCCCCCTCTCCCTCCACCCAGCTCCTGTGGGGCCACAATGCAATGATTCTGTCTCAAGTTTGCTTTACATGATGGGGAGGAAGGAAGGCCCCTTGCCACTCTGACTGCAGGGCAATCACTGTATTATATAAGGATCCATCGCATTTTACCTGGAGCCTTGAAGAACTTTTCCACATATTATCTCGTTTAATCTTTATAGCAACGCTCTAAGGGAAGGATTTGCATCCCCATTTCACAGAGGAGGAACTGAGGCTGAGATGTGTCCAAGGTGACCCAGTTAGGAAGTGCAAAGCTGGGACTGGAGCCCAGCTGACAGGCTACGAAGAGGAAACGGATGCTAACGCTGGCAGGGGTGTCCAGGCTGGGCCAGCTCTTTCCATGGGACCTTAAGTATCAGCACCAGCACCAGTGGGGTCTCTTAACTTTAAAGTCCCTTGTGACATGATGGTTCTTTGATTTAAAACTTCCCCAAGTGGCTGCCACTGGGAGACAGCTGGACCCTTTTCAGACAAGTGCCTCTTCTCCAGGTGTTCTTCAGAGCAGGCATCCTGGCCAAGCTCGAGGACATGAGGGACGAGCGTCTGGCCAAGATCATGACGTTGCTGCAGTGTCGGCTTCGGGGTTTCCTCATGAGAGTCGAGTTCAAGAAGATGCTGGAACGAAGGTAACACGCTCGCCCACAGGGAAGGACATACGAGGTGCACCTACATACAGCACCTATAGCTGTACCATGGGGTGGGATACCATGACCCCATTCAGGGGTATCTTAGTCTCCTGGTGCTGCCACAACTCTGGGGGGCTTAAAACAATAGGAATTCATGCTATCACCGTTCTAGAGGCCAGAAATCCAAAATCGGGTGGACAGGGATATGGTCCTTCTGAAGTCTGGGTGGGGAGGGCCTTCTTGTCTCCTCCAGTCTTGGTAACCCAGATATTCCCACCCTGCAAATAAGCATCATGGCAATCCCTACCTCTGTCTCCATTCGGGATTCTCCTTGTGGGGCTTGGTCTTCATGTCATCTTTCCTCTTTCTATAAAAACACCAGTCACATTGGATTAAGGGCCGCCCTCCTCCCACTTGACCTTATCTTAACTAATTGCTTCTGCTCAGACCCTATTTCCAAGTAAGGCCACATTCACAGGTGTTAGGGCTTCAGAATCTTTGCAGGGAACACAATTTAACCACGAACAGAGAGCAACTGATACGAACCCTTCTCTCTACGACTTACTGAGTCATGTTCACAGCCTTTGCCTTACTTGACTGGCTCAGTGAGGGGGTGGGGTAGGGCCAGCACCCCCATTTTACAGATGTGGAAACCAAGTCAGAAGGGCTAAGGAACTAGGCCAGATTCATACAGACTCAGGAATAGAACTCAGTGTTTCTCATACTAATACCCTACTCTTGGAGTTTTTCAGTCATTTTCCTAACGTGGTAATTTAAAAGTTGCTGGGCCAGTCGCAGCTGGCCCATGGTTGACTCTGGCTCTTTGTGGTCATAGTATTCATAATGAATTCCTGTGACCCACCAGCAGGCCCTCCATGACCCTGGCTGAAGGCAGGGACACCTCAGTTCGGGACTGAATGGAGGGGTGTCGGCCCTATGCGCACATCAACAAATGAGGGAAGCCTTCAGTGAAAGTCTAGTTGAACAGAACTGCAGAGGATGGGAAAAGGGTGGGTTCCAGAAACTTCACAGACTAAAGGGATTCAGAGACTGATGGGTGATTTCTAGTATGAAAGCAGAAGGAGGGAGAGTGCAGGAGTAAACCAGTGGTCTGTCTCAGCCTCGCCTCCGTCAGGATCCACCTCGCCTCCCCTAACCTGCTGCCGGGCTTGGATCCCAGCCTGAGCCTCGCTGCCCCAACCACGTAGGCAATGCTGGGTCTTGAGAAAGCACTTTAGTGTCTAGAGAAAATAGATCTGTGGGCGTCTCTGCCCAACCCCTTGCCTGGGGAGATCAGGCCCTGACACATCTGAACCTATGAAATCCCGGATTTATTTTTCAGATTAGGCCTGAAACTCATTCAGCGGAATGTGCGCAAGTTCTTGCAGCTGCGTTTGTGGGGCTGGTGGAAGCTCTACAACAAGGTGAGGGGCGGGGGGACGGGTCAGCTGAGCCAGCTGCTGCCTATGGGCTGAAGAAGGAGGCTGGGGGAAGGCCTGGTCCTGGACAGCAGTGCCCTCAGGGAGGAATCCCCTGAAAATGAGAGCCTTGGAGTTGAAACTAATTCCTCCCTAAGACAAATCATGCCGTGCCTCCCCACCGTCCATCTTATCTCCCCAGATGAAATCACTTAGGATGGAGAGAGCTGCCCCCACCACCCTATCCTGCCCCACCAAAAAATGTAGACTTGGATGTTAACCAGATGCCCCTAAGTATGTTGTGGCTATTTAAATTCTTTCGGTGAGTCCTTGGTCTCAGAGCTTGAGGGACCTCAGAAATGATGAACTGGGACCTCTCGCTTCTCAGGTTCTCCAAGAGAGGAGTGAGAGCATTGTGAGCAACCAGGCCACTCTCACCCCCTTCCGGGGGCCACAAGCTATTCCACTGTGTGGGGGTCCACTCATGTCTACTGTGGGGCCACTATTAAAAGGAACATACTGCTGGGCATAGGGATAACACCTATAATCCCAGCAGCTTGGGAAGCTGAGGCAGAAGGATCTCGAGTTCAAAGCCAGCCTCAGCAACTTAGTGCAGCCCTAAGCAACTTAGCAAGACCCTGTCTCTAAATAAAAAATTAAAAAAAAAAAAAAAAACAGAGCTGGGGATGTGGAAAGAAGCATCTTTGTGAGCTTTGTGGTATATTCCATTTACATATTTATGTATTCATTGTACCAGGGATTGAACCCAGGGGCTCTTAACCACTGAGCCACATCCCCGGCCCTTTTTATCCTTATTTTCAGATAGGATCTCATTTAATTACTGAGGCTGGCCTCCAACTTGCAATCCTCCTGCCTCAGCCTCCTGAGCCACTGGGCATACAGATGTGTACCACCCTGCTTGGCTCAGAAGGTTTTTATGTAATGCTTGGACCCATCTCCTGCCCCTTTCACTATATGTGTCACCTTTTGGAATGTCTAGACCAATAACCTTTAAGGGTCTTCCTGAGCAGGACACAGTGGCAACAGAGGAAGAGGAGGCCGAGGCTGGGAATCTCCCTGCTCCTCACTAATTAAATGTGACAGAGCAAGGTCCTCTTCTAATTAGTTTTTCAAAATCCTTTACTCTTAAGTGTTTTAACTAAGCTCTAATCTTATTTAACTAAGTCAGACAGGATGGGCCAATGGGGGCGGGGAGGGGGGCGACCCTTGCAGTAATTTCCACAGATTGCGTGGCTGCAGGTTGTGGTGCTTATGAGGACCTTTAATGTGCACCAGGCCTCCGTGCCATCCCAGATCTCCCCATTTACCTGCTCTCTTCCATGAAAGGCCCTTCTGCCTCACAAATCCATTTCCATGGTGTCTGCCGTCCTTGGAAATGGAGCCATTGATCAGGAGATGCTCCCTGGCGACCGTCGCCACAGGCCCTGCTCACGTACAGCAGAGAGCAGGGCGGGCAGGAGGGAGACCTTTGAGAGGGTCACAGACCAACGGGACAGAGGAACACAGGTGATGCAACCCGAGGACCCTGGCACTCTGATGCGGGTGAGAAGTGCCGAGGGATTTGAGAGGTCCAGGGAGATGCTGTGGCGCAGACCCGCAGTAGCAGGTGCACCTGCACCGTGAAGGATGACCAGCCCTGCAGACATCCCCAACCTGCACATGGCCAAGTTGGGGCTGCTACGTGGAAGGCCTGGGAGGCCAGGTTGGGGATTGGGAGAGAGGGGTAGCAGAGAGGGACACACAGAGAAACAAAGTGACGGAGAAGCAGAAAGGATAGAGTCAGAGACTATGAGAGAAAGAAAGTATACCAAAGGGCCAACAGGGTTAAGCATGGGGACACCTGGATGCTGAGGAACAGCTAACTTCATGTCTCTTGGGATTAAGGAGCATCCTAAAAATTAGTCCTATACGACTGGAGGTCCAGCTCAGTGGTAGAGTTCTTGCACAGCAAGTGCCCTGGGTTCAATCCCCAGTACCAAGGAGGTAAAAGAAGAATCGGTCCTAAGCAAGGATGGGCCTTCTCTCTGGGGTTAGGGGTGCTTTGGGGCAAGGAACTAGCACCGATGGCATCTGCAGAGAGGCGCTGTGCCTGCACAGCTACATCAGCCACAGTGGAGTTCCAAGGCCAAGTCTGAGGCAGACATCCCACAGTCCATCACCTAGGCCCCCAGCAAGGCCCACCTTCCGAACACTCTGGTGTCGCCTGTTGACCAGGTCAAGCCGCTCCTGAATGTGGCTCGGCAAGAGGAGGAGATGAAGGCCAAGGAGGAGGAGCTGAGGAATGCCATGGCCAAGGCCCAGGAACTGGTGAACAAGGTCAAGGATCTGGAGGAGAAGACAGCCACGCTCAGCCAGGAGAAGAAGGACCTCACCATTCAGCTGCAGGCCGTACGTGGGGCCCTGGGTGTTGCTTCAGTCAGACCCAGGGAGGGAGCGAGAGTGAGCTCTTCTGGCGAGCTCTCCCTTCATTACAATGAAGCTCCACAGCCTACTCTTTCCCTTCACCACAGTATCACCGTTGATGCACCCACCAATAGCCTTCACTGAATTATTCGCACACACAGCCAGCTGGGTCCATTTCACCATGGGCCCTACCTGTGAAGACTGTCTGTTCAGGGATGGTGACATGGAGAGGTGGTGGACACACTGGGGCAGCAGATAAGATGGCAAAAAATGACTTTATTGTGGGGGTCCACGCCACCCTGCTGAAACCTTACGCTGCCCTGACAACCTCAGGTCTCATTAAAGTGCAGATTCAGATGCAGCAGGTCTCAGGCAGGGCCTAAATTTTGCTTCCACAGGCTGAGGGTATAACTCTGTGGTAGAACACTTGCCAAGCTTGTGTGAGGCTGTGGTCTGATCCCCAGCACCACCAAAACAGAAAGTTTAATGCCAGACGAAGCCGTTGCTGCCAGTCCAGGAACCACATTCCTAGACTATGCTCTGTCGCACATCTCACAAAAGAAGCGTGAGACGGCCAGGCCCCTGGCCTAACCCCCAGGGCACATGTTCAGGGCCATCAGCCTGAGGCTTGTCCACTGTCTCGGTGATGGCCCCCTGAGTCCCTTGCAGGTAACTGGACTACAGGTCCTTTCTTCCAATAGGAGCAAGAGAACCTGATGGACGCAGAGGAGCGCCTGACCCAGATGATGAAGTCCAAGATGGATCTGGAGAGCCAGATCTCGGACATGCGAGAGCGGCTGGAGGAAGAGGAGGGCACAGCGGCCTCACTGAGCGCCAGCAAGCGCAAGCTGGAGGGGGAGCTGAGTGACCTCAAAAGGGACCTGGAGGGCCTGGAAAGCACCCTGGCCAAGACAGAGAAAGAGAAGCAGGTGAGCAGCTTCCTGGGCCCACCGTGCTCCTCTCAAGCCAGGGCACCCCCAGCCCACTCACCTGCAAAGTCCACGCCTGAAGTCCCCACAGTGACAATGCCTGGTGCCCTAGCCGCTGGCCATGTGGGACTGTATAACTCCAGTGAATTTGAGAGGACTTAGATACAGTCCCTCAGCTGCACTAGCCACCTTCCAAATGCTCAACGGCCACATGCATTAAGTGCCTCCATACTGGACAGCACAGAGAACACAGCCATCACTGTAGAAAGTTCTTCAGGACAGAGAAGCTGACTGAGGGACTGAGAGCTGCTCTCATAATGGTGACAGGGTCACCATTAACTGTTGAATATTCTGCCCAAACAAGCATTTTCTGCACCCCACCAGGAGCTCCCCAAGAAGAGCTCCCCTGGCTCCTAATGCCACCTGTCTGGCCCTTGGCCCTGAGGCCACATCTTGCACCACAAGTGGGTGGGGTTCACAACCCGGGTAAGGTCCTCCAGCTTTCACGTGCACCTGGACCACCAGGATCATCAACAAGGTTCAGACTCTGGGTTGGCAGGGCTGGCGGGGCTGAAGGGTCCTTGTTTCTAGCAATGTCACTGCTGATGTCTGAGGACCGTGTTTGAGGTCCTGAACTGTTGGTACTCACTGCTCCCCCCACCCCTGACTTTCTGCCTCGGGTGGGCTGGGGCATGCCCTGGGGCTTGATATTTGCCCAACTCCCTGAAGACCCCAGGGTGCAGTCAAGCTGAGAGCCCCTCTTTAAGGACCCCTCCCACTTTAAGGACCCCTCTCTCCCTGTCTGTTTCCAGGCCCTGGACCACAAAGCCCGCACCCTGTCAGGGGACCTCTCCCTCCGTGAAGACAACATTGCCAAGCTCCAGAAGGAGAAGAGGGCCCTGGAGGAGCTGCACCAGGTGGGTGTTCCCTGCAGTTCTCCTTGGCAGAGCAAGTGGAGTTGGTGCAATACACTTTGCAAACGGAGACTGGAGACCACCTTCAAGTTCTGGCGTTGCTGCCCCTCAGCTGGGGGCCTCAGGAAAGACAAGGAATCTCCCTAAATCCTAATTCCCTTGTCAGTGAGGTGGGCGTGGTTGCATCCTGCTGCCTGCCTTTCAGGATCGTTATAGGTAGGGCGACTATTTAATTCAGCACCCAAACTAGGAGAGTTTTGAGAGTGAAAGGGGAAACCATTAGTAATCATAAGTCAGGCAGGTCCCAGAGACCCTGGGACGTGTGTCACTGAAGCTGTAAGGATGAAGTGAGGTATCTGGAAAGGCCCCGTGAGCTCTGAAGCCCCAGGGACCTCTAATAGGCCATGGCAACAGCAGGCCACAAGCTCTTGAGGTCATGAGGAGCCCCATCTTACTGTCCCAAGTCTCCTGAATGCAGAGCCAGGGCTGACTGGCCACCAGTGCTGACCAGGGCACAGAGTGCTTCTTTGGGGGCAGGAGCAAAGAGCACGTCAATGTCCAGAGTAGACTGTGGACTCCTGTGTTTGCCGACACCGTGAGTCCAAGCATGTTCTCTGAACTCTTCTTCCTGCTGCCTCTGGAACTGCATCCCTTAGGCTCTGATCCTCAACCTATCAGACTAAAGCCCTTTTTATAACAAATATAATCGTCCTTGCTATTTGTGGTAGTTATGGTCAATAAAGTTACCACAGGCACGGAATTAGCAAATACAAGCCGCTGCTCCTAGGGGAAAGGTAGGATTAGGTGCTATGGGGCCTAACATATTTTGCTAACCAGTCGATACATAACACAATCAATCAATATATTACTTTGTTTTTTGTCTTTCTGTTTTAAAATGTCTTATTTTGATACCATTACTGATTCATTAATATTTAATATTAAACCCATTGCCAACAGTGCTGAAGCTTAGGCCTGAACAAAGCTTACCTTTTCCTCCAGAAAGTACACCGCAGCCTTCTTCTGCCTAGGACACTAGACAGCACTGCAGAACTATGCTTGGGACCATTCTAAACAGTAAAATTACAACCAAAAAGCATGAAATGCACAAAAAATAATATGGCATTAAGTGGGGCATAAAAATGACACTCTTTTACATTCTGAGAACTGAAACAAGAAGGACCAGTGTCACCTTGTTGAGCCTCAGCTGGGAATGTGCACGTTGGGCAAGTCAACATTTCCCCACCATGTGCGTGCTTGCCAAGTGACCCCGAGACCTCCCAGAGTATTGATTTGGAATTACAAATACATTTTAGCATATAGGTGAATGGTCAAAGAGGAATCCAAAGTAATGAGGATCAACTATATTTTTGGAACGCTCGCTGAGCTATCCTGAACTCAAAATTATAAATAATATAGAGCTCCAAAAAAATCAATAGCATGCCCTTTGATATAAAGGGGAAATGAAGGGAAAGTAAATTATAATAAATAATGCAGCTCTCAGTGTGTAAAAGCTCTGGCAGATGGACTGGGAGGCCTCTGATGGCTGCAGACAGCATGGCAGGGTGCACCTGCAACATGGATCGCAGCGGGTAGTTCCTGTGGGCGGTGTGGGTTATACAGAATCAGGAACGGTTCTTGGGAAAATTTTTTCATTATTCTTTTTTTTTTTTTTTTTTTTCGTGTGTGGTGCTGGGGATTGAACCCAGGGTTTTGTGTTTGCAAGGCAAGCACTCTACCAACAGAGCTATCTCCCCAGCCCCGTGGGGAAAATTTTTAAATAATGACAAATCCTCTCCCAGCATCCATGGTAGATCATTCTTTGAAAATGAGTGTCGAGTTACGTGTAAAGTGGACTTAGGTTTTAGGTTCAGATGAATATAAACAGTTGTTTTACTTAGGTGACGGCCTGGGTGGGACATCAAGCCTGGGAACTGCAGAATTGTTCTTTATGGGACCAGAGAAAGGCAGGATGTCCAGGATCCCTGGAGTCACCCAGGGGCAAATGTCAGTGGAACCTCCAGTCATTGCGACAACCAGCAGCAGTCTACAGACATCCAATATGTTCCCTGCAGAACCAGAGCTGCCAATGACCCCCTGAGGGTCACCTGCGGCTGATGGGTACTCGGGTCTGTCTGCCCTGGCCTCCCCCACTGCCCAGGAGCAGCCCTCAGTAGCTGTTCATTGAAGTCAACTCGAGTCTCCAAGACCTGGGACCACACAGCTCCAGACTAAGGACTAGAACCAGGTCTGTGCAGCTGCTCTTGCTGCTGGGACACAGGTGTATATGTTTCTTTCCAGAAAACCCTGGACGATCTGCAAGCTGAGGAGGACAAGGTGAACCACCTGACCAAGAACAACAGCAAGCTGAGCACCCAGATCCATGAGGTAACACCCCTACTTGCTGAGGCTATTTCTACCACTCAGGGCCAGGTCCATCTCATGCGTGGCATGGGGTCCTTGGCTAGACTGACACATCTCCTGGGGTGTGGGGGCCTTTCTGAGGCTACAGCTAAGGGACCAAGCCTAGACAGCTTCCTTCCTGCCATCTAGCCTTAAAATCCCCTTTTCTACCACCCCTTACTTTTTTTGACTGCATAGCTGGAAGATAACTGGGAGCAGGAAAAGAAAATCCGGGCGGAGGTGGAAAAGGCTCGTCGGAAAGCTGAGGGTGACTTGAAGATGACCATCGACAACCTCAATGAGATGGAGCGCTCCAAGCTAGATCTCGAGGAGGTGGTGAAAAAGTACGTCTGTGTGGTCTTTCGTTTCGTCGATGCCAGGCACTGTTGGAGGGCCTCGTGTCTATCTATGCCCGTCCTGAGCACCTGCTATGTGCAGGCTCCAGGCCCAGCATGGAAGACAGGCAAAGGAGCAGGCACTGCCTGACTGCAGGGAGCTCACGGCGTCTCTGGGGAACAGGAAAGGAGACTCGAACCACTGCCCTGGGGAACCCAGGGACTAGGCAGGGCAGGGAGTTTCCATGGACCCCTGTGAGCTGTGCTCTCAAGGACAGCACGGAATTGAGGGAGCATTTTCTCACTATCACTCTGATGATAACATGGAGGTCAGGTGGAGTGGAGAAAAACTGGAAGGAGGAAGAAAAGTGTGAGGCTACTGCAATGGTCCAGGCAAGAACCTGAACCAAGGAAGTACCCAAAGGGAAGAAAATGGAGAGTAGGATGGTGACAGATTTTAGGGAGCAGAATTTGGATACTGGTCTTGGAAGTACATTTGACTAAAGCAACTTCGAATCTCCAGAGACTGCCCAGAGGAGCACGTGCAGCTCAGCGTGTACCTTGGCGCACATCTCCTGTGGCACACCCGGGAGGTGCTCGAGGCCCTGCCCGTCTTCCTCATCCGCTCAGTCCCTGGCCTCCTGGTTCTCACGTGTGTCTCATAGAACATGCAACTCACACGTCCGAGCCCTTTGTGGAAAGTTCTTAAGGGAACGTTTTCCCTAAAAAGGCAAAACATCACTGTGGTTCTGGATCCTCTTGAATGCAAGTTATACCAGGGCTGTGATTTCTGTCCCTTTTGTTCACCGGTATGTCCCTAGAACCCAAAATAATGTCTGGTATAATAGATGCTCAATAAACATACCTGACAATGATAACCTGTGAATGAGTAGGTGAGTGACGAGAAGAACCCTGTGGAGCAGATTCTGAGGTCTGACTCCTCCCTTGGGTGACACCAAGGCCAGAGTTGGGAGGTGAGTGGCTTCAGCAGGCCCAAGGCCTCCCCTCTGGCAGCCCAGGTTCCATTCCCTGGCCAGCGTCCTGGGACCCTTTCCTCGGGAGAGCAAACCTTCTCTTGCAGGAGGGATATGGAAATAAATTCTGTCAACTCTAAATATGAAGATGAGCAATCGCTGAATTCTACACTGCAGCGGAAGCTCAAGGAACACCAGGTACGTCCGGGACCCAGAAGCCTGAGCTCTCTTTGTGAATCGCACCCCTCTGTATCCTCTGTTCACGTCAGCTAATGGGGGTTTCTTGATGAGCAAGAATGCCATGGAATCCTTGGAGTTTGACTCCTGTCACCTCACGCAGGGTCAAATCCAAAGTCCTTACAAGGGTCATGATCCCTCCTGGACCTTGCCACCTACTGTCCTTCTTGCTGGGTTTCACCTATGCCAGGCTCCCTCCTGCCTTGGGGCCTTTTCACTTGCTCCTTGTGCCCTTCCCCTCTCTGCTTTGGACAGTGGCCATCATGTGCTCTGGTCCCTATTTCCCATTCTGCAAAACTAGTTAGTTAACTTCTAATCCCCCCACCACACACACACACACACACCACCACAGCCCTTATCTGTCTCACTGTGTGTCTGCTAGGCCCGAATTGAAGAACTAGAGGAAGAGCTGGAAGCTGAGAGGGCCATGCGAGCCAAGGTAAATGAAGTCCTTTCACCTCTTCCTGAGTCAAAGGACTCAGTGCCAGCCACACGTCAGACCAGTAGAAACTGCTGCCCAGGAAACCAACTGAGCGGGCGGGTGTCAAAACCAGGTGTTTCTTGAGCACCCACTGTGTGCCAGGCACTGTGCTACAGATCCACATGTAGGATGACATGAAATTCAGAGGAGCTCTGTAAGTCCAGAGAAGAGGCTGGTTCTGCCTGGGGCATTTGAAGGAGGAAACGTTTGACTGCAAAGATCAGATTCAACAGGCTGATGCGGGAGAAATGTATCAGCAAAGGGAATAAAATAGCACCTGTTTTCACAGGTACAAAGGTGTAGAAGGAGAAGGCATGTGTTAGGAAGAACAAACAGGATGGAGGCGGAGGGTGGGGATCCTGCAGCGGGGGTGAGGCCAGGATCACAAGGTGCCCAAACTCCAAGTTCAGTCAAACTGGGCTGGAAATAGGATGGGTCCTAATGCCCCCCCAGGGCGGGGAGGATGAACAGTGTCATTGCGAAGCAGGTGGGAGTGTGGGCACAGTGCAGGGTCCCCCACGAGCAGGACCCTGGGTCTCACACATGACACGGTCATTGCACTCTTTGCTGGGGGAGAGGAGCTCTGGGTGGTCTCCATTATCATCAACTCTCACCCTAGGTGGAGAAACAGCGCAGCGACCTGTCCCGGGACCTCGAAGACCTCAGCGACAGGCTGGAGGAGGCTGGTGGAGCCACGTCTGCTCAGGTACCCATATCTGGGGGCCTAGGAACCCCAGCCCTGCCTGCCCACAGGGAGTAAAAGTGCTGGACTGTGAGTCATGGGATAAAAATCAGTTCTTGCTGAATTTCTTGGACTCACTTGAGGAGAAACCAATTAATTAATAACAAAGGGTAAGGACAAGAGCCCTGGTTCAGTCTACTTGTGGTGGTATTTATGCAAGCAGGATGTGGACTGGATGCAGAGGGCAGGTGTTTTAAATACTGTGTATTTACAGGAAAAGTGCAGTTATACTAAGGTCCACAGACCAGGAGACGACCGCCATCGAAAGAGTTTATTACTCACAGTTCCCATAAGGAAGGGGTGCAGCACGCCAGGGTGGGTGAGGAAGCAGAGGGAGAAGGGGAAAATGTGGGCAAAGGCCTTTATGCTGGTGAGAACAGGCACCCCCTCGTTATCTGATACCTGGCCCAGAGTGACTAGGCCAGGGAGGTGGTGGCTGGAATGAGGGGACGTGGCTGGGGGGTGGGCTCTGGTTTGCATCTCAGCAAGGCTCTCAAGGATCAGTTGTTTACGATCTTGAGGGATTGTTGAGCCGTGGGCGAGGCCTTTACACCTGGGTCAGCAAAGCTCCTGATCTCAAAGCACCAGAACACAGAAACTAAAGAGACCAAGTTAATACAGTGGGGTGAGCCCACTACCCTACATTCCAAGGGCACCCCATGAGACACAAGTGGGGGGCTGGAATGTGAGCCACACCTGGGATCAGGCTGTGTTCCTTCCAGTCCACACGAAGACATTATGAGGGCCAGTGGAAGCCACGTGACCCTCTCCTTTTAATTTTATGTAGTCAGTTCTTCTACAAATGCAAACCTGGACTCACACCAGTGGGGTTCACTATCGCTGGAGGGCTGAGCACACTTTTCCCTGTTCTTCCCTGGACTTTCTCACCATCCTGGCCACCATTCTCCTGTGAGGGAGGGGTGCATTTTAGAACTGAAGATGGTACACAGCTGTGCCCAGCTATGTTCCAACCTGGCAGGAAACAAAATCCTCTTGATGCTTGATCCATGTGGCACTGATGAAGGGACACTTCTAGCACTGTAGGGAAGGGTTAGGAGAGCAACAGGGTGCTGAGCTCACAAAACTAGCAACAGGGACCCCTTACTGCTCCAAGATGATGGCAGGGAGCATGGTTATGGGGCCCTTGGGAGTGGATGCAGGGAGGAAGGGCTGTCTGGCGGGGGTGAATACTGAGGGGTCTGGGTAGAGAATGAACACAGTAGAGGGGGTAGACAGGGCACAACCATCCCCCAGGACTAGCTAGAACATGCAAGATCAGAGCTTCGCAAACTCTGGGGCACGTGGATCACTGGGTTCTCATTCAAATGTAGATTCTAGTTCCACGGATTCTAGTTTCCCAATGCCCATGAGTTCCCAGGCCATGTTGATGCCCCTGGCCATGGTCAGCACTTGGAGTGGGGAAGCTCTAGAAGTTACATAAAGGAAAAGGAGAGACACAGACAAGTCTGGTTGCTATCTGTGTTAGTCTCCTCCGGGTGCTGTAAGAAAGAATTACGGCTGGCTGGCTTAAAATCACAGAAATGAATTTTCTCACAGTTAGGAGATCAGAAGCCTGAAATCAAGGTGTTGGCAGGGCTGGTTCCTTCTGAAAGCTCTGGGGATAATCTGCCCCCGTCCCACACACACACACACACACACACACACACACCAGCCAGCAAGGCTTGATATACTTGACAGGACACATCACTCAATCTGCCTCTGTCGTCCCAGGGCCTTCTTCCTGTGTGTCCCTCTGAGTCCAAATTTCCCACTTCTTAAAAGGAATTAGAACCTACTGCCGTCCAATATGACATCTTAACTAATACATCTGGAAGACCCTATTCCCACCTACGTTCACATTCACAGGTTCCCAGGGTTGGGATTTAATATATCTTTTTGAGAAGCCCAACCCAACACAACACCAGCCACACAAATCCTCTGAGCAACCCACGGAGAGGCTAAGGACTGACGTTTCCACCAGGACACTCCTCAGTGGGGAGTGGGGACAGCAGGGGACTGCGAAGCAGACGGACAGTGTCCAGGACAGTTCTGCTAAGCTCTGCTCCTCTCTCTACACCAGATCGAGCAGAACCGCAAGCGAGAGGCTGAGCTGCTGAAGCTGCGGCGAGAGCTGGAGGAGGCGGCCCTGCAGAGTGAGGCAACGGCCTCCACGCTGCGCAAGAAACACACAGACTCGATGGCTGAGCTGACAGAGCACGTGGAGAGCCTGCAGAGGGTCAAGTCCAAGCTGGAGAAGGACAAGCAAGTCATGAAGGCGGAGATCGACGACCTCAATGCCAGCGTGGAGACCATACAGAAGTCCAAGGTGAGGGAGGACCCCTCCCAGAGCCACCCCTTTGCTTGCAGGTGCTGCGGAGGGAACCGACCACAGATCCCAGCAGCTGGCGTGTAACCCTGGCCAAGTTACATGACCGCTCCGTGCTTCAGTTTCCTCGCCTGTAAAGTGGGATGATAACAATGATCCCTGCCTCATAGGGCTATGAAAGTCCCTGGTACATAAGAAAGGTGCTGGGACGATTCTCCTTACGTTAGCATGACTGTGTTCTCCAGGAGTTAGAGGCCAGTAGGAGTAATAAGACAAAGGCCAACATTCCCACAAGTCAAAGAAAAACTAAGAAATAAAATAAGTCATTCAATGGGCATTTATTGAGCATTTACCACGTAAGGAACTCTCTTGTGACACCAGAGAAAGGGGTCTCTCCAGGTAAGCAAAGATGATGCCCCAGGAGAACCTGTCCCAGCCAACTGCACCGTCTCTAAATTTCAGACGCTCTCGAGTTGTCTTCCTAGTACCTGTTTTACCTGCAGACCCCGAGTTCAGGCCACTGTTCTCCCTTCAATCTGCCCACTGCGCTTTCTTGTTGCTGCTTTCCGCGGGATTCAGAAGCACTAGGAAAGGAAGACGGCTGGAGAGTGAGGGGCTGTGTGCCGACCCAAAGGCTCTGGGATTAGGTTCATTGACAATGGCAATTTCTACCCCCATTTGATAGGAATGGGGTTTCCAAGAAAGGGGCGTTCTCTGAGTACTAGGCAGGTAGCCTGGGAAGCCATGCAGGAGAAAGAGGAGGCAGGGCAAAAACCCAGTGGGTAGCAGGGAGTTCACTCTTTCTGCAGTTGAATGCAGAAGCCCACGTCCGAAAGCTGGAAGATAGCTTATCAGAAGCCAACGCCAAGGTGGCAGAGTTGGAGAGAAACCAGGCAGAAATCAATGCCATCAGGACCCGCCTCCAAGGTGAGTGTGCTCTTCCCTGCCGCTTCCAAAGCAGCAGGGGGTGGAAAGAAATTGGGTCCCCCAAGGGAACAGAAAGAACACCTGGTTCTCTCCCCAGAGCCTTCTTGGTCTTAGAAAATTCACACTCCATCCCCTTGTGTGTGCTGAAACAGGAGATGTCATTCTACCTGCTGCACATTCCAAGTAACATCTTTCAACATAAAACTGGGAACAGGATTCAAAGCATTCTTCTATCTCTTCTTTCACTTACCCAGTGACATCAGCAAGAGGGACATTAATGTCCACAAAATACAATTTTCAAGCACTTTAAAACAGGACTCACTAATATAAAGTGAGCAAGTGTCAAGGATTTATTTAACTCATTTTTGCGGGAATCAGAAAAATACCGCTTTGAAGAGCAGAGATTTACACAGTCAACTAGGAAAGAAATACTAAAATAAATTCGCTAAATTAGATGTAAAATGGTTACTGTCCTACAGGACATTTATACTGTAGGCCTCTGGGTTTGTTTAGTTTTATTTTGTTTTCTTCCCTATCAGAAGAAATCTCTGCATCTCCATGACAAAAATGATTTGCAGTTTATCACAATACAAGTTAACATCTAACTTGGCAGAGGCCTGGCTCTAATCGAGGTTAAACAGTAAGTCAAATGAAAGTGAATTTCCTTAAGGAACTAAATCCTTTTGCCCAATACCATGGCGTACATCAGAATCTCAGCTAGGAGGATTTCAAGTTCAAGGCCAGCCTGGGCAACTCAGCAAAACCATGTCTCAAAATAGAATTTTTTTAAAGGGCTGGGACTGGGTGTAGTGGTACATGCCTATAATCCCAGTGAGTCAGGCAGCTGATGCAGGAGAATGGCAAGTTTGAAGCCAACCCAGGCAACTCACAAGATCCTGTCTCAGAATAAAAAAATAAAAATAAATAAAGGAAGTCTGGGAATGTGGGAGAGCACTTGCCTAGCATGTATGAGAACCCGAATTCGATCCCCAGTACTGCAAGAGCAAAACACTAAGTCCCCTTCAGTGGGCTTGTTAAACTGTGCTCCAGTGTGACATCAAGAGAACTTACAGGCCTTCTTTGACCTTATTTCCCATATTCTGACTCCTTTTTTTTTTTTTTAATAGTACTGGGATTGAACCCAAGGCCTTACACATGCTAGGCAAGCACTCTACTGATCTACATCCCTAACCCTTTTTATTTAATTTTGAGACAGGGTCTCCTAAGTTGCCCAGGTTGACCCTAAACTTATGATCCTCCTGCCTCAGCCTCCCGACTCACTGGGATTACAGGTGTTCATCACCACAGCCAGCCTGAGTGCTTTTCAAAGTCAATATTCCCATTTGATGAATGAGAAAAATGAGATTCAGTGAGATGAAGTGACTTACAGAATAGAACTAGAAACCCTTACTCTTTATCTCATGAGCTTCTTCTTGGCCTCTGGCTCCAGTAATCATTCCACAAATGACAGGAGAGTAGGTTATAGGACAGGAACGAGGAAAGGGCAAAAATTAAATGCTCTCCGTTTCACTGTTTTCACCAAACTCCTTTAATATATCTCCTATCAGATAGGACCTGGGGGCAAGTCACCTGGTATTAGCAACTTGGGCACTTGCTTCCCTCCTGGACTCACCTCCGCTGGGCGTCTGGCATGGTGCTTCGCTGCACTCCCGGTTCCGGCTCAGTTGACTGAGCGGCCATACTCGTTGGGTACTTTAGCAGCAATGCCCTGGAGGACTTCCGATCTGGTTGGGGAATAAGTTTTCCAGTTTTTCATCCAATATTTCTCCTGCTCCTTTCTCACCCAGCTGAAAATAGTGAGCTGAGCAGGGAATATGAAGAATCCCAGAGCCGGCTCAATCAAATCCTACGGATAAAGACATCTCTGACGTCGCAAGTGGATGATTATAAGAGGCAGCTGGATGAAGAGTCAAAGGTTTGTTTAGGGGTTGGGCTGGTAGCGACAGAACTACCTCCTTAGAGAAAGCTGTAGGTTATGAAGAAGCAGAAGGAACACAAATAATATCTTACACGATAGCAAGTGAAAAAGTTAACTATGAAACCATGGTATGTGATGCACACAACTAAATGAAATTACAGATCCTTGGGGACAATAATTGGAAGAAGGAAAATAAAGCCCTGGTGGCTTCAGCTGTGGGACCATGAGTCTTTCCCACCCTTGCTCTGCGGTCACTGTGAATGCAATGTTATATATAGCTCCGTGATGGCCCTGGAGCCACTGATAGGCCCCCCAGGGGCAGTGACAGGCTCGGCCCCACTTCATCCCCACAGTCTCGCAGCACAGCTGTAGTGAGTCTGGCCAACACCAAGCACGACCTGGACCTGCTGAAAGAGCAGCTGGAGGAGGAGCAGGGAGGCAAGTCAGAGCTGCAGCGCCTCGTGTCCAAACTCAACACCGAGGTGACCACCTGGAGGACCAAATATGAGACTGATGCCATCCAGAGAACTGAGGAGCTGGAGGAGACCAAGTGAGCATCAGCCTGTGATGGGAGAGCTGGGTGGGCTGAGGGTGGGTGTGGTGGCTCGTGGCCTGTTCAGTCACTGCTGAGGCCAGCACCAAGCACAGGAGAAGGAAGTCCATGGGCTCCTGTAAGAGGAGGACAGTGTCTGGACAGAGGAGCCTGGTCTATGCTCTCAGTGGGATAGCCATGGCAGCCACTGCCAACCCTCAGAGTTTCACCTGTAAGTCAGGACTGCCTGCCTGTGTTCTCGGCCTGGATGCGCCCAGGTTGCCTGCGGGGACTCCAGGAGCCAGGGCTCCAGTTCCAGGCAGGACTCTAAGGGGCTGAGCACCTCAGGCCTTGCTGAAGTGCAGCTCCCACACAGTGGGCTGGGGCTGATGCCGCAAGGACATGGCCCACGCTCAATGGCACAACTTACCTGCTGGGTAGCAAGTGCCCTCAACTCCTTTGAGTTTTCTTCCTCATTCACTAAGTAGAGAAGTGGGCATGATGCTTGACAGCCTGGGAAAATAAGAGTGCGTGTGGGAATGTCCTACCTCCTGGCCTCCAGCCTTTTTCTACTGAGAGCTTCCAGGGTCCCAGCTCCCTTCTCTGAGGTCTTTGCTCCTTTGTCCCCTTGCTGAAGAGCCTGTCCTGAGCCCTCATTTAAAATCGCAGTCTCCCCCTTCCCCCTCCCCATCTATCTGCCCCCTTCCTGCTTTATTCCTCTCAGTAGCACTCGAGTTCTGTATCATTACAAAAGTTTCATGAGGGCGGGCATCTTGGTCTTTATTACATATTCTCTTCCTGGAACAATTCTTGAAACAAAGGATTAAAAAATGAATGTTGAATGAATAAGCGAATGGACAGTCATCACTCTCCTCTACACACTCCTCTGTGTCTGCCTCTCTTCCAACATTGACACCAGAACTCAGTGCCATACAACCCTGCCCCCAGCAATGTAAGGCCATGCCTGTGGGCTCCTATGTTTCTTTGACAGCACCTCTGTCCCTCATCCACAGGAGAAAGCTGGCCGCCAGGCTCCAGGAAGCAGAAGAGGCGGCTGAAGCTGCCCAGGCCCGGGCTGCCTCCCTTGAGAAGAATAAACAGAGACTCCAGGCAGAGGTCGAGGACCTCACCATCGACTTGGAGAAGGTCAGAGGGTCAAGCGCTTAAAAGCTGCCTGTTTATCAGGCAGGTATCCCACAGCAGGGTTGGGGTGAGACTGCCACATGTCAGGGAGTATCAGGAAGAAACTCATGGCCCAAAAGGGTGGAGCACAAGTCCTGTCTTCAGTAGTGCACTGGACACAGCTCCCGATCAAGTGTATGTTTATAAACTTGAGATCGATCTTCTGAAATCCTAACACTCACTAAGCCACAACATTTTCCCTCTGTACCTGCAGGGACTTGGTTCTAGGACCTCCAGAGTATACCCAAATCTGGAGGTGCTCAAATGCCTTACTTAAAATGGCATAGTGTTTGTACATCCTCCCTTATATTTTAAATCACCTCTAGATTACTTATAATAACTGAAACAATATAAATGCTATGTAAATAGTTGTTATATTGTTTAGGGAATAATGACCAAAAGTTGTACAGGTGCAATTTTTTTTTCAAATAATTTTGATCCGTGGTTGGTTAAATCTGCAGATACAGAACCCAAAGGTAGGAACTGACTATATTTAGATAGAGCCACGAGAAGGGTCAAATTTGTCCCCAGGATTACATAACACACCTTTACAGTTCCTTCTTATGCAAACTATATCCTGCACACCTTGTGTAGCTAATCATTTCATTCTGTATTCACTGATCTGCTGATCTTGAGCTGAATTAAATTAGATTTCCCTGGTCTTGGTGTAAAAAGGACCCTGAGTCAAGCCAGCTGTGAGGGACCTTGTGCAATTGGTTCAGAGAATGTGGCCACAGAAAAGTCCTGAACCACTCCACCTTGCCACAGGCCAATGCTGCAGCAGCTACCCTGGACAAGAAGCAGCGAGTGTTTGACAAGATGCTGGCCGAGTGGCAGCAGAAGTGTGAGGAGCTGCAGGTGGAGGTGGACAGCTCACAGAAGGAGTGCCGCATGTACATGACAGAGAGCTTCAAGATCAAGACAGCCTACGAGGAGTCGCTGGAGCACCTGGAGTCGGTGAAGAAGGAGAACAAGACCCTGCAGGGTGAGTCTGAGGGTGGGCAGGAGGGGCCTCCAGAGCCCCTTCCTCCTGTGTACATCATCAGCTTGAGTGGAGGTCTGGCACTTTGTAGGTGCCTAATAAATGTTTGTTGATTGGCTAGTAAATGCTTTATAGCGGCACTTGAGCACTTGGCAATGTAACTTCAGAGCAGTTGGTGCAAACAAGAGTCAAAAGATTTTATGTTTTGATCTCTAACATGTATCATATGCGTGTGTGTGTGTGTGTGTGTGTATGTGTTGTGTGTATATTGGTACTGGGGGTCAAACCCAGGATTTTGCATATGCTAAGCAAATTCTCTACAACTGACCTATACCTCCAACCTCATATACATTTATGAAGTTTAAGACCCTCAGGCTGGAATTCCATTCCATTGGATATTGCTTTAAAAATGTTGGCTGTCCCACATCAATGTTCATAGCTGCTCAATTCACAATAGCCAGATTGTGGAACCAACCTAGATGCCCTTCAGTTGATGAATGGATAAAGAAACCGTGGCATATATATATACAACGAAATATTACTCTGCCATGAAGAATGATAAAATTATGGCATTTGCAGGCAAATGGATGAAATTGGAGGATATCATGCTAAGTGAGATAAGCCAATCTCAAAAAACTAAAGGACGAATGATCTCGCTGATAAGCGGATGAGGACATATAATGGGGGGTAGGAGGGGTTAGCGTTAGGGTTAGGGTTAGGTTTAGGGTTAGGGATAAGGAAGGTGGTAAGAATGGAGGAAGGAAGGACTGTATAGAGGGAAAAGAGGGATGGGAGGGGTGGGGGAAGGGAAAAAAATAACAGAATGAATCAAACAACATTACCCTATGTAAATTTATGATTTTTAATAAAAAAAAATGTTGGCTCTTTTGAAGATCATTTTGACATATAAAGATTTGACTGAGTCATTGTGTGTGTGTGCATGTGCGCATGCATGTATGTGTGTGTATATCATAAGTACACATTTCTAACACACCCAATTGTGCAAGAGATGTCACTCTTTTTATATTAAAGAACAGCTTTGGGGTCCCCATTCTAGGGAACAACAGAAATCAAATCTTAGTCATTACAAGATTTCTTGGTTAATTTGGGGTTCCCCATTCTGCTTTCTTCCTTGAGTTGTGTCCTGATGTAGGGTCACTATAATGGAGGGCAAAGGCAGATGATCCCAATGGTACCCAAACCTACCCAATGTCCTATGAGTCCCTCCCAGGAATTCGCTCTGCTCAGAGAAGACAATGTGTTTGAGCTGGAAGCGCTCTATTGTCTTAACTTCAAAGGTAAAGGACTTGATCATAACTGCAGGAGTTAAGGATTAGAGAGCTGAACCAAATAAAGGCAGCTTGGGCTAGGAGAGGAAAGTAAACAGGAGTGGGGCAATGAAGCCCTGCGAGGGTTCAGTCAGTGGTCCAGCCCCCCAACTTGCTCACATACTAACGAGAAAGCTCCCTGGTAACCTGGGGGTAAAGAGCAGAGGACTATGTACCTCACTGGCAAGTGAAGCCCAGGTGGGAGCAAATCTTGAGAAGTAGCCCCTTCCCTGTAGCAGCCAGGAAGAGAACGGCTGAGTAGCCTGCATGGGCTGAGAGGGTGGGAGGCAGTGTCTCAGCTCCTCATGGCCCCACAGCAGCGCAGTAATGTTCAGGAAACAGCCATGGGGTCCAGAGATACGTGATGGGGCTATGTGAGCCACGGACTTGTCATTAATGCCAGCACAGGTGGACAGTAACAACTGAGATTTAGATGCATCCTCTAATCCTCTCCAAAAGCCACCTGGAACGTAGAACCCCAAACACTATATTAAATGAGCTTTCTCTGTGCTCCAGGAGACTTCATCTAGAAGCTGAGTTGTGGGTGAAGCAAGACAGTTGTATTTCCTGAGCATCTTTTGTCTTAGGCCTCCATTTGTACCTGCCCTAATGTGCAGTGTGTTCCCAGGAGTCCCCTGGGTGAATGGCTGAGGGGTCTCCAGCTGAGGAAGGAGATGAGAAAGGCTCTGGTTTTCTAGTATAACTGGTTTTGAGCACCAGGTAGGACTCTGAGAAAGGAAGATCTAGTGTGTAGGAATAATAGGCCTGGGGAGTCCCTGGGCCTTGGCTCCTCATCTGTAAAAAGAAGAGTTTGAATCCAGTGTTCACCAGTGTCTGAACCTGATATTCTCTGAATCTGTGATGTGAAGTAAATTGCTCTTTCTTTGATCCCAAGAGGTAAGGAGTGCCTGCTTCTTACCCATGCAATGCCATGACCTGGATGCCAATGCTACTCATTTACCTCGTTCACATGAATATTCCCTTCTCAGAGGAGATAAAGGAGCTCATTGATCAGCTGGGTGAAGGAGGACGGAGTGTGCATGAGTTACAGAAGTTGAAGAAAAAATTGGAGATTGAGAAGGAAGAACTTCAGGTGGCCCTGGAGGAAGCTGAGTCTTCCCTGGAGGTAACCATGTGGATGTCACTTGGGGGCTGGACCCTTGGCCAGGAACTGCACTCCTTCTTGGCCAGGAAGACTGATGTTGTTATTCCTGGTAGGTTGAAGAGAGTAAGGTGATTCGGATTCAGCTGGAACTGGCCCAGGTTAAAGCTGACATAGATAGGCGAATCCATGAGAAAGAAGAGGAATTTGAAGCTACGAGGTATGGATCTGATGGGGTGGGGAGCTGACTTTAAGGCAGTATGACTGAGTGAAGTCTGCAAATCTGTGTCTCTACCATCTATTCATGTGACCTTTGTCAGTTTAGGTGAACCTCAGTTTCCTCATCTATTAAATGGGAGTGATGATAGTACCTTAAACTGGTGGCCCTCTCTGGCTTACAAACACTTAAGAACAGACTAGCTTTGCTATAATGGCTAATAATGCTGAACATCTTTTGTGTGCTTGCTAGCTGTTTGTATAACTTTTGGGGGAGAAATGTCTAATTTTTTGCTCATTTTAAAAACTGGATTATTTGAACCAGGCAGAGTAGTACACGCTACTGACTTCGGAGGCTGAGGCAGAGGATCACAAGTTTAAGGTCAATTTGGGCCACTTAGTAAGACACTGTCTCAAAATTAAAAAAAAAAAAAAAAAGTTTTTAAAGGACTGGGGATGTAGTTAAGTGGCAAAGTATCCCTGGCTTCAATTCTCAGTAACAAAAATTTAAAAATAAAAATAAAATAAAAATTGGGTTATTTGTATTTTTACTGTTGAGTTTTAAGAGTTCCTTATAGCTTATAGATACTATAGACCCTATGTATTTACAAATATTTTTTTGCATTACATGGATTGTCTTTTTTTTTTTTTTTTTTCCCTACTATTGGGTGCTTGAGTTTATCCCCAGTCCTTTAAAAAACATTGTTTTCCTTGAGATAGGGTCTCACTAAGTTTCCAGCTGCCCTTGAACTTATGATCTTCCTGCTTCAGCCTCCCAAGTCACTGGTATCATAAGTGTGTGCCACCATGCCCAGTTCATCTCTTGAAGTGTTTGTTTATTTATTTATTTATTTATTTATTTATTTATTTATTTATTTATTTATTTTTGTGTGTGGTGCTGGGGATTGAACCCAGGGTCTTGTGCTTGTGAGGCAAGCACTCTACCAACTGAGCTATATCCCCAGCCCTTTGTTTATTTTTTGAGCATAAAAGTTGTTAATTTTGGTGGGGCGGGGGGGGGGGAATAACAGAATGAATCAAACAACATTACCCTATGTAAATTTATGATTACACAAATGGTATGCCTTTACTCCATGTACAAACAGAGAAACAACATGTATCCTATTTGTGACAATAAAAAAAAAAAGTTGTTAATTTTGAAAAAGCCCAAGTTATTTATTTTTTTCTTTGGTTACTTGTACTTTAATGGTTATAGCTAAAGACCCATTGCCTAATTCAGTCACAGAGATTTATGCCTATATTTTCTTCTAAAGAGTCTTATAGTTGTAGGTCTTATAATTAAGTCTTTGATCCATTTTGAATTAAGTTTTGTATATAGTGTGAGATAGGGATCCAACTTCATTCTTTTGCATGTGGATGTTCAGTTGTGTCAGTACCAGTTTTTGAAAAGACTTCTCAACCCATTGAATGGTCTTGACATCCTTCTTGAAAATGAATTGATCATAAGTGTTGGAGTCTATTTCTGGATTTCAAATTCTATTCCACTTATGTATATGTTTATCCTTATAACAGGACCATACTGTTTTAATTGTTATTATTTTGTAATAAGCTTTGAAATTGGAAAGTGTGAGCCCTACAACTTTATACTTCTTTTTCAAGATTGTTTTAGTTGTGGCTGGAAGTATAGCTCTGTAGTAGAGCACTTGCTTAGCACATACGGGGGCCTGAATTCCATTCCCGATCCACCAACAAAGAGAGAGAGAGAGAGAGAGAGAGAGAGAGAGAGACATGCACACCTATAATCCCAGCAGCTTGGAAGGCTGAGGCAGGAGGTTCACGAGTTCAAAGCCAGCCTCAGTAAAAACAAAATGCTAAGCAACTCAGTGAGACCCTGTCTCTAAATAAAATATAAAACAGGGCTGGGGATGTGGCTCAGTGGTCAAGTGGCCCTGATTTCAATCCCTGGTATCCACCCCCCACAAAAAAAAGAGAGATAGAAAGAGATTATTTTGGTTATTCTAAGTTCCTTACATTTCCATACAAATTTTAGAATCAGTTCTATAAAGTTTTAAAAAGAAGCAACTGGAATTTTGATAAGGACTGATGAATCTATAGTTCACTTTGGAAATTATTGCCTCTTCACAATATTAATTCTTCTGATCCATGAACATATGTAACTTTCCACTTTTTTAGTTCTTTAAATTTTCAACAATATTTTGTACTTTTTTCTTGTATTTATTTTTTAAGTCACTATTTTATTCACTTTTGCAAATGTCTTGGTACCCTGTCTCACATCTGGAGACTGAATGCCCACAGGTTGGGGAATCTAGAAAGGCAGGTGATAGAATCTTTATATACTAACAACTTATTTGCTGTGATTCAACAAATATTTATTGACTACCTCAATTACCTCCTCTGATCTCCTCCTATAAAAGGAGATGAATATGACTTATATGAAAGTTTTATAGAAATATGAGTTGATTACAATAAAATATTATACATTAAATACAAACAATTAATGACTATTGCTTTTAGTAATATAGTTTTGGTGTACATGTGTGTGATCCTGGGGACTGAACTCAGGGCCTCACACATGCTAGATAAGTTTGCTACCACTGAGCCACTTCCCCACCCCATGACTGTTGTTTTTCCTTTTTTCTTTTTGGTGGTGCTGAGGATTGGACCCAGGGCCTTATGTATGCAAGACAAGCACTCTACCAACTGAGCTATATCCCCAGCCCATGACTATTGTTTTTAAAAAGAAATACAAACCTGACTTGTATGACCAAAGCCCATATTTTCTAATGGAAAAACCAGGACTTTAGCCTTTGGATTTGAATCATGATCCTATTGAGAGGAAAATGGGTGAACTTTAGCATACTTTTTAGTATCTTGGAGCCTCAGTTTCCTTGAAGGGCTAGTTTGCATGGTAAATGAATTGAGATCACACAAGACACATGGTAAATGTTAGTAAATATGATCTTCTCTTCCTTTCCCCAAAGCATCATACTCTCCCATTTAAATGTGCTAACATTTTGTTTAATTTCACAATGTGGTGGCCATATGCACCCTCATGTGCAGACAGTTTATGTAGGGAGGCCTAGCGCAGACTGAACAGTGGGCCCAGGATGCCAAGGTCTTCTCTGCTTGGACTTACAGGAAGAATCACCAGCGGGCCATCGAGTCCTTGCAGGCCAGCCTGGAGGCAGAGGCCAAGGGCCGGGCTGAGGCCCTTCGGCTCAAGAAGAAGATGGAGACAGACCTGAATGAGATGGAAATCCAGCTAGATCATGCTAACAAGAACAACAGTGAACTTGTAAAGACACTGAAAAGACTGCAACAGCAAATCAAGGTAGCCATCTGAGAGGACAAGGGACTAATCCCAAAGCAAGCATCATTGGTTGAGGAGATTGAAGGCTTACAAGGAGCCAGCGTCATGTGTCTTGAGCAAGGATAAAGGTGTCAAAGTGAACACGCAGGTGCCTGGCAGTCTAAGGAGCAGGAGACTTAGGAACTGTCTCCCCAACAGGAGGCCCTCACCACCAAAACTCAAATCCGGGACAACTAGAAAGAGGGAAGAAAGGAGGGAAATGTGAAGTTGGGACTGTCTTGATTTTAAGAATCATTTTTGATGGACTATTTTTCTATGACATAGAAAAATAAGGAATAATGAACACCCAAATGCCCACCACTCTCTTTAGGAAATAAACACAAATAGAGCTGAAGTTCCTTTTATTGCCCCATCATGGGAGCTGATCCATAGCTGGATCTCTGCATTCAGCTCTTGTAATTTGGGTACCTAATTTAGGTATGAGGGGTAGAAGAGTAGACAAGAAAGAAGCCATTTCTGCAGATAGACAACAAGCAATAAATAAATTAAACTGTAGCATTTTAAAATGGTGGTAAGTGCTAAGGAGAAAGAAGAGGGCAGAAGAAGGGAGCCGGAATTAGCCAGAAAGAGTGTCATTTTCAAAGGTTATTAGGGAAGGCTGCCTTGAGAAGGCCTTGCTGGGAACACCAGTGCTCTGCCATCAGGACCTTACGTTGTCCTTTTGACGGAAGAGTCCCCTAGACCACACTGTGAACTTCCAGAGAGCATGCCTATATCTCACGCTCTTCCTGTGGCCTCCACCTCCAATTCCTGCCCCGGCTTTCTGCTGAACCTGGTCCACAAAGGTCATGGTGCCTTATGGTCCGCCCCAGGTCATACCAGAGCCCAGAGGAGGCTCAGGCTGGGTCTTTTTGCCCTCCAGGACCTACAGGTCCAGATGGACGAGGACGCCCGGCAGCACGAGGAGCTGCGGGAGCAGTACAACCTGCAGGAGCGGCGCCTGAGCCTGCTGCAGACAGAGCTGGAGGAGGTGCGCTCCAGCCTGGAGGGCAGTGAGCGCTCCCGCAAGCTGCTGGAGCAGGAGGTGGTAGAGATCACCGAGCGGCACAACGAGGTCAACATCCAGGTAGGACATCCTCCAGGCAGGACGGTGGCCGCTGGGACTTGCCCACTTGAGCACAGGAAAAGAGGAGTGCTGGGGTGACACCAGGATGGGGCTCAAACCACCGGAGCTCCCACAAACTCAGAGGCAAGTGGAGGCCCCACTTGGCAAACCCTCAAAACTCACATGCTGGGCTTTTTTAAAAAGTTGTGGCAAAAAAAAAAAATTGACAACATAAAATGTATCATTTTAATGATTTTTAAGTGTACTGTGCAGAAGCATTAATTATAAGTGCTTTTCAAAGACAGAGTCCCGGGCTCTGCCCTAGAGACTTTCAGAAGCTCCCCACAATTTTGAGGACCACTATCCCCCCCAGGGTAGCTGAGAATTGAACTTTGAACTGGAAAGGATCTAGAATATTCCATAGTCTGACTGTCTTTATGGTGCTGGGGATTGAACCCAGAGCCTCACACCTGCTAGGCAAGTGCTCTACCACTGGGCTATTTCCCCTGACATTCATTTATAAAATGAGAAAGGACGGCCCATAGTCAGCATCTAGGACCCCCATCTGCTGCCGGTGACAATACCTGTACTGCTTCTGCTCACAGTGCATTCCCCTCCCAGCACAGCTAATTCCCTATTTTCATCATCTCTTGTGAAATTACCAAAAGGATAAATCTGCGTGGGACATACAAGGGTTACAGCGCTACTTTAGGGATAAGAAGACTAAAGCCCAGAGAGCTAGGGGATTTATCCACACAGGTGGAAGTGCTGGGGCTTGAACCTGGGCATTTGATACAAATTCTGTTTCAAAACCCGGAGAAAAATTGAGGGAAGATCCTCACTCATGCAGAGAGCCCAGGACCATTCCCTGCTGGGAATTCTGGCCAGTACTTCTGGGAGAGGGTCATTTTCTGTCCTGGACCTGGGAAGGGCTATGCAGACCCCTGGTTCATGGCAGTGACTCTGTTTTCTCCTGCAGAACCAAAGTCTCCTCGTGGTCAAGCGCAAGCTGGAGTCAGACGTCCAGCGCATCTCCAACGAGCACGAGGAGCTCATCAGTGAGTTCCGCTCTGCCGATGAGAGGGCCAAGAAGGCCATGACTGACGTAAGTGCTGGTGCTACTTGCAGCTAGTGGTGCCCAGGGCCTGGCACCTGCTGAGGACCAGGCCACCCTGCACTGGAAGGGCCAGAGTGGACTTACTCATGGAGTCTTGCAGTGGAGACAGGGCCCTGCTCTGGAGGAGCCCAGGGCTTTTCTAAGAAGCCATACACAAGAGTAGGGTGGAATTATGAGATCCTATGAAAGGTTACAGTCCAGAAGACTCCAATCAAAGGAGCCACTGAAATAGGCTCATCTGGGCAGGCTTCTTGGCAAGGGGTCGGGAGTAGAATGTCAAACCAGACTTGAGGAAAACGGTCTCAGAGGTGGATACTGGCCAGATGTACCACCAAGTATTTTTACCCTAATGTCCCTTTGGGTACTCACACCAATTTTAAGCAATAGGTTCTGTTTATCTCTACTATGAAGATGAAGGAATACAGATCTTTACTGTCAGGTTCCTCCCACTTGATGGAAATTTCTAGAGTTCAGGAACATTGTACCTCTGAACGTATAGACCCATGTCTAGTACACAGCAGACCTCCATGAAAACTGGTGGAACTAATGCAAGAACAAGGAGGCTGAGAGCAGATACGCAACTTGCTGAAGGTCACACGGGGACTGGACTCAGTCCTAGGTCTTCCGGCTCCAAATGCTATGCCCCTTGCCAGAGTAAGAGCAAATGGTTCGATTTGAATGCTCCCAGCTGCAGGAGGGAAGTCCATGGGGTCGGGAAACCTGATTTTGTGTGTATGAGCTGCCTCCCTGTTCTTACTCAGGGGCACATGGTAAGATGGGGCAATTCCTCGCCACCAAACCCCAGCAGCACATCAGCAAAGAGCCTCTTGTCTACCACTTGGTTCCCCAGAGACCAGGAGACAAGTTGCCTCATCTCTCAAAGGCATTTAAGAGCTTGGGTGGCAGCTGTGCACGGTGGCACAGGCCTGCAATCCCAGCAACTCAGGAGGCTGAGGCAGGATGATTGCAAGTTAGAGGCCAGCCTCAGCAACTCAGTGAGATCCTGACTCAAAATTAAAAAACAAAAGACAGGGTGGGGGAGGCAGCTCAGTGGTAAACCATCTCTAGGTTGAATCTCAATCACTCAAAGAAAAGGGGTGGGGGATAAAGCCTGGTGGCACCCAGCTCTAACTCATGCTCTTTCCCTTTCGACCTGCAGGCTGCCCGCATGGCTGAAGAACTCCGGCAAGAGCAGGACCACTGCATGCACCTGGAGAAAATCAAGAAGAACTACGAGGTCACCATCAAAGACCTGCAGGCCAAGATGGAGGAGGCTGAGCAGCTGGCTCTGAAGGGAGGGAAACGTACCATTATGAAGCTGGAAGCGAGGGTAAGGGCAACACTGGGCTCTCTGGCCCTGCAGGGCGGCAACTCTATTGCCAAAAAACACTCTGTGTTTGGTGAGAAGTTGGGTTATGCCAAGTGCTAGGAAATAGAATTAAGTATAGAAAACAGTTCTTATTTATTTATCCACAGTTCTCCTATCCCCTTCCCCATCACGTTTCTTCCCAGAATGTACTTGGCCTCTGAGCCAAACAGTTCTTCCTTTTCTTCCTCTGCATCTGGTTCTAACATTATTCCTCCCTCTAATTACTCACTTAGAAAAAAATAGGCCTTAGTCTTTACCCTGTGAAACATCAGAACTGGAAAGGCCCAGAAGGTCTAGTTGTCCTGGCCAACTTCCTGACTCTTCCACTGCCCAGAAGAGGAAATTTGAGATCCGGGGGACAGTGACTGTCTGATGAAACATAGCATAGCCCATGAAAGGCACCCAGGGCTCGTTCACTCTCCTCTGGGCCAGAGGTGGACACTGTAGCCATGACACTCCCATCCAATGTCTCTAAGCTCTGAAGTTCAAAAGCACATGTTCCCTCAATCACATGACTCTCTTCCTTCCTCAGATCAAGGAACTAGAGACCGAGCTGGACGGCGAGCAGAAACGACATGTGGAGACAGTCAAGACGCTGCGCAAGAATGAGCGCCGCCTCAAAGAGCTGGTCTTCCAGACGGAGGAGGACCACAAGACCAACCAGCGCATGCAGGAGCTGGTGGAGAAGCTGCAGAACAAGCTGAAGGTCTACAAGCGGCAGATCGAGGAAGCGGTGAGTGCTCACCACGCCTCCCCACGCCTCATCCCTGGCGCTCACTGCCCAGCCCAGGTCATCATCCACTTCCATTAGAATTGACCACAGGGAAGGGGTTAAATATTCACCAAAGATGACTTTTGTAAGGCTTGCATCCCTGGCACCTTGTTGGTATTGTGTGGGAGGGGACCAGATACTACATGCCAAAGATAAGAACATGTAAAAAGCAAAACATAACCCCCACAAACACCTCCATTAACTGCAGGTGTGATCTGGAGAAGGTCTGGACTACCTCGTCCTGCTTCCACTGACCCTGGTGGCTCTGGTCAGACTGTTAGCAAGGACCTTCTCTCATTTGATCCTCCTGATGCTAAAGCAGGAAGGCTGAGATTCTTAGTCCGTTTCACAGGCAAGGAAACAGATCCAGAGTGGAATATTTGTGTTATATTAGTAAAAGTCAACTGGTTAGCAAATGGCAGTTTCAAGTCCCAACCCTACACCTCACATCCTACACACCTCCCCTTCCAGGACATCGTGACTCTGAGATCATTCGCTGTGGGGTCTGGAGCCACCACACTAAGTCATCAGCTACCCGCACACCCAATGCTCTTTCCAAAAGGTTCAATAAATGCCAGACTGACCGCAAACTGGGTTCTAACCCTGTGGGAGTGGGGACCCAAAACATGGTTGTAACCATGTAATTTCCAAAATTACTACAACTCTGTAAGAAGAATAGGAGATAGGAGATATGCGATAGGCATGGGAAAAGAACTAAACCCTCATTCTCCATGAGGGGGCACAGATAGGTAATGCCTAAAACCACCAATTACAGAGCAGCTGCAGGAGCACATTTTATTTGAAATATGGATGTCAAAGCCAAAAAGAGTTTCAAGTGGTTGTCCCTGGCAAGATGAAGGAAGGCAAGACCTAGGACTGCTGGAATGACTGAACTCTGGATGTCCCTATGGAACCCATAAAAACGTTATGGGTTTTTACCCAGGACAAGCCAGGTTGACATGCTGTTTTCCACTGTGCCTTTGTCACAGGAGGAGCAGGCCAATCAGACCTTGGCACGATACAGAAAGACGGTGCACGAGCTGGATGATGCCGAGGAGCGGGCAGGCATGGCGGAGACTGCCCTGAACAAGCTGCGTACCAGACACCGCGTGGCTGGCAAGGGCATCACCTCTGTGGAGATCATCCAGGTGTCCAAGACGGGTTCCTCCAAAACCCTTTCTGAGGAGTGAGGCCCTCCACCTCCCAGGCCACAGCAGGTAGGTGTGAATGCCACTCACTCTCTCTGCCTATGTTCCAATCTCACCTCTGCAGCACCTGCTTTGTTCGCGGAGTGACCGTAGTGCCACCTAGTGGTGCTACCTATGCTTTAAGCTTGCAGCCTTTCTCAGGCCCTAATCTCATGCAATGGGAACCCTGCAGCTTCTCCACACCTCAGTGGCAACACTCCTCTGGATCTCACATCCTTCAGGTGGGTGCTGTCTACCTGTATCCCAGGTGCTGGTAGTCTGATGAGCCCTGTCTGAGTGGAAGGCAGTTTCTGTGTGTGATGCCGCTTGACCCTAGATCTGGAACACAGGTGCTCGGGACACCTTGCTTTCTTTCTCTCCTTCTTTGACATGCTGGGGATGGAACCCAGGGTCTTGAGCATGCTAGGCCAGCACTGTACCACTGAGCTATGTCCCCAGCCCACGACATGCTTGTTTTCATTGGAGAGTCACAGGGTCGTTGGCAAAAGTGTAGACAATGTGTCTTCTTCCTTCACACTCCCCACCGTAGCATTCCTCACTGGGATTCCATCTAGACTGGCTGAATTTCAGTTTCTAACAATAAGAAAATAATCAGCCCCATTGCAGCTACCCCTACTTGAGCACTAGTACAGGTGGGATTTTAAGAGGACAATTTAAAATAGCCCTTTCCTACTCCCTTTGATTCAAAAACAATTGAGGAAAAAATATAGGAAACAAACATGTAAAAGTCAAATTCCCATTTTATGCTATAATTCTAGATGAGGCTGTGCCTCTGTTCAGTGTCCACGCAGGCATCCTCAAACTTCACCTCAGAATTAAAGGTGCCTGCAGATCAAGCACCACAGGCCAAGGACAGGTAGATCCAAAAGGAAAGAGCAGATGAGGCTCTGCCCTGTCTTCCTGGCTCCTTCTTCCAAACATAGATTAAATCTCTCTTTCCATGCAGAGATGCAAGAGAAAGATGAGGAGAGAGAGAACACTATTCTAAAGCAGTGTTTCCCAAAACGTGGTCCTCTGGACAAGCATCATCCAGGTCACCTGAAAAGTTGTTAGAAATGCCATTGGGCCTTACTCCAGACCTATAGAACCAGCATCTCTGGCGCTGGGTCCAGAATCTGGAGTATAAGGAGCCCTCAAGGTGACTCTGACAAGTGAACAAGTCTAAGAACCACTGGGATAGCTGGAATCTGCCTTCCAGAAACAGAGCCAGGGAAGAGAGGTTTCTCCTACTCATACAAGAGCCAGGTACATGGTAAATACTGTTCACTATCTTATTTACCTCATGAGGTGGGTATAAATATTCCCACTTGGCAGGTGAGAAAACAAGTCAGAGAAGTATGACTTGCCCACGGTCATGCAAACCCCATGCTCTAAAAAAATCAAGGTTTTTTAAAAAATTTGAATTACTATGGAGATTGATAAGGTTGCCCTCTGCTAGGGATTAATCAGAAGAGCTCAAAATCAAGGGCTTGGTTCCGGTTGCACGGGGAGAGTGGGGACAGATGGTGGCTGAAACATAAACATCAACCTGCTTGGATTCTGGGGATTACTTCTGGTCTTCTGCTTACATCCAACAGGGCCTTTCATAGCCTCACCCCTGCCTTCCCTGCTGGCTTTGGCTCCTACCACCCTCCACTCTCTAACCTCCTCCTGAGCCCCTCTGTTGCAGTCAAACTGTGTCCTTGTGGGAATCCCCCCTCTTCACTTTTGCATGTGCAGGGTCTCCTGTCTGGAATTCCTTTCTTTCCTTCTCTGCCTGGTGAAGGATCAGTTTTATTTATTCTTGTGTTATATTTACTTGGCCTTATGTTCAAACATCTGGTTGAATCATACTTACAGTTCACAATCTCTCAGGATCAACCCTCTGGCTTTTAGCCAAAAAGTGATAACCCTGATGACATCTGAATTCAAGCATAAGCCTTATCTTACCACTTGGTAGAGAGGGAAAAAAAATAAGGCACGGAATCTTTTTCTTAATTTTTAAATTCTGAAATAATAGTGCAGGAAGTTAAGGAAGTCAGAGGCTATGTTTTGGATGAGTCCTATAATTAATGTGTAACCAACTCCTTTTAGGGCACAGTCTGATAGGGATCCCCCCTGCTGGGCTGTCCACTTAGGTGGGATTAATTCAGGAAGCTTCCCAAACACCCTCTCAGGTGGCATTTCAACCTCTCACACCTAAGTTTTAACTTCCAGGATTAGATAACTTTTAAAGCAAATCACCCTGCCCTGTTTTGGCTTGGTAACTATTTATTCCTGGGGTCTGCTGGCCTTGGTTCAATTGCTCTGCTTCCATAGCACTGTTGCAGAGGTAATGAGACTGGGCAATCAGGATCTGCTCTCCATATCCTGATCCACCCTCCCTCCTTAGCCATTTCCCCTTGTTGGTCACAGGGCTAGATACACAATCTGTGGCAATGGACTGACTCAAGCAAACTAGCAAATGGATCAACACTGAGCCAAGACCCTGCCTTCATGTCCATGAGCTATAACAGAGTTTAATTTCTTAAAGTGGCATGATATCCTTCCTGCACATATTGACTCAGCTTTGAATATGGACTAGGTTTGTGCACTGGGATTCAGAGCTGAATAAGAAAGAATATCCCTGGGGATGTGGCTCAGTGGTTAAGTGCCACTGGGTTCAATTCCCAGTACCAAAAAAAAAACAAAAAAGGAAAGAAAGAATGTCTTCCCTTGAGATGCTCAGAATCAGGCAGAAAGACAGATACAAGGCTACAGGCCAATGTTCTATGATACACTGTTTGAATTTCATGGGAGGGGATCAAAGAACATGAGTGACTGGCTCTACCCAGGATGGCAGGGTACAGCCATCTACACAGAGACGTGTCTGCACAGAGACCTGTTTTAGGTCACTCACTATTTGTTAATTCTCATGACAACAGAAGTGTAGAAATTGAGAGGAAGTTTTTAGAAATGTTTATAGTGATTTATACTGTGACATCTAAGTACACAATTGATATATTTTACAGAAATATCAGTCTCTAATATTAATTACAATAAAAAATTAAAATTAGCGAGGTAAGTGGTGCACACCTATGATCCCAGCAGCTGGGAAGGCTGAGGCAGGAGGATCTTGAGTTCAAAGCCAGCCTCAGCAAAGCAAGGTGCTAAGCAACTCAGTGAGACTCTGTCTCTAAATAAAATACAAAATAGGGCTGGGGATGTGGCTCAGAGGCAGAGTGCCCTGAGTTCAATCCCCAGTACCTAAAAATTAATTAATTAATTAATTAATTAAAATTAAATAAACAGACATTTAAAAGAAACAGATCCTTCACCAGGCAAAGAAGGAGAGAAGAGAAGGGAATTCCAAAGAGAAAGCCCAACACGTGCAAATGTGCAGAGGGGGACCAGGCACAGTGGCACACACCTGTAATCCCAGATACACCCCAGGAGGCTAAGGCAGAAACATCATGTTTCAGGCCAGCATGGGCAAGTTAGTAAGGTCCTGTCTCAAAATAAAAATTAAAAAGGGCTTGGAATGTAGCTCAGTGGTAGAGTGTCCCTGGTTCAACCCCCAGTACCACACACACACACACAATGGTACAAAGGGGGATTCTCACAAGGGCACAGCATGACTGCAACAGAGGGGGTCAGGCTAGAGAGCTGGAGAGTGCAGGTTAGGCAGGGGTGGGGCTGTGAAAGGCCCTGTTGGGTGAAAACATTCCATAAACTTTGTATTAAAGTCTTACTGGTTTCTAAAATCCATTTGTGGGATGAGGAGATACTCATGTCACAATAGCAAAGCAAGCCTCCAGGCCCCTCATGAGATGCCATAGCCAGGCTCTTGGGAACACTCTGGACCTCTCAATGGAGTTCAGGCCTACTTGGATGTGCCGAGTTCAAAGAAGCTGTCTCTAAACCCTCACCTCATGCAGAACAAGGTAGGTGTGACCCAATGGTATCCATGACAAAGAAGCCTGTGCAGCAGCAGTGCAGGCATCTTGGAAGTTTGTAGCAAGAAGGAACAAAGATGTCCAAATCCTCAGCTCTGACCCCTATAGACCTTCTCTCTCTCTCTCTCCAAGGTGATACAGATTTCAACAGCAGCCCATTGAGAGGAAGAAAATATGAAAACAGAAAACTGGATCTATCCTGAGAATGTTTGCTATGCAAAGGAAAGTGCAAGCCAGAAAGAGTCAAGTGCTGAAGAATAAAGACGGCTATGGGGAGAAATGAGTTTGGGGGTGTAACACCCAGACATTAGAGAAATTAAACTTAGTGTGACTTCTTTGAGACTGCATCAAGCATTTGGATAACAATAACGATGGGTCTGTTTTAGTTGAGATCCTACATGTTCATGTCAACGACGGAATATGTAATATCTGTGACCTGGCTGTTCTCTAGAAAGAATTCCTCATGTTGATAATTGTAATGCCTGTCCCTGTCCCCATATGGTCTAAGTAAAAGAAACATGAATAAAGGATTGACTAGAGGTTTTTTTTAATGAGGAAATTTTATTGTTTTAAGATTTCTAAATCCATCCCAGCTGCTCAGGAAGCTGAGGCAGGGCAATTGTGAGTTCAAAGCCAGCCTCAGCAAAAGTGAAGCACTAAGCAACTCATTAAGACCCTGTCTCTAAATAAAGTACAAAAGAGGACTGGGGATGTGTCTCAGTGGCTGAGTGCCTCAAAATTTAATCCCTAGTACTGCCCCCCTGATAAAAGATTTCCAAATCCAGAGGCAAGTTTTACAATTGCCACATACCCGATTTCTGTTGTATACCTATATTCACAGGCTTGCTTCAATCGGAAACCATAATCACCATGCAGTCTTGGTGAGGGTCTTTCCAAACTCCAAAAAGAGTATGTCAGAGAACTAAAGACAAACGAGGCTTATTAAGGCCAAAAAAGTTACAGAATCCCCAGAGGGATGTTGAGATTTATCCAGGCTAACATCCTGTGAAGCTGCTGCACATCTGCCTCAGTGTCTCCCAGAGCGTTTGAACACAGGCAAGCCAGTTCCTGGAGGGCAACTCCATGTGTTTTTTCATGTCTGTGTCCTCGGCAACTACTGGGTGCCAGGCCTGAAGTGGCCACACAGTAAATGTGTGTAGAGTGACTGGATGATAGAAGGAGTTGACTTCCAAGGTAATCCTTCGTGATGGTGCCAAAAAGTTCTTTTTCAAATCAAGCTGAGACCTGGTGCCCGACAGTCATCACTTGATGTCTCTGGTTTAAATACCCAGGGTCCAGCAGGACAACCTTAATGGAAGGGAGTTCTCATGGATTCTCCAAGTTTTTTCTTCTCAGGGTTGAATATTTCTGGACCTTCAGCCTTCCCTGGTGTGACAGGGTTTCTGTCATGACCTTCTAATATTCTGTGCCTGTTCCTTTCCTAGTCTTCAGAGTACAGCAGTAGAGCCACCATGAGGAAAGTTTCCCTCCCACTTCACAGCCCTAGGAACCCTGGCTCTCTGGAAATGGTGTGTCTTCCTTCTAATTTCCAGCACTTTGACCTCCCTCTAATACATTGGCAGACAGACATCATTGTTCAGAATCAGACATGGAGGCACATACCTATGATCCCAGTGACGGGAGGCTGAGGTAGGAGGATTGCAAGTTTGAGGTTAGCCTCAGCAACTCAGCAAGACTCTGTCTTAAAATTAAAACTGGAACAGGCTATGGATGTAGCCCAGTGATACAGGATCCCTGGGTTCAATCCCAGTCCAATTAAATAAAAAAAAAAAAAAAAAAAAAAAAGAGAGAGAGAAAGCATTGTTCAGGGCAATGAAGGGAAGGATACTATTCCTCAGCAAGTCTCTTTCCTTCTTCCCCTGGGTCCACATTACCCCTGTGATGGTTCTAAACTTAGCACCCTAGGCAGCTCCAGAGGGAATTTTGTTTCCTTTCCTGCAACTGGATCAAAGGTGAAAACTTTGCCCTCTGGTGATGGGGTCTCTAACTGCTATGTGTGAATTTCCTGGGAGACATCAAATCACAAAATTTTAGAATTATTTTAGAACTTTAGGGCTAGAAGGGATATTTCCAGAGTGACTACCCCAAATCTCAGCCAATTGGGAATTCTCCATAACATTCTTCAAAAACTGGTGATCCATCTTTTACTTGAACCCTGCCAATGAAAAAAGGTAGCCTGTTCCAATTTTGACTGATGATCATGATCAGAAAGTCCCACTGAACCAGAACATACTCAGGGACTGGAGGGAGTACTAAATTGACTGCAGTGTATTTTTCCCATTTGTTCTCGTTTTCACCTCGAGAGTGACCTGAGTCTAATCCATACACTCTAAAGTCAGACAGACGGGTCTACCTACCCAGGAGGGTGGCCTGAAGCAACTTTCCTTTCTAACCTGTTTCCTCAACTATTAAATGAAGAATAATAGAAGCACCCACCTCACAGGAATGTGAAGTTTAAATAAGATAGCTTGACAAAGACAACAATTAGATACTTGCCAACTTTTTTGAGCATTCTAAAGGACTTTAACACTTGTCCTCCCAAGGGAGCCTTGGTCAGACCTATCACTCTAGTAGATGATAGCTGCAAGCCTCTTGCTGGAGAAATGTGAAGGATGTCCCATGAGGCCTTAGGTCCCCATCATGGGCTGGGGATGCAGCTCGTGGTAGAGTGCTTGCCTACTATACTGGAGGTCCCATCCCCAGCACAGAGCGGGGAAGACCCCATCATTGTCTCCTGGTGGATGGTTGGCCCAATTCTCCCCAATCTCAGGGAATTCCAAAGAAGCCCCTTGCTTTGCAGTGGGGCAGGGTTCAGATGTAGATAGTCAGTGACTTGACCAAGATCATAATGGTAGAGCTAGAAATTCCTGTAGCATTAGGTGAAGTTTCTTAGTATTTGTAAGAAAATTGATTCAGTGACATTTGCTCTTTTCTAAGGATGCTTATTTTTAGAATAGTTTGATACAGGATATAATGTGTGGCCTTGAAACATAATGACATTAATTGGTATTCAAAATGGTCAAAATCAGGGCACTGAAATCATGTTCTGCAGAGAAAATGGACCAAAGACTGTTAATGGCTTTGTTAAAAGTCATGAGTTAGGTTTCAAGGTTGCTATATCACCAATTGTCTTTCTCCTCTTTTTGGGGGGAGTAGGGGTGGGGAGTCCTTGTAGGGAAATGGAAAGGTTCTGAGTCTTTCTCATGGAGCATACCCGTGGGTGTTTCCAAGAACCAGGAAATCATCACAAACACTCCCAACCCTCCCACCCTGAAGCTACAAGGAATCAAGGCTGCAGATTTATTATAAAAAGGTCAACCTCGAGTTAGGGTTGAATCAAAGGCTGGAAGGGATAATGTTAGCTATTATAAGGGACTATTCTTCCCACTTCTTCCCGTTTCCTGAGTAAGGCTAATAAAAAAGATGTGTTCTATAGCTTTGTAGCAATAGTTCCATAAAACTTTCCTCTACAGAGGTTTTTAAAACCAATTTCTAAACACAGGCAGCAACAAAGTAACCAGACGGATGAAGACTATAAAGGGCTACCGTGGGCATAGGTAGAGGATACTACAGGGGAGACACCCAGTCCAGTTCTGGAAGGTAAAAGGAAGGGGTCCAGAGGAAGTCAAGTCTTTGCTGAAGCCTAGGAATGAATAGGAATTAGGCCCAAAGGGGAGAGAGAGCACGTGGGAATGGAAAGCGGGAGGAAGGGAGGAAATAGGGTGCATCAGCTCAGAGTGTGTTTGGCTGCAGGTGACAGCACACTGAGCTGACAGTGACTTCTAACGATCCTGCACACCACACAGTTAGTACAGTGTGGAAGACCCAGGTCTCTACCTGCCCGTGCTCCCTCATCTTCGGCCCTGTGGAAGACAGCGCCACAGCATTAAACATCCTATCTTCCCACAACTGTCTTCAATACGGTAAAACCATGTAGGCCTTCTTACCATCCTTTTTTATCAAAGAGCATACCTTTCCCCAGAAGCTCCCCACGAGACTTACTCTTGAGTGCCGACCAACAGAAATGGGTCACATGCCCAACCCAACACCAGTAGTAGCAAGTAGAATGGCATTGCCACTTGAGACATGGCTCACTGTGGCCCACTCCCTGAGCTGGGGAGGGCCCAGCCTCCCCCAAGAGCCACCTACACAAAAGTAGGGAAGCCAAGGGGAAAGAGGGTGTGTAGAGAGCCAGAGTGTCTGCCACACAGCAGAGGTGGTGAGAAACAAAGGTCATGAGAGTCCTTGATAACCTGTTACCCAATGGTGACTTCATCCTGAAAGTGAAGAAAGTTTGCTTGTTTCCTTAAGATTCCATTCAGGTTATGCAGTTTTGGTAGGAAGTTCATGTAAGCAAAGCTTGTCTCACCCACTGCACCATGCCAGAAGATACACGATGGCAATATGTGCTTTCTTAAGCCAGGCTCAGTGGCGCACACCTGTAATCCCAGCAGCTCGGGAGCAAAGCTTGTCTCACCCACTGCACCATGCCAGAAGATACACGATGGCAATATGTGCTTTCTTAAGCCAGGCTCAGTGGCGCACACCTGTAATCCCAGCAGCTCGGGAGGCTGAGGCAGGAGGATCAGGAGTTCAGAGCCAGCCTCAGCACCTCAGCAAGGCCCTAAGCAATTTAGCAAGACCATGTCTCTAAATGAAATATAAAAAGGGCTGGGGATGTGGCTCAGTGGTTAAATGCCCCTGGATTTAATTTCTGATACCGAAAAAAAAAAAAAAGTGCTTTCTTCATGCTATTAACTGATCAGTCAATTAAGGAACCCACCTCACTTGAAGAACTGTCTATAAAATAAATGGTATGGGCTCTTTGAGACTGCCAATGTCAAGCAAAGAAAAAAAAAGGGCTGAGGAAATATTCCAGATCAGACAACTAAATGCAACAAAGGATCCTGGATTTGCTCTAGGACTGAGGGAAAAAACTGCTAGAAAGGAGATTATTGGAACAATGACTGAAATTTGAATATAAACTTATAATTAACTCATAATTATGTTATATAATCGAGTTTTATAATTAACATAAATTATTAATCTTATAGTAAATAATATCAAATGAGTGTTAAATAATCTGCATTTAATCATAAAAAGGTCCTAGTTCTTCAGACAAACATACTGAAATATTGAGGAGTGAGGAATCATGCTGTCTGTAACTTACAAATGACTAAACGAATAATAACCATTATTATCACTATTGTATGTGTTTCGGGGGTGTACATACACACACACACACACACACACACACACACACACACATATACACAAAAAAATACAAAGAATGTGACAAAATGTTCACAATTAGCAAATCCAGTAAACAGGTATGTTGACAATCATTATACTATTCTTGCAACTTCTCTATAGATTTGAAAGTTTTATGAAATAAAAAGAAATTTATAGGAGGTAGATATGATATGACTTGGGAGATAGTAATTAATTTGGAGTAGATGGTGATACCTCTACAAAGTAGAGAGGAAAGGAGAATCTTAGGTGAAGAGGGGAGAAGAATGACAGGTTTTATACATGTTGAATTGAGGAGGCAGATAATGAGATGTCAGGTACAGAATTTCAGTAGCAGTCAGAATTATCAGTGGTCAGAGACAAAGTGACACATATCTGTGAAAGATGTCACCCTATGGGTGATGATGGAAGCCAAGAGCCTGTGAGGTCACTTAGAGGGTGTGTCTGGAGGGAGGCAGAATCTTGGGTTCACCAGCATCTATGGTCCAGGTTCACAAGCAGGAACCAAACAAGAACCATTGTGTAGCCTGGTGCAGCAGCGCACGCCTGTAATCCCAGTGGCTCTGGAGGCTGAGACAGGAGGATCTTGAGTTCAAAGCAAGCCTTAGCAAAAGTGAGGCACTAAGTAATTCAGTGAGACCCTGTCTCTAAATAAAATACAAAACAGGGCTGGGGTGTGGCTCAGTGGTTAAGAAGTACCCCTGAGTTCAATCTCTAGAACCCCCTCCAAAAAAAGAACCATTGTGCTCATAAGTAAACCAGCTATTTCATTCAGTGTTTTATGGAAATAATTATTAGACTTCCAATTTTCCATCATTTTAAATTTGTCTTTAGAGACATGCTTACATTGTTTAAATTCTCTCCAGGTGTATAATCACTAGACTTTTGCCAATATCTTCCTTTGGGAATCTTATATAGTTAGATGCTCACAAATACAAGCACATAAAACAGGTATACTATGTGCCACTATTAGAACTAACTACAGTCATTCCAGATTAATACTGAAAATTATCTTATTATCTTATCTGAAAACAATTCTTAGATCAAAAGAGTCTCTGCTACATAATTTGAAGTAACAAATAAGCATGTACTTCCAGGCTGTCCAAAACTCCACCAATGTGCCCCAAAACTCCAACCAATATCTCCAAATATCACTGAAACCCTCTTAAAAATCTTCAAACAGTTCTATATAATATAAACATTTAAATACTAATTACCTAATTATCTAATACTTAATGAACTCCCTGATTATGTTTGCAAGCAGTACATGATAATATACACTCTGAGTGAGAATTAAATATTCCTTCCAACTGGCAACAAACATGTATGGTAAACACAACATAGTATGTGTCAAAGATATATAATTGCATGGTGGTGCACCTAGTTCCAGCTACTCAGGATGCTGAGGTGGACTAATCAATTGAGCCCAGGAGTTCAAGGCCAGCAAGGGCAACAGAGTGAGACCCCAATCTCAAAAAAATATATCTATATATAACTAACTAATGCAATAGGATTTAGCAAACTAAAATAGACAAACAGGGTAATATTTAAAAAATGGTTACTTACCAAATGGTTCCAGTACTGGAGGACTAGGGCCAACAGAAAATCCTTCAAGTAATCATAATTAGAAAAGTGGACAAAATGTGCAAAATATTTACTCAAAGATTAAAAAAAAAAAAGAGTTAAAAAGGCAGTAAAACCTACCAGGTCAATATCAAAAAGCAAAGAGAACATAAAACAGTGAGCCCAGTAATTAGGACTGCTTCACTCCACAGGTTACTCACAGATTCTACTGCCTTTTTTATATTCCCCCTTGAAACAGGGTCTCACTGTTGCTCAGGGTGGCCTCGAACTTCTGCCTCAGCCTCCCACATAGCTGGGACTACAGGTGCACCCCACCACACCAGGCTTACTTACTGATTCTACAATAGGTGGTTAAGAATAAGTGATTCTTTTAACAGATTTTCAGGAGGACCCTTCAAGGATGGGGAGTCAGCCTCAGCAAGTAAGCAAAGCCCTCAGCAATTTGGTCAGACCCTATCTCAAAATAAAAAGGACTGGGGATGCAGCTAAGTGGTAAAGTGCCTGAGTTCACTATAAAAAAATAAAATAAAATAAAAAGGTTGGCGAGTCTTGCTAAATACCTATTGTATTAGGATTCTTCATAGAAACAGAACCTATCTCCAATAGATCATAGAGAAACAGAAGATAAGCAATTGGCTCACATGATTATGGAGACTGGCAAGTCCAAAATCTGCAGTCAACATTCAAGTTTGAACACTGGAAGCTGCGGTAGAACCAGAAAGAGATGACGTTCCAGTCTGAAGGCAGACAGGCAGAATTCTCTTACTCAGAAGGTCAGCCTTCTATTTTATTCAAGTCTTCAACTGACTGAACAAGACCCAATGCAATCAGGGAGGGCAATCTTCCAAATCTGCTTTATTTAGCATATCAGTTTAAGTGTCAATCTCATCCAAAAACCCCCTCACAGAAGCACCCAGAATAATGTTTGACCAAATATCTAGGTGCTCTGTAGTCTAGTTGACACATAAAATACCTGTTTGTGACAACAGAAGAAATACAGTCACTACCTTACAACGGCTCAACTGATTTAGCAACTTTGTGATGATACAAAACTGATAAGGCAAGCACTGTCAGAACTAAACCACACTTCAAATTTTGAATTTTTATCTTACCCAAGTAAAATGTAGTCCCATCTCTTATGTGACGTGGGCCAGCAGAAGTGAGCTGCAGCTCCCAGCTAGCAATGGGATCACACATGTAAACAACCAATACTCTACAGTGTATTGTGTTGCTAACCTGGATGCTTGGTAGGCTAGGTGTATTAGCATTTTGTACTTACGAAATATATTCAATGTATGACGAGATTATCTGGAAGTAATTCCCTTTATAAATCAAGGAGTATCTGTACTTGGCACCTGGTAAGTGCTTATTAAACACATAATGACTTGGGCTGGAGATGTAGCTCAATGATAGAGCGCTCGCCTAGCATGCTCAAGGCCCTGCCTGCTCCAGGCCTTGAGTTCAGTCCCCAATATCACACACACACACACACACACACACAGAGCCAAAAAGAGTCCTTGGGTAAATATCTGATGACTTGAATCTTGGCCAGATTCCAATCCAATCTGACAAGCAAACAAAATCATCCCATGGCAGTGACCAATCCCTCTTCCTCACCCTCTACTACCTGCTAGTTTAGATGTTGCATGCCCCCAGAGGTCCATGTGTTAAAGTCTTGGTCCCTAGAGTGGTGCTACTGAGAAATGGTAGAATCTTTAAGATCTTGGGACCTAGTAGGAGGTTCTTAGTGCCACTGCCTTTGAAAGGAATTGTGGGACCCTGACCTCTTCCTTCTACTTTCTCTGTGGCCATGAGGTAAACAGTTTGCTACCCCTTGTGCTCTCTGACATTACCACCCAGCACATCTGCCAGAGGCCCAAAGCAATTGGTCTGCCCAATCTTGAACTGGAACAACCAAAACAGGAAATCCAAATAAATCTTTTCTTCTTTGTAAGTTAATTATCTCAGGTATTGTTGAGTGACAGTATAAGTAATACAACCACCTTTCCTGATACTTTTTTATTTACTATTATTGTTGTTGTTATTTTGTAGTGCTGGGGATCTAACCCAGGGCCTTGAGCACTACACCCTCAATACCTCTGATACTAATTTTTTTTTTTTTGCCCATGCTGGGGATTGAACCCAGAGCCTTATGTTTGTGAGGCAAGCACTCTACCAACTGAGTTACATCCCCAGCCCAATACTAAATTTTTAAAAGGCAGACTTCTTGTTTTTGATACTACATCAGTATCACCACACACACGTCTAACAAGCAAAGAACTGTAAGTCAACACTCACCCTCCTTAGAACTCCAGTAGCTCTTACTACTGGAGGAAAGGTAAGCCCTGCCCCTACCTTTTTTCAAAATCTTCAAGTCTCAAAATTCTCTGGTCTTGTTTCCTCATTTACAAAATAAGGTGGTTTAATTTAAAGTGTATCATTTAAAGTGAAGAATCCTGATTTCTGGCTGGGGACAGTGGTACATGTCTGTAATCTTCAGGCAGGAGTATCACAAGTTCCAGGCCAGCCTGGGAAACTCAGTGAGACACTGTCTCAAAATAATGACTAAAAAGGGCTGAGAATGTAGTTCAGTGGTAGTGTGCCCCTGGGTTCAATCCGCACTTGGTACCGGGAATCCTGCTTTGAAATCCATAAATGGGAAGCTTTTAGCCTAAAATCCAAAATACCAGGTTATAAATTCCTTCACAGAAGGAACTGCCCTTTGCAAAGAGGTGGGGGGAATCTAAATAAAATGCAGTTGGTGTTTTGACTCTGGGTACCAACTCTACATATTGAGGGATTCAAGGCATCCTTGCTTTCCATGAATGCTGACTTTCCTTTTGCCAAGCTGTCTCTTGGAGACGTAATTTACAAAGATCTTTCCACTTTGTCCTGGTGCTCCCATGATCTAAGGCTTTGTAGGTTAAACCACTGTCTTCATGCATTAAGAGCTCTATGAACGGCTGATTCACTAAATCCAAAGAACACAGCATGGATCTGAAATTGGGAGTCTGATTAGTTCACTTTTGTGAACATTACCTTACTATCAAGCGTTGGGGTCAAACGTCAGAGGGAATGAAATAAGCACTAAAGTTAGCGACCTGTAGTGGGATGGGGGTGCTGCTCCTGAATTTCTACGGGTTCCAGGGCAGCAGACTGGTTGGAAGTGGGGTCGTAGGGTCCGTGGCAGTTCTTAGAAGCTGCATTTGCACCGCAAGCTCACGGTCTCCACGTGCTTCCGGAGAGCAGCCAAGTTCCCCCCAACTCTTCTACCCCGTGGCGCCATCTTGGGAGCAAAGGACAAGTGGTGCTGACTGAGGAAGGGTCGAGGAGGTTCCTCGGTGGCGGAGGCTCCTGAAGGAAGCCGCACGCAGATCGACTGGCCCTGACCCGGACTTTCTAAAAGGACAAAAACAGTCATTTCTCGGGTCCACAGGACTCGAAAGACCCCACGCCTCGGTAATCCCTGTTCTGACAATAGCGGCGGTGAAGTGGTCAAGGCACCACACCTCGGTTCATTATTCGGAGGAAAGTTTTCGAGGTCAGGAGTAAGCCGCCCCACTCCTGCTCAGCCTGCACCGTTGAGCTGCTTCACAGCACCGAAGCCGTGTGGCCAGCGAGCCACCTCAGGCACCCGGCCGGGGACACCACCCCGGCCCCGCCCCGCCCCCGGTGCGCGCCGGGCTGTGCGCGTGCGCGGGACGCCCGCGCGACCGGGCTGCGCAGGCGTAGTGGCCATTTCCGGGATCTGTCAGCCGCTCCCTCTGGGCCTCGGTCCTCCGCCCGCGCCCGCTGGAGCCTGTTCGCGTCGACTGACCAGAGTCCGCGAATTCTCCGCTCCGAGCCCCTCCGGACCGCCCCGACCCCAGGTAAGGGGCAGCAGGGGCGAATCTCTGACCCTGTTGGCCTTCCTTGTCCCGATCTCGCACCCGCTTTGGACCCGCGGCGGCGGTGAACCGGGCACTTAGGCCGCGGGGCCCCGAGGCTTGGGGGCGGCCGGGTCTCCCTGCGCGGGCCTCGGAGAAGGCACAGAACCCCTGTTCTCCCTGGGTATCTCGGAGCCTCTGGCGTCCCCCTCACGTACAGATCGGTCGCTTCTCTAGATTTTCTAGTTCTGTGCCACCTCCGATGCCACATGCTCGGTCTCTGGAATCCCCATAGCCCTGTTCGCACCCCTGCTATGGGCATCTAACTCAGTCTGTAAAATTGAGTTAAACGAGATGATCTCCTTCCAATGGATCGTCACGAGGTACCATTCATCTCGTTCTTTAGAGTCTAGACTAAGTCCCTGCAGGCAGAAGGCACCCGTGGAATGTTTGCCTCCTATCTAGGGCAGCCTTCAATCCTTTAGTTATTGCAGGACCTACCCCAACTAGAGGAACGTCTTCCCTCGAGTTCTTTTTCAGATAGCATGAAATGTGTGCTTTTATTACGCATAGATTAAGATTCCCCTGCTGGAATCTCCCCCAAGTCAAAATTGCTCCCTTCTCTGCCCTCCGGTTCGCTTGGTGGAACCTTTTATGTAGGACCATCTCAGTTCCTGCCCAGACACTGCCACTTCGTTGGGTGACCCTGGGACCATTGCGTCTCTGTACTTCTGTTTGTTCATCTGCAGTAAGAGGATTCTTAGGATTTTTCTGAGAATCAAGTGTTATTTGCATAAATCTCTTAGAATAGTTTGTGACTCAGAGTAGGTGTTCAATATATATTAGCTGTCGTTGCCGTTTTCTGGGCATTCTGTTTCTTTTCTTCCTCGCCTATCCCCACACTCTCCCCAGACTGGAGGAACAGAATGGTGTCAGATTTATTTATGTTTCTGGCCCCGTCCTAGTACTTGCAACACTGTTGGGAACATAGTAGGCACGTAATACATTGTGATTTAGAATCTTTAATTGTAAAGCCATCTGTTCTCATACTGTGGCTTTGGAATCTTCCATTTTAACTCATTGTCGGAATTACTGAAATTATCTTAGTTCTGCCCTCTTTTACCAATTTTATCTACCTTTTTGGTTTTGGTAGGCCCTGGGTTTTCAACTATCTTAAAATAAAGGAGAGGTTATCAGTCAGGAGAGTTGTATTTGCCCTGTTAGAGAGTGGGTGTAACTGGCTGTACTACCTGATAATATTTAGGGACCTTCTGGGGTTCATCTGTCTCTTATTATTAGAGGAAGGGGGGTCATTTTGGAAAATTAAAACTGCTGCTTTGGAGGGAGAGTGGCAATATTTTGATCTAGTTATGTAGTCCTCTACTGAAACAAATCCTGCATAAAGAAGGATTTGGTGAGACTGGAATTGGGGCCTGTCTAAACATTGGAAAGGTGTGGTGACTTTGTTGGAGTTTCTGGTATTCCTGGGTTGGGTAATGAGAGCAATTAGAAGCTAGATGAATCACAATCTTGAAAACTGACCCTAAACAGAGAACTGAAATTCTCATTCGTATGAATATTTTAAAGCCTGAGTGGAGTAAGGCAATAATTTACAGCATATGTTAGCTTTCCAAGCTCCAAAGGTACTTGTAAGGATGATTCAAAAGCCTCTGATGAAAGGAAGAAAGGGAACTAACTTAGCAACAACTAAAACTTGTAGTATGGGCTGGGCTCTGTACTGCATGCTTTCTCATGTTATCACATTTTATCCTCCTGCCAACAGCCTTAGGATGTCAATGGTAGATCTGCTTTACAGATGAAATGAATTAGATTCAAAGGTATGGAGTGACTTGCCCAGTGTCTTATTGCTAGTATATCAACGCAAGGATTCAAACCCAGGTCCCCTTGGCTCCAGAGCCCATGGCTAACCATCTATCAGATGGTAGGTAAAGAAAAGATTTTGGGAGTCCCTGGAATCATAATATGCCACAAATCATTTTTATCTCCCTCAATGCCAGACAATGAAAGTAGAAACCTGTTAAATTTAATGTCACCACCTTTTCATTTATTCCATTTTCTCCTCTCTGATCCTATTAAGACAAAGATTTTACTTAAATATTAACCACTGTTTAGATAAAATTATTAACCACAGTTAATTTTCACCCTATGACAGAGGGGGTACAAAATTCAAACTATTATGAATTTACTCTGCATTTACTGAATTTGGTAAATACAGGTATATTTACTAGCTGCATTATAAATCTGACAAATAAGTGTTAACTTGACTTTCAGACTTAAAATAGCCACGTGATTATAAAAGAAGTACAAGTCTGGGTATATGTTCAAATACAGAACTTGAATGATATAACAAAATTAGAAATGCAGTTTGAGAAGTAATTATACCATTGTGTGTCTGTTTACCTCTTGAAGGTTTTTCAACCTTGCTTATAAAACTGAGTTGAAGAATGAGTATCTATACCTTGTATCTATACCTTTTCAGATAACATGAAATGTGTGCTTTTATTACACATAGATAGTCACATTAAATTATTAGTTTACAGACCAATTTTATTTCAGTTAACAAAATTGTCAAATTTGGCTTTTAAATTAAGTTGACTTTATTTATTTTTGAGATGAGGTTTCCCAATGTCGTCCAGGCTGGTCTCAGCCTCCCATGTAGGGGGGACTATGGGTGCCCACTCCCCATCTTGCTCTAAATTACATTTAATTAAAGATATGGTGAGACATTGATGTGTTATTTTGAGTAGCTTTGAGTAAAATCTGTTGTGACAGAACATTTTGGGGTTAGCATGAGATATCAGAGAAAAGCTGAAAAGTATGCCGTGAGTCTCCGAAATTTTTTATTTTATTTTATTTTTTTGGTACCAGGGATTGAACCCAAGGGCACTTAACCACTGAGACACATCCTTAGCCCTTTTTTTTTTTTTTAATTTTGAGATAGGGTCTCACTAAGTTACTTAGGATGCTAAGTTACTGAGACTTGCTTTGAAACTTACCATCCTCCAGGCTCAGGCTCCCAAGCCGCTGGGATTACCAACATGCACCACCATACCTGCCTTGAAAGTTTTTATTTTTAAAAGAGCAAATTAAACAGTGTCTGTTGAATTCATTAAATTTTATAGTGCTTTCAAGTACAGCCCTTTATTTGTGAGTTGCAATTTGCTTTCTAGGACACGTAAAAGGAAATAATGACTTAAATATCTTACTCTTAGAATAAAATGTGAAACACTGATATTTCTCTGGCAGTTCAGGATATTTAAGGATGCACTTATTTGTTTACTTTTGGGGTCCTTTAGTGGAAGTATTTCTTCTGTTTTCCACTGATGTCATTTCTTTGTTGAATTCTCATTGTCCCCTTCACGACCCTCTGGTGGCTCTTCCATTTGTTTTCTGCTTGCATCAACATGCATGCCTCCTTCACATTTCAGTCTCCGCCTGAGCCAACGTGACTTAAGTGTTCTTAGTGAGAGTGCCGCTTAGAAATGCCAAAGCTGGGGAAAGGGGAAGGTTGGTTGTTGTTTTGGAAAGTTTTCCCAAATTAAGGTCATGGTGACTTCTTTAATGGATCTAGATTTGGGTACGTATAAAATAGAGAATTTTACTTGATTTTTTAAAAATATTTTTAGTGGGACTGGGGCCGTAGCTCAGTGGTAGAGTGCTTGTGTCCCACGTGTGAGGCACTGGGTTTGATCCTCGGCACCACATAAAAATAAAATAAATATTGTGTCCATCTACCACAAAAAATATTTAAAAATAATTTTTAGTGGTAGATGGACATAATACCTTTATTATTTTTATTTTTATGTGATGCTGAGGATCAAACTCAATGCCAGATACGTGTGGGGCAAACACTCTACCACTGAACCATAACCCCAGCCCTTGATTTTTAATTTCATGATATTTTTCATATTCCTATTTTTCACCTAGTTATAGTAAGATGTTCAAGAGTAATATCACAAACACCTGTATAATCTTTGCCTGGATTTACCAGTGCTAATAGTTTTTTGTCACATTCACATTTTCTATATTTTCTGGCCCAGACAATCGAAAATAATCAAGCACTGTGGCACACACCTGTAATCCCAGCAACCAGGGAGGCTGAAGCAGAAGGATGGAGTCTTCGCTGACAATATAGTTCAGTGGAACATTGCCTCTGGAGTCAATTCCCAGAAGAAGGATAGAAGAGAGAGAGAGAGAGAGAGATAAGAGAGGAAAGAGGAAGGAATAGGAAGTGGGAAGGGGAAAAGTTACAGAAGACATCATGACATTTCATCCCTAAACATTTGTTATCATTATCTCCTAAAAACTAAGATGTGTTCCCACCTAATGGCATACAATTATCATAGCTAGGAAAATAAAAATAAGTCCACGTTATTATGTAATATCTAGTTCAAATTCAACGTTTCCTTGTACAATGTGTGTCTTAGGCTATTTTAAAACATAAAGAGTATAATCAGCTTCATATGGAATTTGGCTTTCATAGCTCTTTTTCAAACCTGGAACAGTTCCTCTCCTGTGGTGCCACTTATTCTCTAGAAGGGCACACATCTGGTTTTAACTTTTATTTCTTCCTTGTGTTGCTTAACTAATTCTTGTCCCCTTCATTTCTTGTGACCCAAAAGTTAGATCTGGATCTTGATTGGATTTAGGGTAAAGATGTTTGGCATAAATACTTCAGAGGTGGGTTGACTGTATTCTGAGATTTTCTGGGATAGTCCTGTGACTTATTATCACATCATAATTATTAGTAGTGCCCCCTTTTGCTCTCAAAAGTTGACTGGGCTGAATGATAAATTTGTTGCTATTTATAAATAATGATGTACCCCTTTCACTTTCACATTGCCCATCAGGTTGGATTGTTCCACTATCTGTGACAAGAAGTTCAATCACTTGGATAGGATGGTGACTGCCGGATTTCTTTATTATAAAGTACTGTGTGGGATGATAATTTGAGACTTTGTGAATATCCTGTACCCAATCTTCTTTAATCCATGGTTTGACAACCCATTGATGACTCTGTCAGAATAAATTCTACATACATTCTCTCCCTCTCTCCCTCTCTCCTTCTCTCCCCCTCTCCCTCTCTCCCTCTCTCTCTTTTTGTACTGGGGATTGAACCCAGGGGCACTTAACCACTAAGCTACATCCCCAACCCTTTTGAAAAATATTTTTTAAAAATATTTTATCTGAGACAGGGTTTTGCTGAGTTGCTTATGGCCTTGCTAAGTTGCTGAGGCTGACTTTGAACTCACGATCCTCCTGCCTCAGCCTCCTGAGCCACTGGGATTATAGGCCTGCACCACCATTCCAGGTAGAATAAATTCTATATTGGTGATTGCAGTGCTAGTTCTCTTTATTTATTTGTGGTGTTGGGGACTGAACCCAGAAGTACTCTACCACTAACTATACCCCCCAGCCATTTTTACCTTTTATTTTGTTGAGATGGGTCTTCACTAGGTTCCTGAGGCTGACTTCAAACTTCAAAGCAATCCTCCTGCTTCAACCTCCCAAGTAGCTGGGATTACAGGAGACTACCACCACACCCAATGATAGTTCTTTTTAAGTGATTAATTTGTGACATTGAGATTGAGTCTTTTTAAATGACAGTAGTATTTTATTTATCTCCAAACATTTCAGGATCCTCAGAAAACTTAAATGTCAGTCCTCTGCCATTTTAAGTGCCTTATTTCTGTTTTCATTGCAGCTTTCTATCCTCCGAAAACACTAAGAATAATGTCCCTGCATCAGTTTTTACTAGAGCCAATCACCTGTCATGCCTGGAACAGGGATCGTACCCGTAAGTATACTATTAGCATTTCTTCTTTATTTTGTCCTCTTTGATATATTTCAGATTTACAGATTTTTAAGATTCATATATTTCAGTGTCACGTGTGAAAAGGACTTAAAATTGATCCTTTTAAAGTGTACAATTCAGTGGTTTTCAGTGTATTCATAGTTATAAAACAATTATCACTATCTAATTTAGAATATAAACTGAACATCTCTAATATGAAAATCAATCCAAAATCAAAGTGCTCAAAATTCTATGACTTTTTGGCATCAGCATGATACTCAAAAAATTTTGGACTTTACACTTTTTTCATTAGAGATACTCAGCCAGTAAAGTCTATGAATATAATCCAAAATCCAAAAAATTGTGCAATCTGAAACACCTCTGGTTCCAACATTTTGGCTAATGGATATTCAACCTGTATTTTCATTACACTAAAAAGAAACTCTGTACCCATGGTATTCACTCTCAGTTTTCCCCCAAATCTCTCAGTCCTGGGCAACCACTAATTTATTCTTTATCCCTGTGGATTTGCCTATTCTGGACATTTTGCTTAAATAATATCATCAAATATATGACTTTTTGTGACTGGCTTCTTTCACTAGCATGATTTTTAAAAAAATTTTTATTGGTGCCTACTATATTATACAGTTAAGTGGGTTTCACTGTGGCATAGCCATACATGCACAAAACATAATTTGATCAATTTAATTCCCCAGTACCTCCCCTTGCCCTTCCCTTCTCTCTCTCCCTAACTCCTTTTCTCTGCCCTGTTGGTCTCCCTTCTATCTTCATGAGGTCCCTTTTTTCAATTTTTTCTCCACAGCTTCCACGTATGAGAGAAAATATAATACCCTTGACTTTTTAAGACTGGTTAATTTCACATACATGATGCTCTCCACTTCTGTCTATTTTCCTGAAATGACATAACATCATTCTTTATGGCTGAATAAAACTCCATTGTGTACATATACCACATTTTCTTTACCCATTCATCTGTTGGTGGATACCTAGGCTGGTTCCATGATTTGGCTATTATGAATTGTGCTGATGTAAACATGGTTGTACATGTATCGCTATAGTATGCTATACTTCCTAGGCTTTGGGGTTAATACCAAGGAATGGTTAGTTGTATCACATGGTGGTTCCATTCTTGATCTTTTGAGGAACCTCCATACTGATTTCCATAGTGGCTACACTAAACTGCATTCCTACCAACAGTGAATAAAAGTTTCTTTTCCCCCTGAATTCTTGCCAGCATTTACGGTTACTAGTATTTTTGATGATTGCTATTCTAAAAGGCACTAAGTGAGATAGAATCTCAGTGTAGTTTTGATTTGCATTTCCCTGATAGCTAGAAACGTTGAACATTTTTTCATATAATTGTTGACCATTTGAACTTAGTTTGAGAAGTATCTGTTTAGTTCATTTGCCCACATATTAAATGGGTAATTTGGGGTTTTCTGGAATTGAGTTTTTCAGTTCTTCGTATAATCAAGATTTTAATCCTCTGGCTAAAGGAAGAATAGTTGGCAAAGGTTTTTCTCCACTCTATAAATTCTCTTTTTGTGCTGTTAATTGTTTCCTTTACTGTGCAGAAACATTTTAGTCTGATGTCAGCCCATTTATTGATTCTTGATTTTATTTTCTAGCTAGAGGAGTCCTATTGAGGAAGTCGATGCCTACTCCTACACTTAAGGTGTTTCCACTATCTTCTCTCCTAAAAGTTGTGAAGTTTCTAGTCTTACTCTTAGATCTTTGATCCATTTTGAGTTGACTTTTGTGTAGAATGAGCGATAGGAATCTATTTTCATTCTTTTACACATAGGTGTCCTGTTTTCCAGTACCTTTTGTTTTTAGGCTGTCTTTTCTCCAATGTAAATTTCTAGCACCTTTGTCAAGAATCAGATGAATGTAGCCTTGTGAGTTTTTCTTTGTGTTTTCTGGTCTGTTCCCTTGGTCTACATCCCTATTTTTATGCCAGTACCAAGCTGTTTTTGTAGTATAATTTGAAGTTGGATATTGTGATGCCTCCTACATCACTCTTCTTGCTCGGAATTGCTTTGACTATTCTGGCTATCTTGTTCTTCCAAATGAATTTAAGGAGATGATCATGTGATTTTTTATCCTTGATTCTGTTGATGTGGTATTTTATGTTTATTTATTTGCATGTGTTGAACCATCCTTGCATTCCTGGAATGAAATCACCTTCATCATGGTATACAATCATTGTGATGTTTTTGAATCCAATTTGATAATATTTTATTAAGGATTCTTGTATCTATGTTCATCAAGGATATTGGCCTATAGTTTTTTTTCCTTGATGTGTCTTTATCTGGTGTTGGTATCAGGATGATACTGACTTGCTAGGATGAATTTGGAAGTATTCTCTCCCATTTATTTCCTGGAATAATTTGAGGATCAATGGCATTAGTTCTTTGAACATCTAATACAATTTAGCTATGAATACATCTGGTCCTGGGTTTTTCTTTGTTGGAAGACTTTTTATTTTTGCTTTAATCACATTGCTTGCTATTGGTCTGTTTAAGTCTCCTCTCTCCTCTTACTTCAGTTTTGTAGGTAATATTTGTCTAGGAATTTATCCATTTCTTCTAGTTTTTCTAATTTATTGAAATATAAGTTTTCAAAAGAGTTCCTAATGGTCTTCTGCATTTCAGTGGTGTCTGTTGGAATATCTGTTTTCTCTTTCTGTTGTGGTTAGTTTGGCTGCAGATTTATCCATCTTATTTATCTTCTCAAGAACCAACTCTTTGATTCATTGATCTTCTTTATTGTTCTTGTAGTCTCTATTTCATTAATTTCAACTCTGATCTTTATTATTTCTTTCTTTCTACTAGTTTTTTGAAATGGTTTATTCTTGTTCTTCTAAAACCTTGAGATGCATCACTAGGTTATTTTCTTGGAATCTTTCTAATATTTTTATGAAAATACTCTTAGATATAAATGTAAACTTTTCTCTTAGAACTAGCTTCACTAGCTGGACTCAGTGGTGCATGCCTATAATCCCAGTTTCTTGGGAGGCTGAGACAGGAAGATTGCAAGTTCAAGGCCAACCTTGGCAACTTAGTGAGACCCTGTCTCAAAATAAAAATAAACAAACAAATAAAGGGCTGAGGATGTAGCTTAGTGAGAAAGTACCCAAGTTCAATCCCTAGTAATGTAAAAACAAACAAAACAAAACACCTGCCTTTGCTCTGCCCCAGAGGTTTTAGTAATGTTGTATTTCTGTTCTCATTCAATTTTAAGAATTTTTAAATTTCTCCTCTGATTTCTTCAGTGACCCACTTAACATTCAAGAGTGTATTGTTCAATTTCCATGTGTTTGTATTGTTTCTATAGTTTTCTTACTGATGATTTCTAATTTCATTCCGTTATGATCTGATAGATGCAGGGAATTATTTCAACTTTTTGTATTTGGTAAGACTTGCTTTGTGGTCTAAAACATATTTTGGAGGAAGTTCCATGCACAGCTGAAAACAAAATGAATTCAGCTATTGTTGGACAAAATATTTCATACTTGTCTGTTAAGTCTATTTGATTTATAGTGTAGTATCAATCTGTAGTATCTTTGTGGATTTTATGTCTGGATGACCTATTAGTAACAGAAGTATATTGAAATCACCAAGTATTATTGTCTGGGACCTAGCTAACTTTATGTTGAGTAGTATTTGTTTTATGTCATTAGATACACTGATGTTTGAGGCATAAACATCTACTGTTGTTATATCTTCTTGGATTGTTCTCTTTTATCAATACATAGTGGCCTTCTTTGTCTTTTCTAACTAATTTTGGCCCAAAGTTGGCTTTGTATGATGTGAGAGTAACTACTCCTTTCTTTCAGGTTCCATTTGCATAGAATATTATTTTCCATTCTTTCATTTTCAGCCTATGGAGTCTTTATCTACAAGATTTGTGTGTTTGTGTGTGTGTGTGTGTGTGTGTGTGTGTGTGTTACTGGGGACTGAACCCAGGGGCACCTCGCCACTGAGCTACATCTCAGCCCTTTTTATTTTTGAGGTCAGAGGCTGTATATCATTTCCTATCATTTTAATTTATTTCTCATGTTTCTTTCCATACAAATTCTCAGTTGCTTTTCTCTCCCTCTCACCCCCTAGTACTGGGGCTTGAACCCAGCGATGCTTTACCACTGATCTATATCCCCAGTCTTTTAAAAATATTTGTTATTTTGAGAGAGTCTTACTAAGTTGCCGAGGGTCTCATGAAGTTGCTGAAGTTGGCCTCAAACTTGTGATTCTCCTGCCCCAGTCTCCTGAGTAGCTGTGATTCCTAGCTGCTTATCTATTCTTCTAGTGACATTTATTCTTTCTCGGGCTCTCTTTATTGTTTTGTGCATGTAAAAATCCTTTAAGGCTCTTCTGCAATGCTGGCTAAGTGGTCATGAATTCCTTTATGCTTATGCTGGAAAGTTTTTATTTCTTTTTTTATTTTGAATGATAGCTCCACTGGATATAGCAATCTGGATTTGGTAGTTTCTGCTAAGGAATCCAATTTTGTTTTGATTGGTTTTCTTCTAAATGTAACTTTGGGTTTTTTGTTTTGGTTTTTGTAGTTTTAATTTCTTCTTTGATCTTTATTTTTGGCATTTTAGTTACTGTGTAATATGAGGAGTTCCTTTGCTTGTCTAGTCTAGTTGTGGTTTTACATACTTCCACTATCTGAATGTCCATCGTATTCCCAAAGTTTGGAAATTTTTCTACTATTATTTCACTAAGTACATTATCAGTGCCATTACCTTGTATGTCTGCTTCTTCCTCAGTACTTGAGGAGACTTTCCACTGAGTTTTTTATTTGGTCAATTGAGTTTTTCCTTTCCAGAATTTCTGGTTCTTTTTTTGGATCTCCCTCTCTTTATTGAAATGCTATGTTATATCCTGCACTTTCTCCCATAGCTCATTTCTTAGATCTTCTTTTAATTCATCGATCATTTTAACAATCAACTTTTTAAAGTCTTTGCCCAGCCTTTCCACTTCTGTGATATCTGTGATTTCAGTTATTGGAGAATTATGGACTTTTTGAGGCAGCTAATTTGCTTTTTTTTTCCCCCTTGTCTTTCTAAATTTACATTTGCCCATCTGCTGGAATTGGTCTCTTTTCCACTGTTATATAAGGATCTCTTTAGTGTGCTTCTTTCTCTTTACTGTGTCCTGAGCCAGGGGTATATCTCTATGTTAAAGCACCTACTCAGTGTGTTATAGTGCTGTGATCAATCCCTGGCACACTTTGAAAGGAGAAGATGATCACCAGTAACTGCAACTATTTGAGAACATATATACAAGTAAGCCATAAAAATGTACTTAAAAATGTTTTCTGTAACTCCACTAGTCCAGAAGTGGAAAAGGGGAATTATATCCTATAATAGGCTGAAAAATTAGTTTTTAAATAAAGTACAATTGATATTATACTATATGGAACATAAAGAAGCATAAAACATACAAGAAAATAGATAAAAAGAGAGAGAGAGAGAGAGAGAGAGAGAGAGAGAGAGAGAGAGAGAGAGGAAAAAGACTGGAAGTAAAAGCAAGGAGAAGAAAAAAGAGGAGAGTACAGAAAAGAGAAAAAAGAAAAAGATAGGATGAATAAATCCAGTTAAGATATTATCTCATTTAAAAAGAGAGAGAGAAAAAGAAAAAAGAACAGGAGTAGGAGAAAAAAGAACAGTAGTGGGAGGGAAAGGAGAGACCAAAGGAGAAAAAGTGATGAGAAAAGAGGGAGACAGCATAGAAAAGAGGAAGAAGAAAAAAAGAAAGATAGAACAAATAAATCCAACTCACACATTACCACATTAAAAAAAATTATATATGGGGGGCACAGTCCATAATCCAGGTATTCAGGAGTCCAGGGCAGCAAGATCACAAGTTCCAGGTTAGCATCAGCAATGCAGTGAGACCCCGTCTCAGAATGTAGATAAAAAGAGCTGGGGATGTAGCTTGGTGGCAGAGCACTCCTGGGTTCAATCCCCAGCACTGGGGGGGGGGGGGGGGAGCCAAAAAGAAGAAGAGGTAGGGGAAGGGAGACAGAAAAGGAAACAGCTGAAGGTGTACATTGCCCACATCCCAGGGGCTTACAGTTGTCCCAGCACCATGTGTTGAAAGACTGTTATCTTGGCACCTTGGTTGAAAATCAATTGAATACAAATATGAGAGTTTATTTCTGGATTGTCACTTCTGTTCCATTGATCTTTGTATTTATCCTCCTGTAAGTCTGCAGGAAGTTCCAACTTTGTTCTTTTTCAAGATTGTTTTAATTATTCTGTATCCCTTGCATTTCCACAAGTATTTTAGGATCAGCCTGTTCATTTCTGTTAAGAAGACAACTGAGACTTTGATAGGGATTGCTTTGAATCTATAAATTCGTTATCTTTTTAAAGCATTTCAGATATGATTCATTCTTATTTTTAAATAAATCTTGGTACATGAACCAGGTTCACTTCAAGTTATTGCTGGGTGAGGTGAAGACCCAATAAAAGTGTTTGATTGGGTACTTGCACAGGTAGAACCTGCAGGAGGACAGTGAATCCAGAGCTGCTTCAGAGCTGACCTTCTTATGTCTTCTGTTTCCGCATTCTCATCTAAAAATAGGTTTTTGGAATATTTCAAATTATTGTTAATACAGATCCAAATTTTTATGACATTGTAATCTGAAATTTATAACACTGTCTAGGTTTCCGTTTGGATTTAGCTTTAGAAAACTCTGTGCCTCTGAAGAGTTTGGAGAAATATATAGCTGGTTTCCAGAAAACACTGAAAGTCTTAGGATTTTAAGTAGATCTAAATATTTACCTAGTTCCATAGTGTCATCTGTAAGATAGATATAACTTTCCTAAGGAGGAGAAGAAAGTGATTATATAGTTGGGGGGGAACTATAGATCCTAATTTTAAGAAATCAATATTTAAGAAGAAAAAAGAATGTATGAACTAGGAAGAAAAATGTACGTATATACCACTAAGAGTTTTAAAAGCTTCATTTCTCATAATTTTTTGACCTGGTTCAGGAAATCTAAAAACAGTTTTATTTTGTGATTTATATTGACTTTATTGTAAAGGAAATTTTCCATATAGTTTATCAGCAGAATCAAGTTTTGTCCATGACAATAGTAATGGAAATCTATGACCTATTTACAGCTTTTCAGAAAGTAACAGAAATTGAATATTTTTCTCTAGTAATGTAACACAAGTGAACTAAAATGTCAAACATTTTCACTGTGATCTCAAGTTATTTCAGCTAAATATAGTAACATTGTTTATTTTTTGCTAGTTAGACTATTCAGTTGACAATTGTATGTTTCTGGAAAAATGAATTTTTAAATTTAGTTTTCCTACAAAACATTTTAAAATATAGGGTCCAAGTAGAGGACCTAAAATAAAGAATACCCAGCACACACACCTGCATGCACACACACAGATACACAAATAAAAGTAACAAAAGAGTTTTTTCAGGGGTGAATTTGGGAACCACGTTTTCAAAACAGTTTTCCTATTCTATCTTTTCAAAATCCAACTGTGACATCCTGGTTTTGTTTTGGGGGTATTATTTGTTTGTTTTAGTGACAATTTGAAGATCAGGCGTTAACAATCATACTCTCTTCTTTCCCCAGAGATTGCCCTAAGCCCCAATAATCACGAAGTGCACATCTATAAGAAAAATGGGAGCCAGTGGGTAAAAGCTCACGAACTCAAGGAGCACAATGGACACATCACAGGTAAATGAAGGTAGCTGCAGGCTTAACATGGGATTTCCAAATGAAGCTTCTGTTTAAATGAAGAATCTAAGAAAGTAAGTGGCCATGACATTTAAAACTATGCAAAATTTACTGCATTTTTTTTTAGAAATTTTTAGAAAATGTCATAATTTCCCCCAGTTGTTAAGTGCTTCTTGTGGCCCAGCTGGCACACAGTAGCTACTAGTGTGTACTACTGAACCTACTCCTCTGATCAGGAGATGAGACATGAACGCCAAAAGTATACCATGACAAAAGGCAGACATCATGAAAACATGAACCAAAACTGTGTTCCCAAATACTGCAGGAAGCAGTGTCTTCCAGAATTTTCTTTGTGTTGTTTTTGGGTGAAAGAAGACTTTCCAAAATCTTGAAAAAAGTAGTATAACTCAAACACCCATCTCAGATTATCTGCCACCATAACTAGCAACATTTTTCCTATATCAGAAAATACTTTTCTTATATTAAGAAACTTAAGGAAAAAAGGGATATAAAATAAGGAATATTATTCCAGATATTGGTAAATACCCTCTCACTAGTAGTTCTTTTCTGTTCCTTCTAAAGGCTGACTACAATTTGCTATAACATCACCCCAGTGTTGGTTTATTTTTTTGGTACTGGTAATTGAACCCAGGTGCACTTTTACCACTGAGCTACATCCCCAGCCCTTTTCATTTTTTATTTTGAGACAAGATCTTGCTAAGTTGCTGAGGCCGGCTTTGAACTTATGATCTTCCTTCCTCAGACTCCCGAGTTCCTGGGATTGCAGGTGTGCACCACTACACCCTGCATCCCAGATGATTTTTTAATATTTTACATATCTATTTACATATTCGTAAACAATCTTTGATACCATCAGCTAGTTTTTAAATTCTATATAAGTGGCATCTAATTCATCTCCTGCAGCTTGCTTTTGTATTTGATATTATTTCTGAGATGTATCTGTATTGATGTATCTAGATCAGGTTTATTCCTTTTAACTTCTGGTTAGCATTTCATACCTCATTTATTTACTCTTCCCTCTATTAAAGAACATTTAGGTTGTTTCAGGTTTTTCCTTATTACAGTGAAGCACTAAATCGAGCATCCCTATACAGATCTCTTCGAATGTAGGTGTGAATGTGAGTAGATGGCACACTTGTTATGCCACAGGGGAAGTAGGCTTAGCATACTTCAGATCATATTAGCCATCTGAGTTTGTTTTTTGTGATTTTTCTGATTTCTAACTCTGACCATTTTTCCAATGTTTTTGTTTTGTTTTGTTTTGTTTTTATCTTTTTGTTGATTTGTAGAAGACTGGATTTATAGCATCTGGGCAGGTTCCAGAATATATATTTTTTGTCTTTGATCAGAGCTATTAATGAATGGATGGATAGATGTGGGAAGCACAGTTGTTTTGTTTTGTTTTGTTTTGTTTTGTTTTTGGTACTAGGGATTGAACTCAGGAGCATTCTACTGCTGAGCTACATCCCCAGCCCTCTTAATTTTTTTTTGGAGACAGGGTCTTTACCCAGGCTGGCTTCAAACTTGTGACTCCCAGATTACAGGCAGGTGCTACCATGCCCTACTTAGGAAACCAAATTTAGATACCAAATTTCAGGAGAATTTATTGCTTTGTTAAGTCAGATCTGCTATTTAAAACAAAAAACATATTCACTTGTTGGATTTTTCCAAAAAGAATTTTTGTTCTTTGATCTCTGTTATCATAGTTTCTTTCTAATCCTATGTCCTGGCAGAGTAATTGACTTACTTTGAACAATCTGACCAAGCAGATCAAAACTTATTATCAGGCTGGCGATGTAGCTCAGTGGTAGAGCATTTGGGCTAGCATGCACAAGGCCCTGGGTTTGATCACCAACACCACAGAAAATGAAGGGAGGGAGAGAGGGAGAAACATTCTCCATAACTTTTCAGTTACAAATTTCTCACTTAACTTTTCCTTTACCTCAAAATGACATTTGCATTTCAGCAGTAATTTTTTTTCTTTTAGTTGAAACTAAAAATACTGATTAGCTTAAAAATATCCTTGCCCAAATCAGAGAAAAACTTGCCATGTTTTTGACATTCTGCATTCTTCAAAAGTTGTCCAGCATTCAAACTCACCACCACCCTTCTTGGTTTTACCAGAGACTTGTTTGTGGTGTTTCTGCGCACCAGAAGTTGAGCATGTCACCAAAGCAGCACCAAAGACATCATTTCTATTTATGTTGCTGTTGCTTTCCCACGACCTGATTTCTCTTAGGTTTGGCCTGTTTTGCTTAAATTCCTTTGCCAATGGCTTTATGACCTGTGAATAAGGACTCTCATATATTAAATTGGAATTTTAGCATTAGGAAATGCTTTTAAAGAAGAAGAGGCTAAGATGAGGGCTGGGGATGTAACTCAGTGGTAGAGCACTTGTCTAGCATAAGCAAAGCCCTGGGCTGAATCCACAGTACCTTAAAAAAAAAAAAAAAAAAAAAAAAAGACAAAGATGAAAGACCCCAAAAATAGCCAAAAGTGTGAAATAAATGTTCTTTTCCTCCCTACTTTTCTGTTGGGTCCTTTGAACTTGGGCCTGTTTTCTATCTACATACTCAAACAGCATTTCTTAGACCTGAAACAACTGTTGTTGGGAAAATCTAAATATAACTCTGTGACAGGAGACCAAGGATCAGACATTTTCTCAGAAAGATAGTAACTGCAGAGGGAGAAGAAGAAAAAAAAAGATCTAAAGTATTCCAGAAGGAAAGACTAGTATTACAGAGAACAGGAGTATGGCCAACATTAAAGGGATAGCAGAATTCTAGAGTTTTTCCTTTGAGTTTATTCTTTTGCATTAAATACTTGATTGCACCCACTTTTACAAAAACGTTTTAATGTGGAATATCTTAAACAGATAAAAAATAAAATCATACAATGATCCCCTAATACTCATCACCCAGATGAAACAATGAACAACTCACAGCCAATCTTGTTCTTGAACTCACTTTCACCATGACTTTACTATTTTGAAGCACATTCTAGACATTTTATCATTGTATATTTCAGTGACTATCTCTAAAAGATAAGAATTCTTCTTTTTAACAATAGCCAATGATTATTTAATAATAACCAATAACTTTTTTTCCCTTTTTTGCTGCTGAGATTAAACCCAGGGCCTCAAACATGGCAAGCACATCCTCTGCCACTGATCTACGCCCCCATCTGTGATCTGTAACTTCTGAGATCCAAATAAGGTTACACTCATGATTGTGATTAGTTGATATGTTTCTTAAGTCTCTGTTTATAGGTTCCCTTCTTTCTTTTGCAATTTATTTGTTTTAAAAAATAAGAAATTGCCAGGCATGGTGGTGCACACCTGTAATTCCAGCAGCTCAGGAGCCTGAGGCAGGAGGATTGCAAGTTCAAAGCCAGCCTCAGCAACTTAGCAAGTGCAAAACAACTCAGTGAGACCCTGTCTCTAAATAAACTACAAAAAAAAAAAATTAAGAAATTAAGAAATTTGTTTGTTCTGTTGCATTTCCCAGATCCTAGATTTCCTGATTATAGGCTTATGGTATCTTACACATCCCCTTGTCCTCTGTATTTCCTATAAGTTGTAACTGAAGTTAGGTTAAAAGTAAGAAAAAAATCAAATAAAATTTCTTCTCAAATACAGCATCACAAAACCATAAAATTTTTTCCTAAAATCTATAATTTATGGCCTCATAAGATACGAACTTGATCTTTTCATCTGTAGGTCTACTGACTTTACTTTGAGTCTCTAAGATACAAGACTGAAATTATAACTAGTCTCCTGGCACATCCTTCAGATAGTCCTACTTCATTAACCAAAAAATTCCAATGTTACCTATTTTAACAGTTGATTTAGGAAATCATGATGTGATTGGTGTTCTGAAATAATGTGTATTGTTTTAAAAAGCAGGAGGAAATGTTTGTCATGATGATGTTCATCCCGTTTTGAAGCAGAATGTGTGTAGACATAAAGAATAGGGGCAGGGCTTTCCTGAGTTTCTGCTTGTCACTTTGTGATGTTTTTCTTCTAATAATGTGTAGGTGTCGCGTTGGGAGTTAAAAATAAAAATTAAGCCAAGTGAGGTGGCACATACCCCAGCTCCTCAGGAGACCAAAGCAGGAGGATCACAAGTTCAATGCCAGCCTCAGTAACTCGGTGAGATCTTGTCTTAAAATAAAAATTAAAAAGGACTGGGGATGTAGCACAGTGGTAGATTGTCCCTGGGTTCAATCCCCAATAATTAAAAAAAAAAAAAAAAAAACTAATAGAGAAGACTGCAAAATTATCCTATGGTGAGTGGATTTAATGGATTTAAAGCCTAAAATACACATATCTTAGAAGACAGCACCCATATTTTCTTTTTCCTCCCCCCCCCATACTAGGGATTAAACCCAGATTAAACCCACTGAGCCACATCCCCAGCCCTTTTTATTTTTTATTTTGAGACAGGATCTTTCTAAGGTTGGCCTTAAACTTGTGATCCTCCTATCTCAGTCTCCCAGTCACTGGGATTACAGGCGTGCATCACCATGCTGGGCTCCCTCATTTTCTAAGTGATACAAATAATCGAGCTAAATGGTCATGTAGGCAAGTGAATGAAGGAACTCTTGCAGACTACTAAAGTTATTGTGATTTATGACCAATTGAGGCTTTGATTTATATAATAAATTTTTTTTAAAAATTGGGGGGTGGGTACTGGGGATTGAATTCAGGGTCACTCAACCACTGAGCCACATTCCCCAGCCCTACTTTGTATTTTATTTAGAGAGCCAGGGTCTCACTGAGTTGCTTAGCTCCTCACTTTTGCTGAGGCTGGTTTGAACTCACAATCCTCCTGCCTCAGCCTCCAAAGCTGCTGGGATTATAGTATGCACCACCATGCTTGGCCATAATGAAAATTTATTAGTACTGTTTCTGTACTTTACAATGTGAACTTACATTTATGAAAAATACCCCATTAACAAATAAAAAATGACACAGTAATAGTAAATTTTGTATTGGTGTATAACAAACTTATTTTGACTTTAAGATCCCTCACAGTGTTACCCAGTAATTAAACTCTGTTCCAAGAAAAGCCTTATATTTATATACATATTTAGATACTTTCCTAGTTTAAATGTAGAGAAACTCAAGGAGTCTTTGATAAAACCTGCTTCATTTAGAAAAGGTATTCAGGATGAGGGATTAGCTCCGTGATTGAGCGTGACGTAGCCCTGGGTTTAGTCTCTAGTGCCAAAGAAAGGAAGAAAGATAGATAAATAGATGGATAGATGTATTTAGGGTAGTTTATCTGACAGTGACCAGAAGAATATGTAGTGAATCACAATTTGTATTTTTCCCTCTTTATACTAAGGATTATTTTTATTTACCTTGTGTGCTATTTTAAAAATAGTTCAATGCCATGTAGCAGAATGTCAGTTAATATAATGGAATGAAGTCTGTAAATGAATAAAGTAACTTTTATACCAAAAAAATCTAATAAAGGGAAATGTAAAAGGTAATGGATCTTCAGATCTTTAGATTGGGTGGAACTTTGCAATTTTAGAGTTGCATTAGAATAGCAGCTCTTGTCCCACTTGGCCTCATGGGGGAGTCCTGAGTCCCAGACACTTTGCAAAGAAAAACCCTGTGCGAGATGGTGATCAGGGCCATAAATGGGGGAAGCTACCAAGCCCACATCTGGTCCCACTATGGCCAGTACTCACCCATCGGTCTCACAGTCACTGATCAAAGCAGATGACCCACATCTCATTTGCAGGTATTGACTGGGCTCCCAAGAGTGACCGCATTGTCACTTGTGGGGCAGACCGCAATGCCTACGTCTGGAGTCAGAAAGACGGCATCTGGAAGCCAACCCTGGTGATCCTGAGGATCAATCGTGCAGCCACTTTTGTGAAATGGTCCCCTCTAGAGAACAAATTTGCCGTGGGAAGTGGAGCACGACTCATTTCTGTGTGCTACTTTGAGTCTGAAAATGACTGGTGAGCAACATGAAGTGTTTCCTTCTCTGTAGAGTTGATGTTGGCACCACTGTGTTCTTGGTGATGTGGGGAGGCACTGAGGAAGGCCTTAACTGCAGCCCCAGGTTCTTCTCATCTGGAGATTGCGGGGTTTTCCCTCTGAAATTCTCCAGTCTCTCTGAGCATTTGTTCTTCTCATGTGTACAGTGAGTCAAATCTCACATCTTTCTCTTATTAATGTGGAGCCACTGTTTCTGAGTTCTGATCCCCTAACTTTTTTGTTCTGTGACATGCCTCTACCGTCCTCACTCTGTACTGCCCAAATCGCTGTTTTCTTACTCTGATGTATAAATCATAAACTTGAAAGAGTTTCACAGTGCCCTGAGGAATGATTTTTTTTTTCCTTACCATATCTGTTCACTTAAAATATCTAGGATTCTTGAAGCTAGCAGTGTTCTCCTTTCTTTTAAGCTTATTTGCTAACCAAATCTGGGTCTTGGCTTAATATTTTACTTGTTTAAGCCATTCACATAAAAATTCACAGAATATTTGAAGTATAATCAGGCTGTCATGCTTTTTTTAAATACATTTCTTGTGGGTAAACCAGTAAAAACAGGTTAGTTTTGTAGCTAAATAACTTAACTACTCCTTCCTGCTAATTTTAATAAGAAAACTACTCTACCTGGCATGCATTCGGGATGGGTGGTAAATATCCTTCAACATCAATTATTCTTTCATATGAAACTGGCAGTGTTTGTGTTTCTACTAAAAATAGCAGGGTACACATTACTCTTTGTAGTGGAACTATTTGTGTTCTGCTGAAACAGAGAGAGGAACAGATCATCACGTTACATATGTCATCTCAGACACATGTAACACCTCAGAAATTTTATTCTTTAGAAAGTCTGAGAATTCACTACAAGATTTAATTATAACATGTATTTTTCTTTCAATTATGTATAAAATATGACAAAAATGTCAAATACTAGAAATCATTCAGAAGGTTCATGGGAATAAAGTAGATAAAAACAAACTTTATTAATATTCCTTTATGGCTGAACTTCATGTCAGGGAATACTAGCTGACATTAATTTTAATTAATTTATATAGGAAACTTTTCCTCCTAGCTAAACTTCAGCCATAGTAATCATTTACAATTTTATTCATCAAGAGACACTCACAAATATAGGGAACTTGGGCTTTGCTGTGGCATGGGTATTATCTTTGAACAATTTGTATATTCAGGGCAGTTTCTCAGACATATAATACTTCACCTGTATTATGTGAGAACTTTAAAACAACCCCTCAGAAGCCTAAAATTCAATCATATGAACTGTTTATTATTTTGCTTGCCGTTCTTCCCTTAACTGAAAAGAAAAATGGCACTGAAACAATCCAGAATATCATCTTTTTGAGAATGAACTTTATCACATAGGTTTCCAAGAAAGATGCTGTAGAGCAGTAATCTAGCATTCAAGGAGAGGCATTTGGCTCCATATCATCTCAACTCAAACAACTAGACATGATTGGCTTTTAAACAGCAGTCTGGGAGCAAAAATGGATTTAGTGAAGCTAAAATAATGAGTGATTTTTAGACATAAATAATATTTTTTGAATGGCACTAGAGAATTAGAGACTAATCCCCAGCAAGAGGTTCTTCTAATTTCTTGGTTGTGATTTCTCTATGGGGAAAAAAAATAAGAATTTTTACCTTCATGGAGACTTGTAAAGGCAATTAAACCTACAACCCAAAATATAAATAACAAATCACTGAATATTTATCTATTTATTTATTTTGCAGTACTGGGATGATACCCAGGGCCTTGAACATGCTAGTGTTCTACCACTGAGCTCCACTCCCAACCCCCAACTGAATATTTATAATAAAAATTCAAGTGATTTCAAACTTCTGTTTTGATTCTGAAGGTTAACATCACATGTGATCTGAAATCCTGTGGAGCAGTACCAGAGTTAATCAGGTTCTTCTCTCTGTACTTCAGAAACGCACCTCCTCTCTGGCGAGAGACTTGGTAGGCAACATAAAAACCACACTTAGATGTTTCCACCTGGCACATGTTTGTGCCCATTTGGGGACTGTCGCCTGATGCGTGGATAGACTAACATAGGATTCCTCCTCTTGTAGGTGGGTAAGCAAGCACATTAAAAAGCCCATCCGCTCCACGGTCCTCAGCTTGGATTGGCATCCCAACAATGTGTTGCTGGCAGCAGGATCATGCGACTTCAAATGCAGGTAGGAACAAATGAGAACTGATACACTTGAACTGCTCATTGTTTGTCCTTCAGCAAATATTTGTAAGGTTTCTTTTCTATGTAGGGTATTTTGCTGGGTGCTGTGAGGGCCTCAGAAATGAAAGGAAGTTGTAATCTAGAAAAGGAGCTAGTGCACACCAATTAAAGGAGCCAGTGTGTTAGTCACTGAGGCAGACAGCCATGGACTTGGAAGTAGGATAGGAGGGAGGAACTGGCATGGCCAAGGAAGCCTTTCGTACACAAAATAGCCATAGTTTCAAGTAGTGGGTGAGCTGCTGTCTCTGTCTGTCTGTCTCTCCCTTTCTCTCAGCCTGTCCTTCTTGACTGTACAGTATTATTCTTCATTACATTATAGTCCATGCAGCAGACTCTGCAAATTTCCAAGTGAAGCTAAGCTTAACAAAACAGAGCTAAACAGTACACCACTGGGCTATTATTGCGCTGTTCTTTTCAGTTAAAGCTTTTTATTTGTCATTAGCACGACACTAGAAGAAAAGCAGCCACTTTGCTAAGAGCTTCAAGGATCACACCATGTAATTGCTTTTTAGAACTTGTTCTTTATCAAGAAGGCTTTTTTTCCCTTAATGAAAAGAAAAGCAAATAAATGTTGCTTTGTGTTGACTACTTGGCTGGGAATTGTGATGTGCATTTCTTCAGTATCTACATGGAAAATTCCAGAAAACCTGGCCAGTGATTTCTACACAGGAATATCCAAATGAAGAAAAGAGTTGTGTGTGTGACGAGTGTGGCTGCAAGAATGGGTTATGGGGGCCTCCTCGCATTTTATATTCTGGAGTTTTGTTGTTTGTGATCTGTTATCTGGAGTCATCCTAACTCCCTTGGAAAACAGAACTGGGTGGCATTACACTGTACCACCTGGATTTTTGTGATGTGTCCAAAAGTCTGCTTGTGAAAATAGGTTGCAATTCTCTTGTTAATATTAATGTCCACAAATAAACTTTTCTTCAACTTGCAGTCCTGTGGGTCAAGATTGTTGGAGAACCACCAGTTCTGGGTTGTTTGTGTTTTTGTGGTGCTAGGGATTGAACCCAGGGCCTTGTGTGTGCAGAACAAGCGCTTTACCTTTGAATTACCTCCCCAGCCCACCACCTGTTCTTTCTAAACCTGTTATGATGCTGAGTTAAAGCAACTAATTTGCAGATCACTCACTGGCCTCTGCCTCATTGAGGAGCCGCGTCTTTCAGGGCTTCAACTGTCATTGTCATTTGGGGTTGGGGTTACTTTAGGGAGTCTTTAGGTTCAGTAGTTTATTTGGTATTGGGGATTGAACCCAGTGGTACTTTACCACTGAGCTACATCCCCAGCCCTTATTTTTTATTTCAAGACAGAGTCTCACTAAGTTGCTGACACTGACCTTGAATTTGTGATCTTCCTGCCTTGACCTCAGGAGTAGCTGGGATTCCAGTGATGTGCCACTGCACACAACTAATTGAGAAGTTTTCTACAGAGAAAACGTAGCCGGGCATGGTGGGCCGTGCCTAGAATCCCAGTAATTTCGGAGGCTAAAGCAGGAAAATCTTAAGTTCTAGGCCAGCCTCTGCAACTTAGCAAGATCCTGTCTCAAAAAATAAAAGGGCAAAATAAAATAAAATAAAAAATAAATAAAAGGGCTGGGGATGTGACTCAGTGGTAAGGCACCCTGGGTTCAGTCCCCAGTACTGGGGTTTGGGTGGGGACCAAAGAGAAGGCATACAAAGTAGAAATAGCATTAGAGTACAAAAAGGACCCAAAGGATAGATTTCCAGCTGTTCTTTGTGTCTTCCCCTTTTTAAGTCTGGGCCCAAACATTTCTTACAGAGTTTCATGGAATTAGATAAAGAAAGTAAGTTAGAAAAAGACTTTGGACAGCATATGTGAATGTCACAATGAATCCCACTATTATATATAATTATAATACACCAATAAAAAAACATTAAAAAAAGAAAGCTGGGCGCAGTGGCACACATCTGTAATCCCAGTGGCTCAGGAGGCTGAGGCAGGAGTATCATGAGTTCAAAACCAGCCTCAACAACTTAGTGAGGCCCTAAGCAATTCAGGGAGACCCTGTCTCTGAATAAAATACAAAAAAGGCCTGGGGATGTGGCTCATGGGTTAAGCACCCCTGAGTTTAATCCCTGGTACCAAAAAAAAAAGACTGAGGACACTTGGCTGTGAAGACCACCTTCATCTCAGACTGTTCCTGCCACAAAGACTAGATGGTGGGCCTAAGGGCCAGGGAGGGAGGCCATCACCTGACAGTGCTAGGGATCCTGCCCACTCTTTCTCACTGGCCTCCCTTGGCTTTGTCTTTGGGTGTCCCTCTCCGTCTTTAATTCATATGTTGCGGTGTGGCACATAGTTCCCTCTTCTTCCATTGGCTGGGCTTCCAGGAATACTGTGTGGAGAACGATGCTCCAGTAGACAGGAAAGGATGCTGTGGTCATTTAGCAAGGTCTGACAGGGCGAGGGAGGGGAAGGACCGCAAAGTTTGCCCGACTGTGCAGGCCAGGAGGGGAGGGCTTCGTGTCATTATGGCAGAATGTTGTCTGGTTCCCATAGGTGCTCTGTGTCTTCAACTGTGTACAAACTTGATCAGATTTGAATTGGCCTATAGACAGCCCTTTGGGCCGTAGTGACTTGAAGTGTTTGTGTTCCTGAACTTTCCAGCATGTTTCATTCTTTTTACAAGCCAACCTCTGTGTTCCGGGTTACCTTATGGCAGCTGCCTGTAACCATTTCTATATACATGTATTTTCATTTGCTTTTTCCTTCTCTTCCTGCCCTTTAAACTTTAGAGTGTTTTCTGCCTACATTAAGGAAGTGGATGAAAAGCCAGCCAGTACGCCCTGGGGCAGCAAGATGCCTTTTGGTCAGCTGATGTCAGAGTTTGGTGGCAGTGGCACTGGCGGCTGGGTTCATGGGGTCAGCTTCTCTGCCAGTGGGAGCCGCCTGGCCTGGGTCAGCCATGACAGCACCGTGTCTGTTGCCGATGCCTCAAAAAGTGTACAGTGAGTATTTATTTGCCCTGTGTGGATGGTGGGAGCAGGGGTGGAATATCTCACCCCCGGGGAAGGTTGCCTTTCCCTGAAAAGTCACAGCTGAAGGGCTGGGGATGTGGCTTAGTGGTAGAGCACTTGCCTAGAACGTATGAAACCCTGGGTTCAATCCCTAGTTACTGCCTCCCCCACCAACACACACCAAAAAATCCCAGCTGAATTGCAAGCAGCCTTTTAAAGTTACGGGTCCATATTTGAACAATAAGTTTAGGAAATATAAAAAAGAGTTGGATCTTCCTTCCAGAAATACTTCTTAATAGAAGTACTGGCAGTGAGTCCTTTGAAGAACCTCCTGGTTTGCTACTGATAAGGGTGCCTTCAGAACAGCCAGTTTAGTGTGTTATTCTGAATTCCTTATGTCAGTGTCACTCACTGGCCTTTAGTTAAATAGGAGATATGTTCTTATTCTGTATAGTCAACAAACAATGCCTCCTTCATGCCACCTCTGGTGTCTGCTGGAAGAACTTGAATTGTAGTGACTCCCTTGTGACTAGGGGTCTGCTTAGCCTTACAGCACTCTTGTTAGACATCAGCATTCTTATTTGTGCCAGGTGCTGTGGCACACACATGTAATCCCAGCAGCTTGGGAAGCTGAGGTAGGAGGATTACAAGATCAAAGCCAGCCTCAGCAACTTAGTAAGACCCTGTCTCAAAATAAAAACAAAGAAAGGGCTGGGATGTGGCTCTGAGGTTAAGCACCCCTGAGTTCAATCCCTGGTACAAAAACAAAATCTTACTTGCTTATTAAATCATTACATGTTGAAGTAAGAGAGAAAACTGGGGTCCTTCTCCTCTTACGAGTCTTGGTCTTCTCAGGTGAGTCCTTTTCCACTGACAGCTAAAGGTGCTCACTGTTAATAGTCTTGAGACTTTGAGACTTGCCAACGTATGAATGGGGAATCAGCCATAAGAGTGGCCCTTACTCCCCTGGCTGCAGAGTGTCAGTGAAAAATGACATTTCAGAGATGATATCGTCTTTCCTAACTGGATTGAATATGGGTTTTTTCTTAATTTTATGTTTTGGGTGGTTTTTATAACTGTTGTCGGTTTATTTTTTTGTGATGATACTAGGGATTGAACCCAGTAGTGCTCTACCACAGAGCTACATCCCCAGCCCTTTCTTTATTTTTTATTTTGAGACAGGGTTTTGCTAAGTTGCCCAGTCTGGCCTCAAATTTGCAATCCTCCCTCCTTAGCCTTCTGAGTAGCTGGAATTACAGGCATGCCCCACTTTATGCGGCTAACTTTTATGTTTTTTTTTTAAAGATCCCACCATTAAAAAATAAAAATTAAAAAAAAATTTCACCATTATAAATATATCCTTCCAGAAGATTGCTGTACGTACATAGGCACTTGTTTATCTTTTTTTTTTTTTTAAACACAATAGGATTATGTTCTACATTTTGTATAGTAATTTGCCTTTTGGCATTCAGCAATATTTTGATGTCAGTGTTGACTTTAAAGAATTTATTATAATGCACAGTAAGTTCTTAGCAAATGCTTATTACAAGTCCCAGTCTACCCTCATATTGACTTCTTATTTGCCTTTTCCAGTCCTGTACAAATCAGATCACGTCTTCTCTTCCCCTTCTCCAACATAAATATTTCAGGTAGCAACATATACCACAGTAAGGGCTTAAGGTGATGCATTAGTTCTTCAGTCCAGTACCAACTTGATTAAGGGGTCCTCTGAGATATATAGTCACATATACTTTCAAAACACATCACTTTTTGTGTAAAGTTAGGTGCTCCTAATTCATTGATCAGTGTGTTTTTCGGCCATGTCTGTAACCTCTTTGCCAGGTACAAAAGTAGATGTTACACACACACACACACACACATACACACACACACACACCATATGAATGTGAGCTCTTGGCTAAGACCAAGTTTGGTTCAGGTTGGTAACTCTAGCTCCTAACACAGGGCCTGGCTCTCAGTAAACACCTGTGTGGTACCAGCCTCCTGGCAAACCTGGTAAGCACAAGAGAGGGGAGGATTATAGCATGCATACTCACTTGCCATCAATAATGACATTAAGGCTGGGGAGATAGCTCAGTTGGTAGAGTGCTTGCCTTGCAAGCATAAGGCCCTGGGTTCAATCCCCAGCACCACAAAATAATAATAATAATAATAATAATAATAATAATGACATTAAGATTTCTAGGAAGCAGGAAGGAAGAGAAGCTGGTTTAGGCCAGTGGTCTGGGAACTCCTCATGGAGATGATCCAGTCAGATCTCGGCCTCAAAGCCTTGAATGGACTTGGAGAAGCAAGAGGAACAGAACCAGCCCTGGGGGTGGAAGCACATGGGGCAAAGCTAGAGACGGGAAGAACGGGCCTCCTTGGAGACGAGTTACGTTGTGAGTTGAAGGGACCTCAGAACAGGGCAGAGCACAGGCTACAGAGAAAGCGGAGGCCTCAGTGAGTTCTTTCATTTGTTCTTTCCTCCTTTTGAAGCTTCCTTCCTGCAGTGGTGGTGATTGAACCCAGGGCCTCATGCATGCTAGGCAAGCACTCTACCACTGAGGTTCAGAGCCAGCCTTGTTTTTAGATAAATAAATGGCTAAGTTGCTGAGGCTGACCTCACACTTGTGATCTTTCTACCTCAGCCTCTCAAATTGCTTGGATTATAGGCATATCATACCACCATGCTTAGCTCCCTCTTTTTTAGCCATGTAAAGGATGGAACCCAGGGCCTGGTTCATGCTAGGCAAATGCTCTGCACAGAGTTACACCCCCAGCCTGAAGGCCTCCATTTCTGAAGGTCATCTTGGGGTTGTATGGTGCTTGAGATTCCAACAAGGAGAGGTCAGGAGGCTCCTTTTAAACAGAAGTGTTCGTTGACACTGCAGAAACCCCTGTGAGAATGGGTCCTTTGTCATCCTGCAAGTCTATAAACTGCGTGGTACAGTTGTGCTCAGTGTAACAAGTGTTCTTGTGTCCAGGGTCTCAACTCTGAAGACGGAGTTCCTCCCACTCCTGAGCGTGTCATTTGTCTCGGAGAACAGCGTTGTGGCTGCTGTAAGTACTTCTCTTCATTCTTCCCTGTAGTACACTGGATGCACTGTCTAGACCAGGCACAATGCAAGCTCTGTGACACTGGCACAAAGTAGAACAGCCTTTTAGAAGTAACAGAGCTAGCCTATAAGATTAGGAGATGCCTGTAGCCGTGAACATTCTGCTAAGGAGCCTCCAGGCTGACTGACATCTTGTTTCAGGGCCATGACTGCTGCCCAATGCTCTTTAACTATGATGACCGCGGCTGCTTGACCTTTGTCTCCAAGCTAGACATTCCAAAGCAGAGCATCCAGCGCAACATGTCTGCCATGGAGCGCTTTCGCAACATGGACAAGAGGGCCACAACCGAGGACCGCAACACAGCCTTGGAGACACTGCACCAGAATAGCATCACGTATGTGCCACCAGCTGGGGCCCCCTGGAAGTTCCCTCCAGTCAGCGCCCTGGCCTCCTTCCCTTGTTTCCTCACTGAGTTCCTGCAAAATCCCTGTGCACTGCAGGTCTGGACATCCCATCAGAAACGAGAACAGTGATAAATCTGTATCTTCCCAACTACCAGGTTCTTGTTTGTAGCTTGTGACAGAGAGTGAACTGCCACCACCTTGTCACTTATGTCTCACAGATAGCACGAGACATCCAGCAGGAGGTGGATCTGTTAGACTGTGGGGTGGTGGGCCTGTCAGGGCAGCCTCTTCCCAGGCTCATCCTCTCAACAGCTTGGTTGAGAACAAGAGGAGACCTTCCTCAGTACCGTGTTCCTCTGGTAGTGCACAGGACAGGAAATATTGCTGTGTTCTCTTGTCCCATCTGTGGATTCCAGTAATGTATACAAATAAGAAGATCTTTGATTTAGTCACAGAAACCAAATTAGCATTAATGATAGCTAAGAAAGCTCTTGACTGATTTTTCACCAGGCATATGTGATGATAAAGACAGCAGAGCATAGTGTGGTGGCTTATGCCTGTTTAAGGCCAGCCTTGGCAAGTTTGAGGCCAGCCTCAGCAACTTAGTGAGACCCTGTGCCAAAATAAAAAATAAAAAGGGCTAGGAGTACAGCTTCGTCGTAGAGCACCCCTGGATTCAATCCCAGTACTCCTCCCCCAAAAAACGGTATCAGAATCATGTTTCATCCATAAAGTTTGGGATACCTCTGTAAATCTAGAGGAGAAATGTAATATACACATACACACACATTTTATTTTATTTTATTTGTATGGAAAATTGAACCCAGGGGTGCTTTTTCACTGAGCTATATCCCTAGCACTTTGGATTTTTTAATTTTGAGACAGGGTCTCACTAAACTGCTTAGGGCCTTGCTAAATTGCTGAGGCTGGCCTTGAACTTGCCATCCTTCTGTCTCAGCCTCCCAAGTAGCTGGGATTACAGGTGTGTGACATCATGCCCAACTGTAATATCCTCTTGATGTTATAAACTATTGTGTTCCAAGTGAGCTGCCATAAGATAGTCTCTTAGACTTAAGACTTTTTTGCGGAGAGGCGTTTATTGTGTCAATGGCAGGAAAAGTAATGGGAGCCTCTAGACTTGCTCTTTAGGTGGATTATTATTAAATGCAGGCTGTACTTCATGTTTGGTGAAGAGGCAGCGAGACTTAAAATATCTGTGCTCTGTTAAAAAATAAGAACTTGCAGGCATTAGCAAAATTTCTTTTTTCCCCGTGCTCTTCAGGTGTCTTTGTCTTGCACAACTCAAAGTTACTTGTTAGGAGTTTCTATCAAGTTTCTGTGCAGACTGTGTATTGGGAAGGAAGCAGGTCTCATTGCCTCTCTGAAACTTTCAGGTGAAAATAAAAAGAAAAGCCCTTGCAGAGTGGACAGTCGACTTTCACTTACAGAAATCAGCTCTCCTTTGCCATAGAGCTGGGTCAGCAAACTTGTTCTTGACGGACCAGATGGAAAACATTGTAGGCTCTGAGGGGCCAGAGAGTTTCTGTTGCAACCACTCAGGTCTCCCCCGTGGCCCAGAGGCAGCCGGGACAGTACAGAGAGCTGGCTCAGCTGTCCAGAAACGTCAGTGTGTGCTGTAGTTTGCCATCACCTTCCAAGAGGGTCAAGTTCTAGACCTTTCAGAAGAGAACGAAAAATATTGTCTGAACCATGGAATTGATTTTCTGGAACACTTTCCACATAAGTAGGCCCAGACAAGTTGTTTCATTTATCTGTTCCTCTACTTCGCTTGGTTGGCATCTGGGGAGTGTCTGCCTGCTGCTCGCACGTGTAATGATTCATTTCGGATGCAGGGAGGGCTCTCTGCCTTGGGCACTGGCTGTCCTAGAGGTTTTGTTTAGAGCAAGTTGGATTTTAGTCATGCTCCCATCATGCCTCTAGTTTAAAAAACAAACAAACAAACATTCTTTCCATTTCCATTAGTGCTATGGCCCTGCCCACAACCAGCTCCCCAGACATTTACTTGCATGCTGTGAGCGCCGGGTCACCTGCTTCTCCAGGTCACTCTAATTCACGCAGGCTCGTAACTTTCCCCCTTTTCAGTTTTGCCTTTCCTGGACATCTGGTGCTGAAAGGCTTTGGGATATTTTCAGGGTCAGATTGCTGCTTCCTAATGATGACGGACAAGTTAAGATCCAGGAGCTGAAAGACAGTTCATTTCCTTAAACATTCCTTATGCGATTAGTCAGGAAGGCCGGGCTCACTTCACCACATACTGCACAATGTCTTGTTTCTGCTTTTTTTCAGTCAAGTGTCTATTTATGAGGTGGACAAACAAGATTGTCGCAAATTTTGCACTACTGGCATTGATGGAGCCATGACAATTTGGGATTTCAAGGTATTTCTTCTTTTTCTTTTTTAATGTTAAGATCTTACTTACAAAGCTTTTTTGTTGTACAGAAGGTAGAAAATGCTGTTACAGTCTGGGTGCACCTGGTAGCTACAGACAGTTGACTCACCAATCACAGCTAGCCATGCTATGTAAGACTTTTACACAAAAAAACCTAACAACATAAAATTTTGTTGGGGCAAAGTCCCCAAGCTTGGTGGTGGATTACCAAGAGGGACTTAAAGGAGGAAGGGAGAATGTCACAGGAACTATTCTTTGGCTCTTTGGGTGGGTGGGTGTCAGCTGTCAAATCCATGAGCAGTCCAACCAGCAATGAACAGTTCTGTTTTTGCAGCTTATCTGAGACCTTCATCATCTTCTCCACCATCATCCATTTCTCTCTTCCTTTTTTTACCTTTCCATCTTTCTTCCTCCTCTTCCTCCTCATCTTCTTCATCTTTATCTACCTCTCCATGGTGCCCAAATTCTTCTTCCTCCCTGCTGACTCCATCTTCGTCTTCTTCCCCTTCTTCATCTTCCTCTTCATCTTCTTCATCAGATTCTTCCTCCTCACCGTCCTTATCCTGCTCGTCTTCCTCAGCTTCTCCTTCTTCATCCACACCATCCACCTCCACATCTGAGTCGGGGCTTCCTAATCTTTTTGATCATAGCTGTCCAGGTAGGGGCAGGAGCCAGGACACACTTTCTCGGTAGCCATTCAGATTATTGACCTCACAGTTAAATAGATCCAGGCTTTTCAGACAATCTGACTTTTTCTTCTTGGAAGTTAGGAGGGCTTTGGGGGATAGTTTGGATGGCCCAGGTCTCTTAATAAAGGTGGTCAAGGATGTTTGAATTGATGCCTTCTTTGTCTCTCAATTAATGTCCCCAGGGTTCCAAGGTGCTGATGTCTTCAGTTTATTTCCACTTAAATTTAGATGTGTGAGATTTGGAAGTTTTTCTGCTAACATATCCAGACCTCCAAAGATTCTGTTGTCACTGAGCTCAAGCTTTTTCAATTTAGGTAGCTTGGGGAGATTTGAAACTGAAATCAAGTCTACATTTATTAAACAGAGGAACTTAGTCACAAATTCAGCAGTTAAGCCCTCAATTTTTCCATCTTTCGATTTGAAATTGTAAGACAAGTTCTCAAACCCGCCGAGGGGCCAGCTGTGCCAGCTCGGCGGAGAGAATCCAGGACCCCGAGGCAGCCCCACACCCAGAGTCACAGTATCCCAAGAGCATGGCCTGCCACACAGGCTGAACTGAGCAGCGTGCCTGCTAGGGGACTCGGGTGGGGAGTGTGGGCAGCCAATTTCAAGGTATTTCTACCTTTCAGAACGAATTGTGTGTTCAAACTCTTCCTAAAAAGAAAGTTTCTCGTTTCTTGAAACAGTGTCAGCTCCTGTCATGGCAGGAGGATAGACCAGTAATTAGACTGGTTCTCTTGGCATCATAAAACTCTTCAGCAGAAGGGAGCCACCACTCTCGGTGGCATGGGGTAGCCACTCTTGGTCGGCATGTATTCACTGAGGAAAGCTTGAGTGCTCTGGTTGGAAGCAGGAAGCAGGCCCTGTGCTGGACACCAGCCTGTTTGAACTGCACAGTATATTGTTATGGCTTACACTAATTAAAATGCACTCACTGCATACCCGCTGGGTACCAGGCAGGGTACTGGCACTGAGGATATGGAGGAAAAGCATCCTTGAGGGGCTCTTGAGGCAGAAGAGAGAGCTGGGGGCTGAGCTGCATGGAGCTCTGAGAGAGAGGCCAGGCCTGGTGTTTATGTGGAGGAAGGCGGGGGCGTGGGCTCCCAGTGCTGTGGGCAGGAAGCGGCACCCAAGCTGCACGTAGATGCTGCAGAGTGTGGAGTCAGGAAGTCAGCGGTGGCGCCCCAGGCTGTCAGAGCAGCACCTGCAGAGCAGCCATGCCTCCCGCGCACACTCTGCCTCCAAAGTGCCGCCCATAGGGGGTGCTACAGAGGCGTGAGGCAGAGCTAAAGACAAGAGCCAGGCCTGGCCCAGCACAGGAACCAGGGCTGCCTGGAGACAGCCGGGAGCTGTTCCAGTATCTGATGTGGGTGACGGTGGCCTGGGCTGCTGCCTGGGCTGCTGCATCAGGGAGCCTTGTGAGGATGTGAGCTCATGCAGTGGCAAGGGCTGGACAAGAGGTTCTGGGCCGGGGAGACCCCGAGGACACCAAGTGGAAGGGCACATAGACAGTGAGGGAGAAATCCAGGAAGACCGTGCACTCTCTAGTTGGGGGTAATCGCTGGTAGGTGAGACAGGAACCCCAGAGGAGGGGCAAGGTAAAAAGCTTTGCTTCTGTGTGTGGCTCTGAATTTACCTTCTCCTGGTTCACCTCCAGAACGGCTCAGCGTTAACGGCTCAGCGTTTACGGCTCCAGTCAGCTGGGAATGGAAGAGGCTCCTTGGTGCCCTTTGGGGAAACCAGCTGCCCCAAGTGTCGCACCTCTTTTTTACCTTCTGCGCCTGTTGTCCTGGCATTTCCACCCCGCACCTTCCTCACCACTTGGGCAGTTACAGAGCCGCCCTTGTTTTGGCCCCTCTGCCCACAGCTTCTTTCCTGTTTGTACATTTAGAAGTGCAGAGGTCCTGGCACGATCGGCTCTGTCATCTGTACCCCTCTTGGCACCTGCTGCGTGCGGGTACCAGGCTGTCTATTATGTGACCTGCGGAAGGAGTGCCTGCCATTTGGGCACTTAGTGAGGGCAGAGACAAGGCACAAGCACACAGGTAGCCTCGTCCCCTAGGGCCAGTGATGCAGAAGGAAGTTTGCCTTGAGAATATGGAGTGGGTGTGGCTCAGAGCCTGTGGGCTGGGCGAGGGAACCAGAGGCTTACTGCCAAGAGCCCTTGGGGGAGCCCAGTCCAGGAGGGTCTCTGTGGGTGAACTCAGCAGTCCACTGCTGGGGCATCTCCACCAGCGGGGCAGGGTAGGAATGTGGTGCCTTGGAGGAAGGAAGCAACAGGTTCACCAGTTCTCAAAAATAATCACTGTTCCTCCTGCCTTTTCAAGACCTTAGAGTCTTCGATCCAGGGTCTCCGGATAATGTGAAGCTGTGTGAGCCTCCACCATCCAGCATGAGAAACATGGCTGACTGCAGATCTGCCATTTGCATGGTGGTGAGGAAAGCCGGCCCCAGGAAACACTGTAAACACATATCGCGCGACTATTGTGTTTTTGTTTGAATATAATTGGTGAAAATGTTGGTTTTTTAAAGGCAACAGTGGTTTTTTTTTTTTCGTTTGTTTGTTTTGTTTTTTTGTTTTTGCTATTTCATTCCATTCTTGACCAAAGCTTCTCTTTAAGTAGTTTATTATGGAAAGTTGTCACACTAACTTAAAGGAAAGGGGGAAGGAGGTATGTAAATTGTCTGCTAGAAAATTAAATAAAAAATCCCGAATGTGTTTTTGGTTGTGTTTCCTTATACTGTTTCCATGTTTAATAGAAAAATATGGATAAGTTCCTCATTAGATTAGTTTGGTTTTAGGGTACTTAGTTAGAGTTCAGTTTCTTACATTGCATCATCCTACGTACTCTAACCATTGACCCTTTATTGAACACTCCGCATCATAACACTTCTGCAAAGTAGGTGCCCTGCACTTCCCAACTGAGCAACAGAGCAGCTCGCTCCTCTGAGCAGCCAGCCTTGTGGGAGCCTGCCCCTGGGGACTCTGAGGTCCAATGTCCAGCCTCTGCCCTGTGCCCACAATGGGGCAGCTCACCATTGATAGAGCCGCTTGCAATGGGAACAGTATCATCTTAGAGATTATTATGCCTGAGCCAAGTTATTTTCATCCTAATTAGATGTGACATTTGATGTAGCAAGTATGAGAATCTTATGGAGTACAAGTATAAATAAGTAACAAAATAAATAAACACAAACTAGGTCTCAGCCTCGCCACATGTTGAGCCTGGCCACATTCTTGATCTCCCTGCTCAGAACAGTGATTCTAGCAGCTCTCTAGGGTGCTGGTAAAATGTCTGTCAAAGGACATGATATTTGTAAAAGACTCATTTTGTCCTTTTGGTAACTCATGGGAAGACTTATTATCTCCAAGAAAGAGTCTAATGCCAGAGGTGTCGGCCTGGTGGCCCTGCCCCATCCCCTGTGCTGTAGATCCCTCTCTGCACCCCAGTGGCAGGAGCTCTTTCGTGCACATGTGTTTGCACACAGTGCCTCAGTCAGGCTGTCATTATGGGGGGGTAGACAAAACCTGGCCTGAAACAGGAATGAGCTCTAAATTTCCTTCTGGTTTCACAATATGATACGGTTTGACCAGCCAAGATTTTTAGTGAAGCAGTGTACCCCATGAAAGAATCAACAACCAAAAAAACACAACATTTACTTAAACTCCAGAAACATAGTAGACACATAGTTATTTTGGATTTTTTTTTTTTTTTTAACCTACACCCAGGGGAAAGGATCTCCCCAGTCCCAGCAGCCAGATGCCCTCAGTGCTGGCAGTCTGCCCTCTGATCTGAGGGTTCTGAACCCCTGGGTTCTGTGTCCACAATGGGCCACATATGTGATGGGGATCCCATTCCGTTATAATGGAGCTGAAAAATTCCTGTTGTCTAGTGACATCGTGGCATTGTAAAGAGGTAGTGCCATGCACCATTCACGTTTGTGGTGAAACTGGTGCAGACAGACCTACTCCACCACCAGCTGTGTCAGAGTATGACTCGTACAATTATATAGAGTACATAATACGTGATAATGATAATAAAAAAACTTTACTGCTTTATGTATGTGCTATGCTTATATTTTATTGTTTATTTATTTGTTTAATATTATTGGGGTTTTTTTCGGGGGGGGGGGGGATGTTGTGGTAACTGGGGATTGAACCCAGGACCTCAAGTAGGCTAGGTAGGCACTCTGCCACTCAGTGACATCCCTGGTCCTTTTTAATTTATTATTTTGAGATAGGGTCTTGCTGAGTGGCCTCAAACTCTCAATCTTCCTGCCTCAGCCTTCCGAGTGGCAGGGATTACAGGTGTGCACCACCATGCCCAGCTTTATTGTTATTTTAGAGTATTCTCCTACTTTAAAAGAAAAAAAAATTTACTGTAGAAACCGAATGCCACGTTACACCAGCAGCCAGCCGTCAGCAAGCAGTCTGACACATCTCTTCTCCCGTGTCTCTTGCATGCATCAAGAGACCACATCCAGTGATTGACACATACCACCCAGGTTTGTGTAAATTCACTCACATTTGCACAACAAAGTCACCTAGTGCTACATCTCTTATTTTTTGTTTTCTGGTACCAGGGACTTAATTCAGGGGTGCGCCACCACTGAGCTACCTCCCCAGCCCCTTTTATGTTTTGAGACAGTCTTGCTAAATTGCTGAGGCTGACCTTGCACTTGTGATCCTCCTGCCTCAGCCTCCCCAGTAGCTGGGAATTAGAGGCATGTGCCACCATGCTCAGCCTAATGGTGCGTTTCTGTGTATCCCTGTCATTAAGTGACACATGACTATACATCTTAGTGTGAGTGTGATTTTTTTTTTTTTTTTTTGAAGCTTGAAAACCACTAATATAGAATTAGGAACAAGAGGGTCCCTGAGGAAAGGTGTGTAAGGTATACCTTAAATGCAGCACATTACTGGAAAAATAGCTTACTGTACCAGGACACCAAAGAAAGCAGTCAGCATTGACTACCCACAACCACCATGACTGTACTGTTATCTCCACATTTTGTAAATGATAAAACTCAAGCACTGAGAGGGGAATGACCAGTTTCTGTAGTGCCCCAATGGTAACTCCTAAGCATGTTCCCTACCGGGCGGGAGCAAGGAGTGGAGATGCTATAGTAGCCACCTGGTCAGCTCACCCAAGCTCAGAAATGGGAAGATGTCACTGGAACTCAGGGGAGAGGAACCCTCTTGACGGTACTTTAAGGGAACTGCACTGACACATAAGTCTCTGGTGGAAGACTGAAACCTCTGTGGGCCTCAGCTTCTAGTGGACATGTCCTTGGGACCTTTGGAGGGGACTTAGAGGTTTCCCCACTTCTCTCCTACTAACAGTTATCTGGCGATGGATCCTTCGGCCTCAGGGAAAGGGACCCATAGTGCCCAATCTGGGTTGGACACGTCCTTGTTCTGGCCAAAGAAACAAAGAATATTGTGCTGGAAGCTCCTGGGAAAGGTCCGTCCGTCCCCCCACCCCCCCTTGCCTACAGTCAGCCTGTGACCAAGAGGCCCCAAGGCTAATACAGGGAGGAGGAGGGAACAGAGTCAGCAAGAATCTTGACCCACCCAGAGACCCGGCACCAGCTCAGGCTGCCTTCCTCCAAATCAACTGGGTGTGTGGCTGCATTTCTTGGAAACCTGAGATCAGAAAAGAAAGGGGAGTGTAGCATCTTCATCCCAGGGCACCGCACGAAGATTCCAGGAAGAAGCAGAAAGCAGTCCAAGTTGTTCTCGGAACTCCAGATGAAACTCCTCCATCCCCAAGCTCCCCTACCCCAAGGAGCTGCTTCACTTACAGGCTTAGAAAACAACCCCGCCCCCCACCCCGCACACGGAGCCATTTCAAATAATGTCCCCCGTCACACTGCAGTCGAGCTTGCTCCCCCATTCTTTGGCCTTCCCGCCATGCTGCAGGCCTATGGGTGGGCGGACAGGGCAGATCAGCTTCATTTCACAGATGCGAAACAAGCACATCAAGAGTGACTTGCCTGAGGCTACACTTCCAGTTAAGTAGCAGAATCAGAATTGGATTGTTTCTAATCATTTATTCACTTCTGATCACTTATTAATTCATTCTGCAGACAGGTATTGAGTGACTCCTCTACTCAGGCTGTAGCCAGTACTGGGGATGGCAGAGTGGACAATGAAAACACGGTTGCTGCACTTGGGGACTTTGTCTTCTCATTCAATCAGGCTACTTCAGTTCTCCTTTCACATTAGGAGAAAGGAGTCTCTATGCAGGTTGGTTAGGATGCTTCTGGTAATGGGAGCAGAAAAATTCAGTGCAAACCAGCTTAAAAATTAAGCCAATTACTTGGGCTCAGGCTGAGCAGTTGGGTTGACCAGATCATTTGTCCCGATTCTTCCCACTCTGAACTTCCCCTGATCAGCTTCTACTGGGGCTGCTGCACTTTCTGTCCAGACTCAAGTAGCTCACCCAGAAGGGGCTTCTTTGCCTTGGATCATCCTTCAAAGTCCTGGGCTTTCCTTCAACTGGGTCATGTTAAGTCAGGCACAGAGAAAGAGAGACACCACAAACTGATGGCGTTAGATCACTCAGGGCTTCCTGGGCTCATTCCCTGGGCATCTGTGGAGCTGCAGAGGGGTAGAATGGAATTCATGGAAACAACTAGAAAGTCACTCTGCATTAAATTGCACTGTCCCATGGGAAGAGGGCTGCTGTTACAGAGCACTTGAAACTGCCAAGGAGCAGCAAGATGCGGGAACCTGGATCACAGCTCCCCCACAACTCAGGAAAATTTTCACTGTCAAGATGACCTTAGCCCAAGTTCACTGGGCATGGACAGTGCTCACCGTGGGAAAGTGCTCCACTTGAATTAACACATGGGGTCCTTCAAGGCACTACTCAGGAGAAGAGCCATCTCTGTAAATGGGAGTCCAGAATGGTGACATGAGATGCTGTTGGAAGTCGAGGGGACACCTCCAATGGTGGTGGGGGTGAACAGAGTGACCTCAGCGACACTGGGCTACCTCCTGTAGGATGAACCCAAGTTGGCAGGTGAAGACAGGTGGGGAAATGTTCTAGGTAGACGGAACAGCATGTGTCAAAGCTCTAAGACTTGACAGAGTGAGGGTCTGGCTACCCACCTCCTGAAAACCGTGAAGCCCCCACTCCCGGTTTCGAGTGAGGCAAATTCTGGAGAGTAGTTTTCTCTGGGGTTTTCACCTACCTGACCACATCTGCACTCATGAGGTCAGGGCTCAAGGACCTCTGGGGACCACGTGGCCTAACACACCAAATCAGGTGGCTGGGAGGCCAACCAGATGAAGCAAAGACCTGAAGCGGGCTATGGTGGCATGGAGGGCAGAAAGTCACTGGTGGTGGGTGGCCAGTGTGCACCCCTGCAGGGAACCAGCACCCCTGTTCTATGGCGAGGATTGGTCACGCCCTCGCTGCCTACACCCGAGCAGGACCCGCACGTGACCCCAGGGACATCTGGGCTCCCAGGGACAGAGCACTGGGGACGAAGGATGCAGGGGTTCGCCCTGCAGCACGTGCGCACTGAGCTCGCCATCCCGGCGCGGCGCTCCCCGCGGAGGGCAGCCGCCCGGGTGGCCGCCTCTCTCCCGCCTCAGTTTCCCCGCCCAGAAGGCAGTGAGCGGTGGCGGCCCGCGATTTCCGGGCACGTCTAGGGATCCGAGATCAGTGCGGATGGTGGCGGCCCCCAGCCCCAAGGGTGGGCGGGGCCTGGATCTCGCGCCCCCGCCCCAGGTCCCCGCCCCGGTCCCCGCCCCGGTCCCCGCTGAGCCCAGCCGCGAGGCCCCGCCCCCCGCCCACGAGGAAGTGGCCGCGGCGCTGCGCGGGGCCCGGAGCCGGCTCGGCGCGTCGACTGCCCAGAGTCCGCGGCCGCGGCGGCCCGAGGTGAGGGGCGCGGGACGGGCGCGCGGCGGGGGGTCGGGGCTGCCGGGAGGTGCGAACGCGGGGCGCGGCCCGACGGTGCGGGGCGACGAGAGCCAGCGGGGCTGCCCGCAGGTGCGGGGGCGCGGGGTGCGCCCGAGGGCGGCTCGCGGGGCCCGGCGGAGTGGGGCCCGGGGAGGGAACGCGGGGCGCCCCGCACGCCAGGCACCGCGGGCGGCCTCGCTCCGGGCCCCCGCCTCCCGCTCGGCCCCGCGGGGTGTCGCCGTCTCCCCGATTCTGCGGGCCCGCGGGGCCCCACGCCCAGCCACTTCCCCTGCATCCTCCAGCCTTCCGGGTTGCTGCGGCCGGGAAATGAGCTGGCGGCCCCGCCACGCCCCGGCCGCCGCCGCCGCGGGGTCCCGGTCCGAGGGGTCGGGACCGGGCGGGGGTCCTGGCGAGCGATCCAGGCGGCCCCTCCTTGCGGGAGGCGCAGGAGCGCGGCCAGGGCCCGCGGGCGGTGACAAGAGTCCTGGCAGACCAGAGCCCAGGGCCGCCCCAGGAAGGCTGTCCCCGGGCTCCTGGGGCCGGGCCGGGCGGTGCGCCGGAGGGTGAGTAGCCTCAGGGCCCCGGGTCAGAGTGCCAGCTCCTGCTCCTCGGCCCCCGCCCGCGGAGAGCCCCCCAACCTCTGTGCGCCTCAACTTTCCCTATCCGGACAGTGGGGACCTCTCACTCTGCGAGGCTGAAGCGGGAGAATGTGTGTAAGTCACTTGGCCGAGCGCCAGGCGCGCAGGGCTTATGAATGTGTGTATTGTTGCCATTAGGAAGCCTGCAGTCTGTTCCCGTGTGTCCGTCTGCTCCGATAGACCCGACCTTGGGGACTTGGAGTCCCGTCCTAGCTGTGCCAGTGAGGAACTGTGTGACTTTGAGGGGATCTTTGCTTTTATCTGAGCCTGTTTGCTCATGTACAGAATAAAGAGAAAATAAAACTTCTCAGGCTTGCTTCCGGGGTAGAATAGAGAATGTGTAAGTTCTGGGTAAACTCCAGTCTCTGACTGATGCCAGTCGGGTTTGTTTCCTCCTTATGTCTTTGTACATAATTGGTGGGTCTTTTCTAATAGTTAAATAGCATTCCAGTGTGTTTTTTTGTTTTGTTTTTGTGTTATCTTTTGCAGTGGTGGGGATGGAACCCATGGCCTCACGCTTGCTAGGCAAGAGCTCTACCACTGAAACCCTGAGCTTTATCCCCAGCCTCCCAACATGTTACTATCACAATTTCCTCTTTTATCTTTGTAGTCATCTGGATTTTTCCACCTTGTTACTAATATCAAGAGGGTTTTAATGAGCATGTTTAAGGGGGGAAACAAAGAAGATTGGTGACAGTACCAGAATGGATGTGACTCAAGATTGTCAACAATTTTTAAGTCCCTGCTGTGTTCTTGTGTTCCTTCCTAACACAGTTAATGAATTCAGTTTATCAGTCTCTTCAGAAAGACCAAACTAATTAGCAACAAATGAGAGAATTTCTCCACAGCCCTGCCAGCATTGAGTTTTATGTGTTTTGGGGTTTTGTTTTGTTTTCATTATTCATAATTGGTGCTTTGTGGTGCCTTATACTTGTTTTAGTCTGTTTCTTGACTTTGCCTGGCTTGTAAGACTTCAAGAGCAGAGTCAGGGAGGAGGGATTGGGGGTAGCAAAGGCTGCTCACACCACCCAGGCTCCTACCCACAACAGGAAGTTGAGTAACACTAAGCACCCTGAGCAAAATGGCTTGCTGGCAATTCCCTCCAAGTGCCTGAGCTGGGCGGGGACTTCCTGGAGTTCCTCTAAAGCCAAGGTCCTTGCTCCAGGCAGCTCCTGCTTAGTTTAGCCTCAAATACAGCCAGACCTCTGGATTCAGGGAAACCTAGCAGAACCGGGCAAGAAAGGACCACAGACTGTGCTGGATAAAGATAGGGTGGAAGGTTGAGTGAGGACACCCAGCCAGCCTGGAGAGAGCCAGAATTTAAACCCAGCACTGTAAGGAAGAAGCACTGAGGCCAGAGGCCAGGAAGTGTCTTCCTTAGCCAGGCAGCCTGAGGCTTTGCCCATCTTACTTGGAGGAGAGAGGAGCCTATAGATGGGAGGTTTCCAAGTTTTTCTAACCATTGGCTCCACTGGGAGAAATATTTGAGTCCATACCCTCAAATTTCTACAAAAATTTCTACAACTCACATAACATCCACACACTATTGAAGTAGTACAGCATATTCCTTAGATTCCAAGACAGACATCAGAAAAATGATGATGCAGTTCATTCGTAGGCCACTTTCCTGGAATATTTATGGAGCACCTACCATGTCCAGGCCCCTAATCCATGCTGGGGACATCTCGGTGAAAAAAACGTGTACCCGCTCTTGGAACTTCTGTTGAAGTACAGGATGTAATAAGAAAAAAAAAAAAAAAAAGGCGGGGGTTTTCTTGGGTAAGGTGGTACACGCCTGTAGTCCCAGCACTGGAAGGCTGACAGGAGGATCACTTGAGCCCACAAGTTCAAGGTCAGTTTGGGCAACATAGTGAAACATTGTGTTGTGAGTGGCATTTGCAGGGGACAGTGCACATGTTCGGCAAGTGCTCTACCACCGAGCCATATTCCAAGTCTGAGACCTCATGTTAAAAATTTTTTTTTCACACCCCAGTGGGTGGTCTTTGATACCCCCTGAATAGAAACCCCTACCCCACATTGGAGATCCAAAGCCCCTACATTGGCCCCTGCAGGGAATTGCGAGGGTCCCCTGAGCACAGCCCCACTGCCCTCCTCCCTCCCCAGGCCCACCCAGCTTGGGTCTGCTGGTACCGGCCCCTGCTCCTTCGAGGAGACCCAACCCCAGGCTGGCAGGAGGTGGCTTGAAGCCAGCAGAGGACGGCAAGGGCTTTGGCCCACTCCCCCCAGCCTCACTGTTTCCAGGGTGATGAGGGAACACAGAGCACCACATGTGGACTCTTGGTCCTAATGCCACCCCCCAGGGTCCCCTTCTCTCATGTTCCTCAGCTGTCAGAGACTTAACTGGCTCTCATGGCCACAGTATCAAGGAGATCGGAGAGACTGTTCCCAGCCACCCTCTTCCACCAGGGGCAGTGCTAAGGCCTGGCATCCATGCACTGGGGTGAAGCAGGCCCAGTTGGGTTTCCCTGTAAGTTTTTTGCAGCCGGGTGGGCGGCAAGCAGCAGGCGTTTGGTAGTTAGAGGTTTTCCTAGGAATGATTAAGTCAAAGTCCTGAGGCAGGGTGGTGGGCTGTGAGGGCTGATTCCTGGGTCTGACCAGAGCCCCAAGGCTGACTGCCTCTTGGGGCCCCCACTTCCTCAGTGGGAAGATAAAGGGGTTGGGAGTACTTGTGGGCCCTGTCAGTTTCAGTTGCTTTGCAGAAGTTATAAAAAGGGGGAAATGAGTCTTCCTCTCTCCTGCCCTCCTTTACCCTTCTTCCCTGCCCCCTTCATGGTCTGAATTCATGCTAGAGTGTGATTGGCTGATAGGTGTGGCTTGAACACCCCCCCCCCCCCCCCCCCCCCGTCTGTCACACTGCCTGTGGCCAACTTCACCAGCACCTCCCCCATCAGCCTCGGGGGTCCAGGAAACAGGGTCAGGGTTCCCCAGGTCCTCCTGCTGCATTGCTCACTGGGACATGGGGTGGCTGCTGATGGGAGTGGCCACTCCATCTTCACAGCCAGGACAAAGAAGTGCCTGGGCCCATGAGGAGTGTCAAGTTGTTGCTAAAAAGTCAGGTCTGCCCACTAGCTCAGGGTCCCCCAAGCTCGATTTCTAGGCCCCCACACAGGACTGAGGAGATAGCTCGGTACAGTGCTCACCTCGCAAGCACAAGGCCCTGGGTTCAATCCCCAGCACCGCAAATAAAAAGAGTGAAGGAGAATTTTCGTCCTTTCCTAGTCACATCTCTAGGCCCCCACACAGTCTGCAGCCCCAGCTTCTTTTTGCTCCCACTGAAGCGGTGGAAGCCGACATTGTCCACTGGAGGCCAGGAATTAGCCTCAGCCCTGCCTCAGCCCTGCCTTGGCCCCACCGATGACCCAGACCATGGAGCAGGGGCAGATGAGCAACTTGGTCAGTCTCAAGCTTCCCTCTCCTCAGTCTAGTCACCTGGCATGGGCAGTGATGGCCCAAACCTGGGCCACCCCGGAAGTACTCAGGGAAATGCCCGTCAGGCCTCCTGACCTAGCCCAGGGCTCTGAGGCGGCGCTTCAGGCAGGGGCCTTGCCTTACACAAGAGGCCTTGGGGGAGAGATTAGCAGGGCAGCTGTGCTGGGGCCATGTTCCTGCTCCGTGTAAGGCTCAGTGTGCACGTGAACGGTGCCTGTGGCAGTGTCCTCACGCGTGTGCACATGGGTTGCCTGTCCACCTTCTCTGCACATGTTAACTGAGGAGGACCCACTTGAGGCCTTGTTCCAGGCATGGAGGGAATAGAGACAGTCCCTACACCATACAGATGCACACACTTCTGTCTTATTCTGGCTGAAGAACTTTCCAGAACGTCCTGTTGTACTTAAAAACGGGTGTGGCCAGGCGTGGTGGCGCATGCCTGTAGTCTAGTGGCTCAGGAGGCTGAGGCAGAAGAATTACAGTTCAAAGCTAGCCTCGGCGACTTAGTGAGGCTCTTAGCAACTCAGCAAGACCCTGTCTCAGTAAGGGGGGTGCTGGGAATGTGATTCAGTGGTCAAGCACCCCTGGATCTAATCCCTGATACCAAAAAAGAAAAGAAAGAAAAAGAGCAGAGGATGCTTCTGGGTGGGCAGGCCGGGCAGGGCCCACCAGGCAGTGAGCTGCGGGGCAGCAGGCCGAGCACCACTGATCCAGACTTGAATGGCAGTACATGCAGGGGCTGCTGATGGGGGCAGGATCTTCACAAGCAGGATAGAGAGGTGTGAATGGCAGTGGCGAGCATGAACAGAGAACCCAGGGAACAATGCGGAGGCCTGAGCAGGCGTGTCCTCTGTGTCCCAGGATCATCCTCCGGCCTGGCTGGGGAGACTGACTCTTCAGTGGATAAACCAAGGCTAGGTGCCATCACATCCATTATGGACCAAGAGGGCCACGTCTTGAACACCCCCTGGTGCCAAGTGTGGTGTATCATATGTCACCCTCTCGACACCTCTGGGGAGGCGAGGTTCCTGTTTCCACCCTAAAGCTGAAGAAACAGATTCTGAGAGGGTGAGAGATGTTCCCGGGGCCACACAGCTGGCACATAGGAGTGTCTGGGGCTTCTCTACTCCCAGGCCCCTGCGGCTCTGAGCTGAGTCCAGGAGGTGGGCAGAGAGTGGGTTTGCAGAAGTGACGGTCTCTTTGGGTCTTTTGAACTTGTACATCTTGGCTGGGCAGCACAGGAGTGGCTTAGGGAAGCACAGAGAACATTCCAGTTGGGCAGAACTGGCCTTGAAGGCGCATCTGGCTAAATGGGAGGCCCCAGGCTGGCCAGGGGCAGCACCCTGCCGAGGCAGGGGGGATGACTAGGCAGCAGGAAAGAGCTGATACGAGGTGGGGGCAGCGGTGAGGGGAGAGCCAGGGTTGTGCCTCCCACCCTCCGTGGTTCCTCTGAAGCTCTGTGACGGCTGGGAATGGTCGGTGGGGCCTGGCAGTGATGGAGGCTGGTTTTGGGGGCTGCATGCCCTCCCTCCCTCCTCCAGGCACCCCACTGCCCCTATTTCCTCCTCCACCCTTACAGGTAGGCCACCCTGGGGTCTCTCTAAAACCCCACCACCCAGGCCTGCACCTCCTACAGCCCGAGTATAGCAAGTGAATGTCTGTCCACCTCTGCTCCACCCATGGGGCCCCGGGCTCCAGGCATGGAGGGCCAGCCTGCTGCATGCTGGGAGGCTTACAGGATTGCTGCATTCCATCTTCACCCGCACCTTATGGTGGCAGAGTGGAGGGTCAGCCGATGAGGCACAGCTCACCTGCGCTGGGCCTGTCTGACTCAGGTCCCAGCACACCCCACTCACAACCCCACCTTCATCTGCAGGTCCTCTCCCCAGCCCTGCCCATCCCACTCTTTGTTCCCTGGAGCCAGAGACATCCAGTGACACCTGCCCTCTTAGGGGGAGGGAAACTGAGGCCCCAGGTCGGGAAGCCCCGTGCCAGGCCTGTCAGGAGACATGGGTGGGCTCTGCCATCCTTCCCTGCAAACTGCTGCCCCTCTGAAACTGGGATGGCCTTCCTGCTACAGACCCCATGGGGTCACGTGGAGCCTGGTCTCTGGGCAGCAGAGCTGACTTGCATTCTCTCCCTCTCTTGGGTGCAGGAGCTGAGCCATGGCCTACCACAGCTTCCTGGTGGAGCCCATCAGCTGCCACGCCTGGAACAAGGATCGCACCCGTGAGTGCCCGCTGGGAGTGCCCCTCCACCCTTTGTACTGAGGGAGGTGCTGGAGGGAAGGGGGAAGAGCTCAGGGTCCAGAGGGTGTGGCGCAGGCCAGCCAGGCCCTGCTGTAGGTGTTGGCATGCGTGGGCAGAAGGGTGGGCGGTGGGCTAAGACAGGACACAACGGCTTGGGCCTCCTGAGGGAAGGTGAGAGGGCAGGAAATGAAGCTGGGGGCCTTAGGAGGGAGGCTGTGAAAGGGTGAAAAGAAGACCTTCTGAGCAAGTGGCACTGAAGCCAGGGTGGGGCAGGGTAGGAGCCAAGGTGTCAGGAGTGGCTGGGAGACTGGCTGGAATGGGGGTCAGGGAGCAGTAGCAGGGCAGCCCCCCCAGAGCAGCAGGACAGGAATAGGTCCTGGGTCATGAGACTGTGGGAGGGGCTGCCAGACTGAGAAGGGTAGGAGGGTGCTCAGCAAGGCCTGAGGGGCTTCAGGGGACCCCACTGAAGTGGAGAGAGCTGTCGTGAAGGGTGAGGCGAAGGGCGTTCCTGATGGAGGGGAGTCGCAGGGAGGGTGCTGGGCACCCGTGCTTCCTTCCCCTCCCTGAGCCTTTCCTGCTGCCTCTGCAGAGATCGCCATTTGCCCCAACAACCACGAGGTGCACATCTACGAGAAGAGTGGGGCCAAGTGGGCCAAGGTGCATGAGCTCAAGGAGCACAACGGGCAGGTGACAGGTGGGTCAGGACTGCTGAGGGGATGGAGAGGGCTGGCCATGGTCATACACCCACTCACTGACTCAGGGAGGACAGATTGGGCTGCAGGGAACACAGTCCTGCTTCAAACTGGCTTAGGCTGTAAAGGAATTATGTTGGCTCTTGTTACTGAGAAACTCAAGGTTTGTGGGTTCAGAAGAGGATTGATCCAGCAGCTCAGTTCTCGCTCTGAGAAGCAGTTTTTTTCTCTCTTGGCTTTGCTTTCAAGCATGTGTGGTGATACCCTGGGAAAGCTGTCATACCCCTAATAAGCCCTAGTAGCAACCCTAGTCTCTCCAGATAACACTGGACTTCAGTAAAAAGTGCAGGTTGTGGCTTTGAGCCCCTCCTGTGGCCACTGTAGAGCTAGCTCAGCTTGGTGGCTTCAATCTCATGTTCCCTTCATCCTTCACAGGTATCGACTGGGCCCCTGAGAGTAACCGCATTGTGACCTGCGGCACAGACCGCAATGCCTACGTGTGGACACTGAAGGGCCGCAGCTGGAAGCCCACTCTCGTCATCTTGCGGATCAACCGCGCAGCTCGTTGTGTGCGCTGGGCCCCCAACGAGAACAAGTTTGCTGTGGGCAGCGGCTCCCGTGTCATCTCTATCTGTTATTTCGAGCAAGAGAATGACTGGTGTGTGCCTGGGCAGGGCCAGCGTGGGCTGGGAGGGACTGGGACTGGCCAAGCCCAGCACGGCACACCTACGGGCAGCACTAGTCCCCAGAAGGCACAGGATGAGATACTGGGACTCCTGCTCACACGACCCCAGGAAAGTCCATCCTCTAGGTGAGGCAAGGGACTCTGCGGAGTCCCCCAGCCTCAACGTGGCAACAAGGACATAGACCATCCCAGGGCCCACTTCTGGGGCACCATGCTAACCCGTGACTTCCTGACAGCCCCATGGACTGGATCTTTCCCATTTTATAGATGAGCACAGCAAGGCCCTGCAGGAAAGTCACTTGCCCCAGATGCCCAGCCCGTCAGACTGCAGGGTGCCACTCACCAACTCCCAGACCCGGCTTAGTCCTACAGGAGCCCAGCTGGAGTCTGGGAAACCATAGCTTAAAATAACTTTGTGAGGTTAAAAGGATACAAGACAGAAGGTTCACCCCAGAGGGGACCCAACACGTTGCTGCCTGCACCAGGCAAGCCCAGGTCCCTCCCACCTAGGACATTGGTGGCCTGCAGGGTGCTGAGGCCTGTGGATGCTCACTACCTGTCCCTCTCCCTGCTGCCCATCTGGCTGCATATCCAGGTGGGTGTGCAAGCATATCAAGAAGCCCATCCGCTCCACTGTCCTCAGCCTGGACTGGCACCCCAACAATGTGCTCCTGGCTGCTGGTTCCTGTGACTTCAAATGCAGGTGAGCCTTCTCCCAGGGACCCCAAGTAAAACTGCTGTCTGAAGAATCACCACTGTCTTGTCTTCAGCCCCTTAGCTAGACGTGTCCCTTGCCATCTCTGAATATCAGGGTCTTTTGAAGCTCTCCTTTCCTGCCTCCGTATAACTCCCACCCCTGTTGTTTCCTGACTTCCCCCTGAAGATGAGTGGGTGTGCTTATTCACACTAAGGTATGAATGGCTGAGAAGCTGGAAGGAATCTTGCTTCGTTGTCCTAAGGTCTGGAATGTAGTGTCTTCAGTTGCCACTCACTGTGTTTAAGTCCTGAGCCCAGCACCTGAATCTGCCTTGGTCACCAAACTCCAGTTCTCCAGCTTCATGCAGATGGCCCGTTCCTCCCATTCCCAGCCCCACTTCTGAATCTCCGCTTGGGAAACAGCAGGCACCAGAAGCCACTTCAGAGGCCCTAGGCACAGAAAGGGTGGCTCCTGTGAGACTGCTGTTTTGCTGGTGGGTGGGGAGCTAGTTTGCCAGCACCCTCTGTCAGGTGGATCAAGAAGAGGTGAATGCTGGGGAGTAGAGAGGAGGGGCATCCCATGGCTGGCTGTGGAGTGACCAGCATGACAGGACCACCGCCCCTGAGGGCCACATCAGTTGTGGATGGTTAGCTCTCAGATTAGGTCCCCACCCCATCTTGTTGCACAAAGGAGATGTTGAGGCCCAGAGTCATCGAGCATGAAGACACAAGCCATGGAGAGGGAGCGCCAGATCTTGAACACACAGGCTCCTAGCTTGTGCTCTGGCCACTCAGGAGGCCCTCGCCAGCCTGGATCCGGAGAGGGGTCCCTTCTCAGGCTCACTAAACCCCAGTTGTCTTCTGCTGGCAGGATCTTCTCTGCCTACATCAAGGAGGTGGAGGAGCGACCAGCACCCACACCATGGGGCTCCAAGATGCCCTTTGGGGAGCTGATGTTTGAGTCCAGCAGTAGCTGTGGCTGGGTACACGGCGTCTGTTTCTCAGCCAGTGGGAACCGTGTGGCCTGGGTCAGCCATGACAGCACTGTGTGCCTGGCCGATGCCGACAAGAAGATGGCGTGAGTACAGCGGGTGAAGGTGCAGGGCTACGGGCAACCAAGACGCAGGCAGGAGATGGTGCCGGAGGCTAACTTTGCTCTCCCCCTCAGCGTTGCAACCTTGGCCTCTGAGACATTGCCACTGCTGGCCCTCACCTTCATCACCGAAAACAGCCTGGTGGCAGCGGTAAGCAGTGTGAGAGGCGGGGAGGGCGTGGTTGGCAGGAGCAGTTCTCCCAGTGAGCCCACGCCACTCTCCGCCCCTTTCCCTTCCCACCTCTCTTTTCCTTCCCTCTTTTCTTACACCCATTTTGTATCCATTATTGGACAGAATAGGTTAGGTTATGTTTCATTCACAAAACACACACACACACACACACACACACCAAAAACAGTTGCCCTGGCAAAACAGTAAGGATCTTGCTCTGATTTCATGTGAAATGTGGGTATTGTGGGGGGGGGGGGGGGGCGCATCTGAAGGAGGCCTTGTTTCTAAGGTGCTTCCCCAGTTGCCTTGGGGTGAGAAAAGGGAAGTACAGAATCATACCCTGTATTCTAACATTTCTGTTGCATTTTGTTGATCAATGCCAGTGACAGGAAGGTGAAGCACGTAGGGATGGGGAAGCATGGGCCAACAGGTGTCCAGAAAGGGCACCATGCTCTCTCTCCCTCCTGCCCATACATCTATCAAGTCCCTTTCCATGTAATGTGGGGGTGCCAGAGGCAGATCAGCCCTGCTTCCTTTTCTAGGGGAGATTCTAAGCTGCAGGGTCTCTCCTAGAGGTGGTATAACTGTCTGGGTGGGGCTCTCTGGGGGTCCCAGATTTTCAGCTAGATTCTGGCCTTGCCCTGTGAGAGTACGGTTTCCATATCCATCCCATTTATACACCTGGGGTTGAGGTCTAATTCTTTCTGGCCTGGCCATGTCCCCAAGCTGGGATATCCGTCTTAGGTAGAAGTGCCATCATGGGGCCTGTGATGCTCTCCAGCACCTCGCCTCACCTTTCCTCTGGTGGGTGGAGAATGGGGGCACTGTGGCACTCCAATAGTAACCCCACCCCACCACAGGGCCACGACTGCTTCCCAGTGCTGTTTACCTACGATGGTGCCACGGGGACTCTGAGCTTTGGTGGGCGGCTAGATGTGCCCAAGCAGAGCTCACAGCGCGGCTTGACAGCCCGTGAGCGCTTCCAGAACCTGGACAAGAAGGCCAGCTCTGAAGGTGGCGCAGGCGCTGGAGCTGGGCTGGACTCGCTGCACAAAAACAGCGTCAGGTGAGGGTAGGATGGGGGCGGGGTAAGGGCTGCCAAGAATCAGGTAGAGGTGAAGCCCTGGAGGCTCCCCATCTGGGAAGCAGTTGAGAACTCTTTGGGTTGCACAAAAATACCATAAGGTGGAGGCTGAGCATTTGCCTGGCTCTGTGTTCTCAGATAACTAGAATGCCCTGGAGTGGGGCCTTTGGTTCTCTGGGTTGACTTGATGTAAGCACTGGGCTTTTTGGGGAGGGTCTATTGCTAGAACCTAGTGGAGCTGAGGGTTCTTCTACAGTCATCTGAGGACCTAATATAGGACCCTCCAAACCCCAAAGCTGCCAGCCATGGGTGAATCAGGGTGATGGCAACTTCCTGACGGACTATAAGCCCCTGTTTCTGCCTGCTCTTCAAACTAAGCATCTTTGACCAGCGGCCAAGGCTCTTTAGAACCAACCCCATTTCTCTCTTCTTTTCCCATCTGGCAATTTGTCCCCCAAGATGTGCATGTCCCTCTCTGCACCATCCTTGATGTGCTGTTCCATCTGCCTGGACTGGTCCCCAAAGCAGATTCCCAGGCCTGCCCCCAATCTGTCCCTGGCTGGGCACCCCCATCTTGCACTTGTCTCACAGGAATTTGGGAGCTCCTGGCACATAGGCTGGGGTTCCCAAGCTCCTCGCCCTCTTTACAGCCAGATCTCAGTGCTCAGCGGAGGCAAGGCCAAGTGCTCGCAGTTCTGCACTACAGGCATGGATGGCGGCATGAGCATCTGGGACGTGAAGGTGAGGCCTGCTGCATCCCAGCCTCCTCCAGGCCCCAGGCTGACCATTCTCCCCTCTCACCGCTTCCTCCTCCCTGGTAGATGCCCTAAAGCACTGGGGGACTGAGGGGTACAGCAAGGGAGTAAGCAGCCCTTAACCTCTGGGCTTGCATGCCCTCTGGCTGGGATTCAAACTCAGGTCTACCCCACTCCAAAGACCAGATTCTGTCCTCTGCTGTGCTGGGGCTGAGGTGGGCATGGATCAGGGCCCTGGACATGGGGTATCTGCAGAACAGCTGAGAACCAGTCTGCCCATTCTGCCTCTTTGCAGAGCCTGGAGTCAGCCCTGAAGGACCTCAAGATCAAATGACCTGTGAGGAATCTACTGTCATCCAGTGGCTGGGGGGAAGGGGCCAGGAAGGGCTCGGGGAGGCTTTGCTGAATGCTTCTAGGGTACCAGTATGGGCCCCATCGGGTCTGCTCCATCAGAAGGGGAGGGGGTCATAAGGAGCTTTACCTATTCAAGGAACATGTGCCTTTTTCTTAAAGAAATGCTTTCATTTATTGTTAAAAAAAGAAAAAAGCTACCAAAGCACAATGCTGGTCATGAACTGCTTCAGAATATGGAGGTAATAAAAAATGCAATTGTGGACATGCTTGCCCGTGTTTGGAAGGAAGGTGGTTTTCCAATGGACGTGAACTGCTTTTCAGTGAAGCTGACAGTTCCCCTTATTTTCTACTAAATGCAGTCCCAGCTCATGTCAGCCCATGATAAAATGAAGTTTGGGTCCCAGAGCTGATGTGTCTGTCGCTAGACCCTGCGTGATGGGCAGGGAGGCATTGGCAACCTTTTTGCAGCTTTCTTCTGATAGGCAAACAGGGGCCCTAGCAACACCCAACCAGTGGTTCTTCCTCCTCCCAGACCCTGAGCAGCACCTCCCACTACCATCACCTCGGACCCCAGGCGCCTCCTGCAGGAGCTCTGCAGAAGCACGCCGACCTTCCACATCAGACTTGCAGCCAATTTCAGAAAGAAGCACAGGTGTTGGCTTTAAAATAACAGATCTGGAGCTGGACACAGTGGCACACACTTGTAATCAAGTCACTTAGGAGGCTGAGACAGGACTGAGAGTTCCCCGTCAGCCCAGGCAACTCAGTGAGACTCCATGGTGGGGTGGGGGGACAGGTTCTGAGGCTGGGGCTGAGTGGCAGAATGCTTGCCTAGCATGTGTGAGGCCCTCAACACTGTGTGTGTAATGGTGGTGGTGGGTAGTGACACAGGTCCGTAAGTGTTCCCCTAAACAGGAAAAGGCACTACATGGCACTGTCCGGGTAGGACTGGGTTCCTCCAAGGCTGGCAGGTAGCAGGCCCAGTCCAGGAAGGAGAATGATCCTGGACCCTGCTCTGTGCTGTGCATCAGCAATGTTCACTAGGACCCCTGGCTAGATTTGCCAGGACTTCCTTTGCCATGCCCTGCTCAGTACTGAGGGGACAGAAGGCAGAATTGCTATTGCCAAGCTCACAGTCTTGTTGGGGAGGCAGATGATGATAACCCAAGTGTCCAGGAGAGGTCAGACCAAGGTACAGCATGTAGGGCTGTGAGCAGAAGCGTGGGCCTTCAGGGAGTTGAAGGACTGAGGTGAGGCTGGGAAGGCCCACCAGCTCCTGGCAACACGCAGGCCACAGCTAGGTCTGCATTCCAGAGACCAGATGAGGAGCCCAAGAGGAGGCTGCAGCAGTATTTTTGTGTGAGATGGTACAGTGGGACAGGTGAAGCTGGGATGGCAGCTGACACCTACCTGGTTTAGATGACTAGGTAGAAGACTAGGTGACTTGATAGTAGAAGAGTTGGAGAGGTCCTAACAGACACAAAGCACTGTGTCCCCATCTTGGGAAGGACCTGTTCTACCCATTTTTAAAGAGTAAAACTGGGGACTGAGATGTAGTTCAGTGACAACATTTGCCTAACATGCATGAGGTCCTAGTACTGCTAAAACACATACCAGAGAAAGATGTTACAAAGTCCCACAGGCACAAAGTGGCAGAGCCAGGATTTAAAGACAGGTCTGACTTCCAAGCCCAACTACAGTGGTATCTGCTAGGAGTGTCTCTGGTGGAGCCACAGAGTAACGCTCCCAGCTCACAGGAGCTCTTGTGCACACATCACCCACGTATCCAGCAAGACCTGTAAACCCACACTCCTAGACTTGCAGACCCCATGAAGTCCTTGCCTCTGGCCTCTAAGGTGTCTTAAGCACCACAGGAATCTTGCAAAGCCCTGACTCTTCATACCAGCCATTCACAGACCTCCTCCAGCTTCCAGCACCCACCTTAAAGGACACCTACCTCATTACTGCCCAGTCTCAGAGCCGGCAATGGGAACCTCGTCAAACAGCTACCACTTCTTCCATCTTGTCAGAGAACTTCATTTCATGGCCATAGACGAACCTGGGGAACTGCTACATAACCTCCAGGGCCACAGGAAGACATTGCCCTTTAAGTTAATTCCTGCTCCTCAGAGGCCAGGGTTTGCAGGACACTAGGGCAAGATGCAGATGCTGGCACTGGAATCTCTCCATGGGATCCAAGGGCATGTAGTAAGAGGTCACTGAGAGTCAGGAACTCAATGCCATTTCTGCTACTAAATCATTTCACCTGATCTTGGGCAAACCACACCACCCCCCACCCACATTCTGCTTGGCACCCAGTGACATCAACATACCCACTAATCTTTCAGGACCATACACAAAGGATGCTCTTCACAAGGTAAAGAACCCTTCAGATGGGTGCAGGGACAGAACAGGTACCGTGGGGTTACCTTTCACTAGACCTGAATCTATAGCAACGCACTTGGTGACATTAAGGTTCAGTTTTCCAACTGACAGTCCCCACCATAAAAAAATGGTAAAAACTAAATGCAGTAATAGCACTCAGCTTTTGAGAGGCTTCTTCTTGCACAAAATTGGGCTGCTACCACCAGGGGGCACCTGGAGAAGGTGGCCTGTGCTGTTCCAGCCTGCTGAGGGACCAGGACCAATTCCTGCATACTGCACATGCTGCCCAAAGGTTTGCTATGTGCCCTGAACCTTATTGGTGCACCTACCTGAGTGCCACCACGAGTAAAAATGGCTTGGGCACAGGAGCCAAAAGACAGATTGCAAAACAAGGATTACGATAATGTCAAGTTTAATCTGCCAAATATACAAGTTGAATTTGTGGAGCATGTTTTGCCTGGGTGCTGCACAGTAAACAGAGGTTTTCGTTGAAATGATCGATGGGTAGGGTTAAAAATGGGCACTAGCCCTTGGCCAGATGGGTGGGAATGAGGCGGGGAAGGGCAGAAGAGAGGCGTCAGAGGGGACTGGCCAGGGACGAGCCATGACCCTCAGGGACCCAGGAGCACAGGCTCCCAGATAACAGCCTCTCTGAGTGAGCACCCAGGCAACACAGACTGGGGCTGGTTGTCACAAACTTATCAGCAGCTTGCCCTGGCACGACCACCGACTAACGTGCACTCTACCGGACAAACGGAAGCTCTTCTTACCCCACCTCCCAGGCGCCCCCCGCCCCCCAACCAGGGTTCTGAATTCTAAAAACAGCAAAAACATTCAAATGGTTACATATGAAATGCTGTCCTGCATCTTTCTGTCTCAAAGATAGCAGCTGCCCCCTCCCCCCCAGCCCCCCACATCCCCCCAAACGATTTCTGTGCCAAGATGAAGAGGAGGCCCCAGGCCGTGGGGGGCTCCTGGCCGCGAGGGGCTGCTGCAGTGGCACCAGGGCGCAGGGCAGGTGGCACAGCAGGGGTCCTGGCGGCACGGCCCAGCCCCTGGCCTCTCCTCCATGGCCGTGCTTACTTATTCAGTGAGAGCGACTGCATCCGTTTTCCTGACAAAGTCGCATCGTCTTTTGCTGAGGAGTGGGAGGGGAGGGGAGGAGTTAGAACAAACAAACTCACCCCCCTGCGCGCCCCAAACCCACAGAGCTTCATGTCTGAGAGGCTTCAAAACACTGTACATAGCTGGTAGGTGAGGCAGGGACCAGAGAAGGGCCCAGGCTGACAGCCCCTGTGGGAGAGGATCTCTGCTGAGGTTACATGACCCAGGAGCCTAGACAGTCCTGAAGTGTTGGAGGGGCTGCCATCACTTTATCAAAAGCTGCCCCCTCCACAAAGACCCACTAATATGCTATCTAGTGGGTACTGGAAACTTTTCCCTACGTCCTTGGGAGAACCCCATAATTCCAACCTCTCCTCATAGGTTCTGAAGTTAAAATATCAAATCAGCAACAATATTCAGAGAGTCACACATGAAGTCCTTTTCTGCCTGGAGTTTGTCAAGCAAGCTGGGTCAGATAATCAGATCTCCAGAGTGGTAACAATGCCCCTGAGCAACTGATGCCCATTTCGAGGTTTCAGTTTCCTCATAATTTGTCAAAGAGGCAGGATCTCTACGGGCTTTCAGGCCCCAGAAGAGAGGGTTAAGTAGAATATAGCCAGGTGTGCTGGCACAGGCCCGTAATCCCAGTGACTTGGGAGGCAGAGGTAGGAGGATCACAAATTTGAGGACAGCCTCAGCAACTTAGCAAGGCCCTGTCTTAAATTAAAAACTAAAAAGGGCTAGGGATGTGGCTCAGTCATAAACCCCTGAGTTCAACTCCCAGTACATAAAAGAAAAAAAAAAAAAAAAAAGATAAAAAGTCAACTATAAACCAACCAATTCCCCACAGCCACCCTCACCTCCTCTGGTAGGGCATGGGGAAGAGAAGCACCTGGGCTGGATGTCACCACCTCTCAATCTGGGTGGATATATGGTAGTGACTCCAGGCAGTGATCCTGGCTTCACAAGGCCCCAAAGACCTTAGCAGAACCTTCCAGCCTCAAAGGTCTGTACTGGTACTGAGACCTGTAGCTGTCAGAGGCAGTAACTGCTCTCTCTGCTCTGCCGAGACTCCAAACCATATCAGACTCCATGATGCTGCCAGACCCTCCCAAGAACCCTGAGGAGTGTGAGCAGGGGGATCCCTCTCTGCCTGTATACATGGAGCAGGTCTCTACTAGACAACTTGGTCAGGCAGCTGTCAGTCCTTACCCCTTCCCTACCTCACAGACAAGAATAAGTGCAAGGTTTGGTGGCTTGCCCAGAATCGTCAGGCAGCCATCCCTGGTGCCAGCAGTCCAGGACTTACCTTTCCTCTCCTCTTCTTTCTTCCTTGCCGCCTCTTCCCGCTGTTTCCGGATGATGGCCAGCCGGGCAAGGTCAGCCTTGGCCTGCTCTGTCTTCCCAGCTAAATGCATTTTCATGTAGCGCTCTTTTGCTTTCTGCTTCTCTATTTCTTCTCTGTTTGGATAAAATGGTGTCAGAGGGAACATATTCCCCAATACTGTGAGCTGAGCTGGAAGTAGGAGCCAGAATAAAGGCTAAGCACTCAGGAAGGACTGGGCCCATGTAGAAAAGGGCCTTGGCTCTGTGATCCCTGTTTGATGGACACTCAGCAAATAAGCAAGCAGAAGGAATGAGCTCAGATGGCAAACACCTGTGAGAAAGCCTTGGCACGAGAGGGGACAATGTCTGGTTGTAGGGACACAGGAGGATAACTAATAGCTTCTAACTTGAGTCCGGTGGCCACAGTGAAAAAAGCTGACCCAAACCAAACGAACTGTGTGTTCCAGAGAAAATGACCTGGATGAAGGTACTGAAAACCACATTTTATAAGGAACAGAGAAATAAATGGACCAAGTAACCACAGGGCAGAGGATGAGGGCCACAGATGGGAAAGAGACATTCAGTCTCAGATCACCATCTTTACAACAGCTCAGTTTGCATGAGGGCTGCTAACCAAAGAAGTGAACCCCCTCAACAGGAATAAAAGCTGGACTCCGTGAGACAAAGATGTTAGCAATCACCCCACTGAAGAGTGTGAGACAGCCATTAGTTTTTCTGAGGATTTTCTTCCCAAGCCCAAGATTCTGAACAAGAGGAGACACCCTTCAGGGCATGCAGTCAGTGTCCCCTCTGCACTCATCTGGAGAAGCCAAGTGTTGAAGGAGGGGAGAGGAGCTGGCCTCCTAGAAGTCTTCAAAGTCCACAGGGCTGGGGAGGAATGAGAAACAAGGCATGAAGCCCAGCAAAGAGTGGATGGGAGAGAAACACAGCCATCAGGAATGGGATGAGAAGTCTCACCCAGGAGACTGGACAAGCAGGAACAAGACAGTCTGCTGCAGAAGTGAGATGACGACACTCGTCAGCCTGGGAGATCCTACTCTAGCAGGAATGTGCCAACTCAGACACCTCTGAGTCCTCAGAAATGAGCAAGTCTGCCCCAAAGTTCTGCAGGACCCCCTTAGTGCCAGGCAGAGTGCTAGCCTTCAAGGTTATTATTTATGCAACCCCAAAAGGCAGGAGCAGCAAGGGCAGTAATCGTCCAAGGTTGCTCTATGGTGAAGTGGCAGAACGTGCCACTAAAGGGCACTAAAGCCATTCTTCTCCGGGAAGGCCAGCACCAGCCCAGTTGGCTGGGTTTCTGTTGAAGCTACCGGAGAGGTAGAGAGATAAGGAGGGTCCTTCATGGTCTCCAATCACATCCCAAGCTCATGGGACTTCCCTGTGGAGTTTTCATAGACGTGTTCCTAGGCATCCTGGTATGCACAGGATGGTGAATTGAAATCCTAGCAGTTTGATGAGGAGAGACTAGGGCTGCTTTTCCCAGTGGCCTTCAACCTCTTAAAAAGGCCCTGATGGCCATCAAAAATCAGCGCACTGAGGCTGGGGGTGTAGCTCAGTGATACAGCAGAAATACAAGATCGCCAGCACCACACATCAGGAAAAAACAACAACAACAAAAAAAAAGCTACTTCTTATCAAGGACTTACTTTAGTACTAGATCTCAACCTTCACACAATTCATAAAAGGCAGCTCCATTTTCACATGAACTCAGAAGTACCTGGGGCAGCTGGCTGAGCTGAGCAACATCTCCCTGTACTATGCTGAGTTGCCTTCTATGAGACGCTCCCCACCCCCAAACCCCATGGCCACTATGGATGGATGCAGGAAACAGTAAGATCAGGCTAGAGAAGGGAAATCTCCCCAAGGGAGTGCTCTGGAGGAAGAGACTAGAGGGTATCCCTTGCAGCCCCAGGACATTTCTTCAAATACAATGTTCAGGTCTGAATCTGCAGTTCTATTTTTCTTGATATCATGTATCTATAGGTAAACAAAATGTGTTTATTATTATTATTTATATATTTATTTATGTATTTTTTGAGAAGCTACTGTAAAGCCTTTGATGTATGAGATGAAGCAGAAATAAACAACGTAGCTGGAGCACATCCACATCCCAACTACTAGATATTCCAGCAACCCACAGCCTCCCACCCCAGCCTGTGTGCTGTCACAAGACCTCCCCAGCAGACTTTACCGTTCTCTCCTTGACAGCTCTTTTGGCCCATCCAGATCCAGCTGCGTGACCTTTTTGGTTGTCTGTGCCACCCGGTTGGGGTTCTCAATGTCGATGAGCCCTTCTACGCCTTTGCGCTTTTGCTAGGACAGGGCAAGAAGCTGGCTGTTAGAGAAGTTTAGGTCCTGCAGATCCCCTGAAGGTCATTCCCACCATCTCCCAAGAGCCCATCTGGATGGGGACAAACTCCTGTTTCACCTCCAGCCCTTGGGATGCTTGGCCCAAGTCTCAAGTGGGGACAGCACACAGGCATATATTCACCAGCCTGTGAGGGGCAAGGAAAATGAGCATGTGCAACAAGGGCCCAAACTATGACAAGCCCCAGCAACTGGAGGCTATTATCCCAGTTTTAGAGACAATAGAACATCTCAGGGTTAAATAACTTGCTCAAAATCAACCAGGAAATAGACAGTAGATGTAAGGAGAGCTCCAGCCCAACTCAGAAGCTCTCAAAACAAACTACTCCCCCAGTTCCTCCAGAAGCAATTTTCCATGGAATCCCAGGTCTGATTCTTCCTCCAACATATGCTGGATCGCCAGGCAAGGTGAGCCAAGAATGTGTGTTCTCACGACTACCTCCAGTCCCCACCCATCACAGAAAATGGATGGGAAATGGAACTTGAGAATCAAAGTGATTGCTGCATCACAGAGTTTATGTGTTTGGAAGCTGGTTCAAGGGCCTAAAGCCTGCACCTCTTACCTCCTCTGGGGAAGTTCAGGAAGAAACAAGAACAGACTCCAGCAGGTTTGGTCACATTTTCAGACTCTGCCAATCTAATTTTATGTTATATACGAGTTTGAATTGCCACAATGAAGCCCACCATTCTGTATAATTAATATGTGCAAATAAAAAAATCCTACCTTTTCTCCTTAAATGACCAGGGATACAGTTCCAAATGTCAATCAATCTGACCACTCTACAGAGCTCCACATACCTACTTCTAATCTAGCTCCCTATTTATATCTCCACTCAGATGCCTTACACCAGAATGTACCTAAGACAGAACTTGAGATTCACACCTCACCTAACCTGCTCCTTCTGTTAATTTTAAGCATACCATTGATTTCTCATTCCTTCAACAACCCACAAATATGGCCTGAATCTGTCCACTCTTATCCACTGCTACTGTCATCACCCCAGCATAAACCACAATTTCTTCTCTAGACACATGTTGCCATCTCCTTGCCTCCCTTAACACGCTACAATTCACTTGCACCGAGACCAAAATCATCTTTTCAAAGCAAACCTGGTCAGTTCTCCCAATCAAGGCCTCAACCAGCTGCCCATTTCCCATGGTAATAAAACCCAACCCCCTTCAACAGCTACACAGGTGCTGCACTTGCCAACCTCTCCTCCTTCACCTCAGATCATTCCACTCCTTACCCCCAAGGCAAAGCTCTACAGGCCCTTTCTGCTCCTTGACCTAGCTATGCTTGTTCCTACCCCAGGGCTGTTGCATTTGCTAATCTGGTTGCCTCAATTGCTCTGCACACCAGTTTTGACATGGCTGGCTCCATTCTGTTTCTTATCTCAGTTTCTAAGTTACCTCACCACCATAACACTATTCTACTTAACTGTTGTCACAGTGTTTTATTCATAACACTTATCATTACTTGAATTTATACTGTTCACTTTGCATTTCTTTATTGTCTGTTATCTCCCCATTTAGAATGCAAATCCATGGAACCAGGCACGGTGGTGCACACCTATAATCCCAGCAACTTGGAAAGCTGAGGCAAGAGGACTGTGAGTTCCAAGATGAGCCTCAGTAACTTAATGAGACCCAGTCTGGCTCAGTGATTAAGCACTCCTGACTTCATCTCCAATGGAAAAAAAAAAAAGAATGTAAATCCTGGCTGGGCATGGTAGCACGTGCCTGTAATACCAGACTCTCAGGTGACTGAGGCAGGACAATCACAAATTTGAGGGCAAACTTAGCAACTTAGTGAGACCCTGTCTCAAAAAATTAAAGGGCTGGGGATGTAGCTCAGTGATAGAGTGACTCCTGGGTTCAATCCCCAGTACCACACACACACAAAAGAAATGAAACTCTTAATAGCAAGGATTTTGTCTGCATCTACCATTAGGGCTGGTCGTAAATGGTTCTCAATATATGTCTACTGAATGAGCCCAGGTTACAGGACCCCGTCAAACTCGGTACCTGGTAGTCATCATCTTCATCCTCACTCTCATCTGAGTCTAGAGATTTCTTCTCCTTTTTGGGGTCACCTGCAGCCCCATCACCACCTTCTTCTTGTTCCTCTTCTTCCTGTTCAGAAATGGACAACCTGCAGAATCAAAAATGCAAAACAAACCCCCAAGACTGTGACCCCCTACCACCACACAACTATGAACTTTGACATTACACCTCTGGAAGGCTGGTACCAATTATGACAAGGAAACTGTTCTACGCCCCTGGCCCAGAAGTCCAGTGAGTCCCTTACACAGTTGCAAAAGGCCCTGTTCCTTGTAGCCACCTTGGATAGCCCAGCAAGAAGTTTATCTCTCAAGGTCAGAAAGACCCAGCTATGGGTCTAAAACCAGCCGGCTGTCCCACCTGTTGCACACAGCTACCAAATCGTACTGGCTTTGCTGGGCAGGTACTCCTTGGTTCTACAGTCCTAGTCAGTCCTGCCCACATACCGCCCTGCTGCACCAGCTTCCCAAGACCACACTTTGGCATGTAGCCTTCTTCCACATTTCTTGCCTTCCCATCAAAACAAAAACAAAACAAGACAAAACAAAACCCTGATAAAAACCTTATATCCTTCCACTCTTAGCACTTGCTCAAACCTTTTTCAAGGTTCTTCTCAGCTGTCAGCTCCACAATGAGGCTCATCCAGACCTCTACCTAGAAGTGGTTTCTTCCTTCTGGGGGGAGGGGGGAGCGGTTCTGGAGGCCTGACTGTGCTCTCTTGGGCTCTGAATTCAAGCACAGATCTATAGTGTGGTAGGGGATGTGGACACCAACAATGAGCTGGACAAAGTACTGCAGGACCAGAGAAGACAGTATGGACTGGAGGGCATGTGGGCAGCACCATCAAGAGTCAAAGAAGAGGTGATGTTGAACAAAGCTGGGAGCAATGAACACAATGGGGATGTGGAAAGGCAGGGCAGCATGCTGTGCTGAGTGTAGCAAGTGGTCCTACAGATTGCAACTAAGAAATGGGAGCTGTAGGGAACTCCAGTTCCAGATGAACAGAAGCTGGTAGAGTCCCCAGAAGGCAGGCAATTAAGCAACTGCTGCCAAGTGGACCAAGTTGTTTCTAATCAAACCAGTCACAGGATGGTCCCCCTCTAGTGTGGCTGGTTGCCAGAACTCACATCTGCTGTCCACTACCCTTCCAACCCTTAGTGGGGCTGTATTTATCCAAGGGCTGTTGGCTTACCCTTAGTCCTCACCTGGCTTCTCCGGGAGCCAAAGAAGCCAGGCATCACCCTGAGTCACTGGAGTGGCTGGACAGATTATACATACTCACCCTGGCCTTCTGCTTTTCAGCCTGGAGCTGGGCATCGATCTCCTCTGGGCTCGTATACTGTCTTGCCCGGCCTTTGTGGCCTCCCTTTCTCCCTGTGCAAGGAGCAGTTTAGAAGGTGAGAGAAAGTAGCTATCTTATAACATTTTCCAAAAGGGTTGTGTCCTGCTTGGGGTACTCTCATCAGAGGCTGCAGCTAAGCACCAACTAAACCTGTACCTTCCTTATCCTCATGTGTTCAAAGGGACACAAGAAGCAACTCATGACTACCTAATACAAACTGTGTGGTGGGTGCATGATCCCACAAATAAATCCTGAGGACATGTGCATGGCACAGAGTGACTGGCTAAATCCCCTATTCCCTTAGAATTCAAACATAGTAGACTTAGACGCAGACATAAAAACATGTAATATTTATGCCTCTGCTGTCACTATGGAACTTTTTACTTGCAATGTTGTCACAGCCATGGGCTCATTTGATTCTCAGAACAAACCTATGGTTCAAGAGGCACTGTAGGTTTAATTCTGTAAACAAGGTGACTTAAATCAAAGCAGAATGGTCATCAGTAAGAATTTTGGAGTCCAAAACCTGGATTCAAATTGCCAGCTCCACCACTTCCCTAGATTTGGGACTTTGGGCAGGTATTTAACCTCCTAAGTATCAGTTTCCTCATCTGAGCCCCTACTTGATAGGGCTGCCATGAAGATGGATTAATTAACATACGCAAAGCTGCTGGAATGGTGCCGTGCACTGGATAAACACTACAAAAATGTCTGCTAAGACTGTTACTTTTCTAATATACCATTTGGTGGGGGAAAAAAAAAAAAAAACCTTACAGCAAATGTCAGAAGAGAAAAAAATATTTCATGTTCATCTTAGTGGTATAGAGAAAGAGAATACTTAAGGAGAAATGACCCCAAAACCTGTTAGCAAAAACTCCACTTGGAATTCACCTGGCAAACAAAGTTAAAAGGGAAAATAAAGTTAACTATAGTTCGAGATAAAAATGTGAATAGCAACAAAAGTTCACCTAAGAATATGAGTTTTATATCCTGACCCTCTTAAGCCAGAACATTAGACTGTGCCAAAACCATCTGCCTTTTGTGGCAGGGTGCCATTTCCTCTGCTGGTCCTGGAGGATGAAGAGGTGGCTGGCTGTAGCCTCAATCCCAACACAGGATCTCTCCTAGAAGCTGAGACCCACCTGATTCCAGAGGTTCCACACTGTGAGCAGAGAATCTCTAATTAGACAGTCAGAGTTGCTCCAGACTCTAGAGACAATAGCAGAGATCCTGGCCTCCTCTGATTTCCTAGACAGCAGCTGGAGAGCCATAATTGGGCTGCTAAAGCCCACACCACCCATTTTTAATGACTACCTGGGTTCCCAGGAGTATCTAAACTATACTCATGAAAGGCCTTGTTTAAAAAAAAAATCCTTTCTTGCCCTCTTAATATTCCAAGCAATGGTAACAATTCAATACTGGTTATTACAGGCTCCACTACACTTGGCTATGGCGTACTGACTTTAGCTTGCTCTACTGTAACTTTTATCAGAGGCACTTCAAGACACCCCCCCCCCCCAAAAAAAAAAAAGCATAATTGGTCCTTTACTCTTGGGGAATTTCATATTCTTAAAACTTTCATGTTTTCTTGTGCTTTTTCAAGTAAATTAACCCAAGCAAGAAAAACTTGTCTGCCTGTAAAATTTTTCACAAAAGACCAAGTGAGTAAGCCATGATTCCATATTTAAAATTTTCTAATTGTAACCTCCAAACTTGGAGCCAGAAATACTCATTTAGTATTCCCACTGCCTTTTACAGATGAAACGTGTAGGGAACCTAAGAGACATGGCTCTTCCAGTCTCAGAATAAATCAGCAAAGAGCTAGGTTTAAACAGACTCAGCTCTGTAAAGCCTAAATGTAGCATCAGAAATAATTCAGGTTTGAAAAATTCCAGGCAGATGCTCCTGTGGGCTGAGTGTATTAACCAGCATAACACGTAAGGTACCAATATTAACTGAACATGTTCTGTCAGAAGCTAGGAAGGCACTTTGCCATTTTAGCCAGGCATTCAATCACAGCCAACTCGAAAAGCTAACAATTATCACCCTGGTATTCTAGAAGAAGAAGAGTGCGGTGGAAAAAGTTAAATAAGTAGTTAAAGACCACTGAGTTGGGCTATGATATAGGTGAGATTCAAAAGGAAGACCGCTGATTCTGAAAGGGAAAAGGAATGGAAGATGGCCTACAACGTACTGGGAAGCCACGGATTTTCTAGTTCAAGAGCAAGCCAAACTCTGCTACAAACAGTAATTTTTAATGCCTACTGGGCAAACCACTGCTTGGCGCTGTATCGAGCACCCTCCGTGGATTACCTAGTCTAAGTCTCTCATCAGTACTATGAGGTAAATGCAATCACTGCTCCTACTTGCAAATGAGAAAACTGAGACACAAAGAAGTTCTACGACTGGCTCGGAGGCACCCAGTCAGCTGCTGCCGAATGCGGGAACGAAAGCCAGGTCTGCCAGGCTCCAGAGCATCATGTGAAGTCTCATCAGGCAGGCCTGGCTGAGCGGGAGCCCGACAGGGCTCACATTTAACGCGCGAGGCAGGCAGGCCCGGCACACACGCGGGACGCGGTGACTCAGTCTCCGGGCAGCCTGGAAGTGGGAGGAAACTCCAGACCCACCAGGCTTGGAGAAGCGCGCCCGGGTCCGTCTTTCCGCGCCGACGAGAACCAGGGCCTCTGAATGGCCTAAGACTCGGGAGGGAATAGCTCTGGACCACCACGGTGCCCAGTTTCCCCACCGGGACAATCGGGCGTCGAGGCCCGGGCCTGGCTCTCAGCCGGCGCCGACGGCGTCCCTTTGCGCCTGTCTGCGAGAAGCCCGCGGGCTGAGGGGGCAGCGGGAGCCGGCCCCAGGACGCCCCTCCAGGACCGCAGGCCACGCGCGCCCGCCCCTCACCTCCTTTAGGCATCGCGGCTCCGGAGGCTGCGGCGGCGGCGCCTCGAACTGACACCGGAACCGGAAATACCTTGGGCTCGACTTCTTCCGCCCGACCCAGTTCCCTCCACGCGCCGCCGCCGCTGCGGCCGCCGCAGTCGCCGCAGTCGCCGCGAGGACCGGGACCTCGCGGAGGCCGGCGCACGAAGTCGGACTGTCCCGAGAGCCGCCTGAGTCTAGTTCAGGGCTACAGCGCCCCTACTCTCCCCGCTTGGGGAGACGCGTAGCCGTGCTGGCCACCTCCCGGGAAGTGAGGACAAGAGGCGACAGCAGCGCCGAAATTCTATACAGGCAACACTACGGACACCTAACGTGACGTAATCTCCGCGCGAGTTGGGGCGGGGCTCCGCGGGGTTTCATCCTGAAAAGACCCCGGAGGGGCGGAAGTCGTCAATAGAGCAGCGGCGGCCCTAGGTGCTGGGTTTCCGGTGAGTGTTTTTTCTCTGTTCCCAAGTATTGTACTTTGGCAACTGCCGGGGCCGACACCTGAGGTCCGAGCGGGACGGGAGGGCAATCTGAGCGTCTGGACCGAGAGACCGGAGTCGGCGCCTTTTTCGTTCTACCGAGGTCATGGTAGATTTGAAGTCTTTGCCTCTTGGCTTTTCACACCGTTTTCTCTACCGGATCCTTTTTCTGAGTACTGCTTGTTTTTCTAGACCCAGTTTAGATCCTGTCCTTTTTATGAACCTTCCCTCCATTCCTGGCTGTAACATCTTTCCTCCTCCTCACCTCTTTTCCAGCCTAAGATCGCCCAATACCTCTTTCCCCTTGGTCTGCTTACCTCCCCCGAGAGCCTTCCTGTGAATACCAGGTTGGACTAGGGCCCTCGAATTTCCCTGGATCAAAGGAAAGTGATTCTCTTGTTACCGGCTCTTGCCCTGGAGCAGGGATCAGATTCCATCCATCTCTCACCTCTGCGCAGGACCACTGATTTAGGAATCAGGAGCCCCTATTCAGAGTCAGAATTTGACAGTTTCCAGCTTTGCGATCCTGACTCCACTCTTAGTCTGACTCCTCATCTGTAAGGTTATGGAGAGATTATGAGAAGAGGCGCACAGGAGTAGGGGTGAGGCCTTATAGAGTGTCGGGGATCTTAAAGTGGCACGAACTGAATGAATTTGGGAGAGATGAGCCTCCTATGTTAAAGGTAAGAGATAACCTGAGCTCTCATTGCCAGCTAGGAAATGCCATGTAGTCCGAAAAATATTCTTTGCTGTTTAGATTTGGACTTTCCTATTGTATGGACTTTACCTGTTCTTTGGGTCTGAAAGTAACTGACTACCAGCTAATCTACTCCCTCATTTTACAGATGAGACTGAAGATCAAAGAGGGAAAGTGATCTCTCCAAAGTCACAAAGTAATTGGTAAAGTTGAATAAGAATCTAAGTCTGTAACTGCAGAGACCCAGAGAACTTTTTATTACACTCCTGGGAAAGAGAGCCTAAGGTACTGTGGCTTAGTAGCTATCTTTTCCCTTTTAAACACTCATCCCTTTTGCTCCCTCAGCTGTAGCCCTCACACTATTGTAACTGCTTTTTCACTTGTCTTTGTCTCTACTGTAAGGTCACCTTCTAAGGTAGAGGCTGTGCTTTAATTGCTTATTCTGTATTCCCAGTAACCAATACAAGACCAGAATATAGACATTAGTTAATAATAATAGCAGAGGGGCTAGAGTTATGGCTCAGTGGTAGAGCACTTGCCTGGGATGTGTGAGGCCCTGGGTTTAATCCTCAGCACTGCATATACATAAATAAATAAAGTAAAACATCCATTGACAGCTAAAAAATATTTTAAAACATAACAGCAGAAATGTCTGTTAAGCATACTACACATCAGGCATGTTACATTGTGACATGAATTATAATAATTCACAATGACCCCATAAGGTAAGGTCTTAACCCCATTTTACAGATGAAGAAACCAAGATTTATGGAGGTTAAGTAGTTTTCTAAAGATCACAGTGAGTAAGTAGCAGAACCAAAATTTGAACCCAGGCAATCTAGATGCTGAGCTCCTTCCTATAGTTACTACCCTGGACCTCTTCAAGGAAGTGAATGTGTACCAAACAATGGCTGGCAGAGGCCTTGAGTAATCTGAGACTCAGAAACCAATTAATTTAATTTTCTTCCTCAGATCTTTGTACATTATCTTGTGGGAGGAAAATGCCTAAAGTCAAAAGAAGCAGGAAAGCTCCCCCAGATGGCTGGGAGTTGATTGAGCCAACACTGGATGAATTAGATCAAAAGATGAGAGAAGGTGAGTGGGGTGCTTCTGTGGCGGGCTTCAGAGGGTTGTGGGCTTAGGTACCTCTGGGGCCAGGCACAGACTCACTATAGCAAGCTGACACTGGCACGCTTTGTTTATTAACTCAGAATGCTGAAAGAGCTGGAAAGTACAATAAGTTGATGAAATGGTCCTCAAAAAAGTTGTTTTGACCAATTTCAATACAGAGCTTGAGGGAATATAGGTCAAATAGTCTACCTATAATTACTTAGTATTTTCGTTGTGTGTTTACAATCATGTATGGTTACTTGCAAATGCTACTCTTTTTCACATTTTAGGAAATATTTTTATTCACTTTCTTGTGACCTGGGTCTTTGACACTATTCTCTTCATCAGTCTTTGCATCATCTAGGAGTTTCCTAGACTGCACTATTATTACTTTCCTCTAAATGGTGTGTGATCTTGCACTTTGTGAACCTGTGTGGTATGCTATGTTTGAAATTTGTATCTGAAACCACAAGTCTGAATTGCTATTTAAAGCAACTCTTTTTGTGGTGCTGAGATGGAACTTGGGCTCTTGTGCATACTAGGCAAGTGCTTTACCACTGAGCTATATGTCCTCCAACCCCTAAAGCCACCTTTTAAATGCTTTTTTAGAACAAATCAAACTACTGTTATTATGAGGTCATACCTTCAGCAATCATTACTAAGTCAGTGTTAAATTACTTTGCTTCCTGTTTTCACAACTAGTATTGCCAAGTAACATCTATTAAATTCCCAGAACTTGCAGTTGACAAGGTTTGGTTCTTCTCCAAACAGCCCTGTGTCAAGATAAAGGAAATGGGAGTGAGCTGGAATTAAAAACAAACAAAACTACTCCTCTTTTAGGGGTGACTCTTTTTCTTTTCTTTTTTGGTGGTGCTGGGGATTGAACCCAAGACAAGGATTGATTTTGAGAGGGTCAGTTTACCTTGTATTTAGATATATGTGATTTTTATTTCTTCTGGGAGTTATTTAATTAATTAATTTATTTTAACCCAGGGGCACTTAACTACTGAGTCACATCCCCAGCCCTTTATATTTTGAGACAGGGTCTCACTAAGTTGCCAAGGCTAGCATTGAACTTGTGATTCTCCTGCCTCAACCTCAGGAGCTGCTGGGATTACAGGCATGCACCACCACACACAGCTCTCCTATTTTTATTTATGTTATAGTCTTTTGGCATTTCTTTGCTCTCTCTCATTGTTGATTAACACATAGGCTTCAGACCTAGTTCATATTCTTTTTTCACTATAACAAAAGCCCGAGTATATACCTGGCTTTATTGTTGGGAACAGTCATGAGCTCTGGGGACAAAGCAGACTGGAGAGAGGCAAAAGCTAGAGCCTAGAGCCAATTTCACCACGTGGGAATGCATGCTTAGCACCTCCAGATTTGCCAGATTGAAAGAAAGGGGGATGTCAAGGATGGCTAGTCAGAAAAGGGATGAGCTTCTGGGTGGGCAAATGAGGATTTCAGGTCTGGACAGGTAAAATCTGAGATGTTTTCAAGAACCAAGACTATGCAGATGTCCAGGGTACAGGACTTTGCTTGCCCACTGCCATTCCTTGAGCACCTAGAGCAAGGCATTCCCATAGCAAGCACGCAGGCTTGCTGGGTCCTTCACACCTGACTTTTTGCTTCAGTTACAGACTTGTTTGTTGAACTAAATTATAAAAACTAAGTAATAGAATGGCTTACAGGTTGGCAGAAAATGGAGGTATAATTTTCTTGATTGCTTCTTGCCTCTCCTTTGCCCTAAACACTGAGAGGTGATAGACAAAGGTCTACTTGTAATTTCAAAGAAAGAGAACTGCCTTGCAGTGGGTATGTGCATTGAAGGAGTTGTCTCCTTCACACCTGTGCTGAAATTCTTCAGGCTGGTGGTTTGTTTTGGCTGTTCCTGAGCCCTAAAGGATTTTGGCAGGGAAATGAAACTGGAGGTACTTCAAGGATGATCAGAATGCACCTCTGTAGACCCAGGATATTTTGAGAAAGTATTATGCTATAGAAAGACATCCAGAGAGACAGACAAACCAGGGTGTGGAGAGGTCATTGTTGAATGATTTTTATTTATTTTTTTTATTTTTTGGTACTGGGAATTGAACTCAGGGGCACTTGACCACTGAGCCACATCCCCAGCCCTATTTTATATTTTATTTAGAAACAGGGTCTCACTGAGTTGCTTAGGGCCTTGCTAAGTTGCAGAGCCTGGCTTTAAACTTGAGATCCTCCTGCCTTAGCTTCCCAAGCTGCTAGAATTACAGGCATGCACCACCATGCCTAGCTTGTTAAATGACTTTTTTATATCTACGTTTTCTGATTTATCTCATCTAAAAGACTAAATTAAAAATGTTTAGCTTTCCTTTTAATATTACTTTATTACTATAAATCACACACTATAAAATTGACCCCTTTAAAGTGTATGTTCAGAGACTGTGCAGCCACAGTTCTACATTTCAAGGTTCATCCATGTTGAAGCCTGTATCAGTACTTCATTCTTTTCTATGGCTGAATAATATTCCATTGTATGAATAGACCACACACTATCCATCGCTTCCCCACTCCAGTATCAGGGCTTGAACTCGGGGTTACTTAACCACTAAGCCACATCCCCAGCCCTTTTTTGTGTTTTATTTGGATATAGGGTCTCACTAAGTCGCTTAGGGTCTTGATGAATTGTTGGCTGGCTTTGAACTCGAGATTCTCCTGCCTCAGCCTCCCGAGCTGCTGGGATTACCGGTGTGCATCACCACACCCAGCTATTTATCCATTCTTGAGTTGATGGACATTTGGGTTGTTTCTACTTTTTTGGCTTCTACAAATAGTCATGTACAAGTCTGCACATGTATGTATGTTTTCAGTACTCTGGTATGTATCTAAGAGTGGAATTACTGGGTCATATGATAACTCCTTAGGTTTGACTTTTCTGGGGGGGCGGGTAGGGATTAAACCCAGGGGTGCTTTACCACTGAGCTACATTCCAAGCCCTTTCTTATCTTTCATTTGAGGCAGTGTCCTCCTCAGTTGCTTGACTGGCCTCAGATTTGTGATCCTCCTGCCTTCGCCTCCGAGTTGCTGGGATTATAGACATGCACCACAATGCCCATATATATTTAACTTCTTGAGGAATTGCCAGACTATTCCACAGCAGCTTCACTATTTCGTATTGCCATCAGCAGTGTATGGAGTCTGTTTTCTCCATGTTGTCCCTAACACTTGTTAATGTCCATCATTTTGCCATCTTAGTGGGTATAAAGTTGTATTTATTCATTATATGTAGTTATTGGAAAACAAAAACATCGTCCTGTGCAGACTAATTCTGTTCCTCAAAGCAAACATACACTTTTTTTCTTCCCAGCTGAAACAGAACCTCATGAGGGAAAAAGAAAAGTGGAATCTCTGTGGCCCATTTTCAGGATCCACCACCAGAAAACCCGCTATATCTTTGACCTCTTTTATAAGCGGAAAGCCATAAGCAGAGGTAATTGGTTAAGTTCTTTCTTAACCCTTTGAATTTGAGTAGCTTTCAAAATTAAGCAGTGATTCTTGTGCATCGAGCATCGAGTTGTTTTACCACTAAAAATGGGCAAATTTTTCTTTTGAATCAAGGGTGGAGGCAGGTTTGTTACACCATGATCTGATGCCCTTTCCCCATCTTTTGACAGAACTCTATGAATATTGTATTAAAGAAGGTTATGCAGACAAAAATTTGATTGCAAAGTGGAAAAAGCAGGGCTATGAGAACTTGTGCTGCCTGCGGTGCATTCAGACTCGGGACACCAATTTTGGGACTAACTGCATTTGCCGGGTTCCCAAAAGCAAGTTGGAAGTGGTAATGCCTGATGATCAAATTTGATGTTGTTTTCACTTCAAAACTCTATAAACTAATTGACTCCAAGGGGGCTTATAGCATTTGTTTTGGCTGGAATGCCATTCTGTCACTGGAATCCTGCAGGCCATCCCTCCCAGGAGTGAGTCCCCTGTTCAGGGATCCATGCTAGGTGGGGCTTAGTAATCTTGTTAGGTCTTGGGTCAGTCTCAAGTCCACATTTGGGCAAGTAACAACCCCTTTCCTTATTTAGGAAGTGGAGGTGGCAGTATCTGCCCCTGTGGTGGTACGAAGCTACATTAGGGAAGGGTGGCTGGTCAGTTGGAGTTCCTGCCCCTTTTAATGTCACCACTTACTTCTTGTCAGAACTTTGTTTCACAGCTAGGCAGGGCACCACGGGAATGGTGCTGGGTGTGTAACAGTAGCTGAGCTCAGGGCTTGAGCCCCTCTTAAATGAAGCTGCAGAACAAGGCAGACATTAGATACTGGCACTCAGTGGTGATGTTGTATAGCCTCTTGGCCAGATTGTTGGCCCAGCCGGAGGTCAGGCCAGATATACCATCTCTCAGCTTGGCCATTTTCCCCCCTAGCTTCCCACCGGTGCCTTATTCCATGGGCCCCTTTATGCTGCAGTGAGTTCCTAGAGCTTTGGCTCAGTGCTGCAGGCGGTAACTCAGCAGGTAGCTGTCTGCCCGCACCATGTGGAAGCTCAGGCATGAGCGTACTCAGCAGTGGGAAGGGCTGCCTCTGGAGGGAAGGCTGCGTGTGAGCATGAGGGTGGGGGTGGCAGAGCAGCAGAAGCCCTGTCCTGAGAGCCCCAGGATTCCACGGGGGTGTTAGAGCAGGGGTCCTGCTTCACACTTACAGAGGCTACCTTTGACTTGGCTGGGTTTCAGCAGAGGATATTGTTTGCTAACTCTTGCTCCTCAAAAAAAGAGCTGAAAAAATAAAATGAACACAAACCACTGCTCTAGGGTCTTTAGTCTGCTGGCCAGACAAGACTGTCCTGCAGGCCACAGTAACTCAAGTAACCTTTCTGCCCCAGTGTCCCAGCAGAGGGGCACCATGAGGCCCCTGGCACTGAGCCCTCTGAGCAGTAGCACCCACCTTAGCCCACAAGTAAAGTAATGAGACATCCACACAGATTTTTTTTTTTCCTTTTTGGCAGTTGTGTATGTTGAATTTGCATAAATTAAACACACAAATGTAACTTCAGTGTGAACAGTAGCTGTTCACGTGGTCATGAGGGCACTGAAGTTCCCGTCAGAACTATCCAGCAGAGGTTTCTGAGAGGTGTTCTGCAGGAAGTACTGCTGGTGCCCTTCATAGCAGGAGGGGTGGGGTATGTGGGTATGTGGCCAGGTGCAGCAGCTCAGCTGTCCTCTGTTGCAGGGCCGCATCATCGAGTGCACACACTGTGGCTGTCGGGGCTGCTCTGGTTGAGGCCTCTGGGCCTGGCCCTCTCCCTGGACTTTGGACCATGCCACCCGCTTCTTGGGAGCAGCTCTTCTCAGCAGTGCCTCAGGCGTGTTGGAGCACCTCTACAGGTGAAGGCTTTGGTGTTCACCAGGTGTGATCTGTTAAAATAAAACCTGAAACCTCTCGGGCCCTGTGTCCATTCTTTCAGAGCAGCAAACTGGAACCTGGTGGGGGGTGCCAGGCCCGAGGGAACAGACACCTTTATGACTTAGTCCTGGCTCCACCTCATAGGTACTGTGTAACCACAAACAAGTTACTTTGCTCATCAGTGATGGGGATGACAGTCTCCCAGGTGAAACTGACCTGGGATGGTGTGCAGAGGTGACCTAAATTGCTGTTGAACCTGCTGTGAACTTGGGCACCTTGGGCCTAGTGTTTGTCCTCATAGCTGTACCCATAAAATACTGCAGTCCAACTCAGGGAAGGTACCAGCATGTTTGCTTGTTTTTAATATGGAAGGGACTCTGGATGCTCCTGTCAAGCATCAAGAGGTCCAGGCACTTTGTTCTAGCTGTGTACTCTGTTACCTGCCCCCAAGGACTCCATCTACACCAGCATCCCTCACAGTGTCTTGGTCTTTCTTGGGCTTGGTCCGGAACTCCTGCCAGGGATGGGGGGTTTCCTCTGCTGGCATCACTTTCAGCCACTGCTTATAATAAGCTCGGAAGCCATCAATCTTCTCCAAGTAAGTGTTCTTCCCTTTGTACTGTAATTGGAAAAGCATGGGGTTCAGGGAAGTCCTGATGATCAGAATCACTGTCATCTTTAGCTATTCTCACACCCTGGCAGCTGGTCCCCACTGTTCTTGCTTCCAGGAGGCTACAGGGGACAGGGCAGAAAAACTTCACATTCAACATGAGAGTTTGCTACCATTAAGGAAGAAATTCCGGTGGCAGATGCCTGTAATCCCAGTGATTCTGGAGGCTAAGGCAGGAGGATCTTAAATTCAAAGCCAACCTTAGTAATTTAGCAAGGCCCTTAGCAATTTGTCGAGACCAGGTCTAAAGTTAAAAAAGGCTGGGGATGTAGCTCCGTAGTAAAGTGCTCCGGGGTTCAATCCCCAGTACCAAAAAAAATTCCAGGCAAAGTTGTTCCATGTAGCAGGCCAGACCACCATCTGTCCAACAGCCATCTTTCCTCATGAATGTGGGTTGTGCTGTTCTTCAACCTATGGATGTCAGAGTCCCCCAAACTAGAATGACTGTCCCACCAACTCTACCTTCTCCAGAACACAGCCTCCAATTCCCTCTCACCTATCACCTTGGGACTACTGCAGCCATCTCCATGGAAGGGAGGTAAGAAAAGGAGGAAGGAGACACACCAGGTACTGTTGGAATAAAGGGGTGGGGATACATAAAAAATAGGCAGAAGAACGATCAGAGATAGCCATTACCACATATGATAAAAGGTTTGGTTAAAAAGATTTTTAGCAATTCTAAACTTGAATGTACCTAATATAGCCAGAGTACACAAATAGCAAAATCTGACAATCACAAACAAATATAAACCATTATATTTCCATCATAGGGAGTCTGTGATTTGAATATAGGAAACTTTAGGCCTCAGGTAGTCTTGTGATTATTGAAGAGACCTAGTGGTAGAGATGACCCATTAACCAGAAAATGTTTGCAACATGCAACTGACAAAAGACTAGTATCCAGAATATACAATAACTCAGGAATCCACGGGAAAAATCAAGACACCTAGGCGTGCCCTCTGCCTGGTATATACCCGGCCCTGTGCTCCCCAGCATTCCTACACATCCTTCAAAACAGCATTCAAGTGCCATTCCTGGCAAGGTGCCCGAGTCCCTGGTTGCATGGCTCAGCGTGCCCTGGCCCATTTACTGTCTCTCTTCAGGTCACGACTGCCCTGGATTCTCTGTCTCTACAGGGTCTGCATAAAACCAAACACCACAGCCTGATATCCTGAGCAGCAGCAGGAAGAGAGATGGTCATTCTCAAACGAATCCCATCACTGCTGTGCTGCTGTCCACCCACGAGACAGAAAAGTCTACCTGAGTACCAAGCAACATGCAGGCACTTGGAACCCAGCTGGACAAGGCAGACCATCTCCACCTCTAGAAGTCTATGATTTAGGAAAGGCAAAAAGTCACCAGTGAAAATAAAGACCATACACCGTGGCACAAGAAACAGGGTTGTGCTGGGCAAGTGGCACACATCCATAATCCCAGTAACATGGGTGACTGAGGCAGGAGGATGACAAATTCAAGGCCAGTCTCAGCAAATTAGTGAGACCCTGTCTCAAAAATAAGACTCGGGATGTAGCTCAATGGCAGAGCACCCCTGGGTTCAATTCCCAGCCCCAAGTTATAAATAAGGGATCAGAGCTGTATGTTGAGAGGTGGGGAGGGCTGCAGCAGGGCACCTCTGAGAAAGGGCTATTTAAGCAGAGCTATAGGAGGAGCTAGGGAAGCCTATTTGAAATAGAAGGAATATGAATATACTGAGGAGGAAAAAGGACAGTGGACCAACCATCAATCATGAGAAGACTGGCCTGAGAGATGAAATGAGCCACACAAACAAGGACTCACTAGCTACACCTAAGGACTTAAGGGAAGCTGCTGGTTGATCTTAAGCAAGGAAATGCCAATCCCAAAAGGTCAGAACCAGGAACAGCCATGGTTCAGGAGACAATGAGCATTTCAGAGCCTAGTGCACATACCCGGTCAAAGGTGGGTGGGTACTTGGCTGCAAACTCCAGTTGGCGGATGACCACTTCATTCACCGGCACCCTGTTCTGCTTCATATCCTTCAGGATGTCAGTGAGATAGGTGTAGTCCAGCCTCTTGAGGGCTGCGTTGATTAGAGTGCTGTAGATGTGGGTGTTGGGGGTCATCTGGGATTTCTAGAACATGGACATCACACAATTAGATGACGACACCTGTTGAACAGCCCAGTCTGCTGTGTCAGTCTTGTAGAAGCTTGGGGAGCTGCCCAGTCTAATTGCTGGTTATTAGACTGGTGACCAGCCACCAGGAACACAAGGGTGGAACCTCAAAGCAACAACAGGCTGTCCTCCCCCTCCAAAAGGAAAGCATGTGCCCCAACCCCTGGAGAACTGGGGAGGAGAAAGACTGAGATAACTGAGAGACAGAGAACGAGACAGGAGGCAACCACTTTCTCATTCCTGGCTGAGTTTTCTGGTGACAGAAAAGTGGTGGTCAGCCTAGAAAAGCAGCCAGCATTGGCTGGGTGATGCAACAGGTGAAGACAAACCACCCAGGAAGCACACTCTGCTGTGAACAGGTGAAGTCCACTTAGCAAAGCCTCCAGGGCCCAGTGGGATGTGTAAGAGAACTGTTCAGGGGCTGTGAAAGCTACCCTTTGCCCCACAGGATTTCTGTTTTCCTTTTTTTTTTTTTTTTTTTGTAGGGGGGGGTAATGGGGATTGAGCACTTTACCACTGAGCTGGATCCCCAGTCCTTTAATTTTTATATTGAGATAGGGTCTCATTAAATTGCATAGGGCCTCACTAACTTGAGATCCTCCTGTTTCAGCCTCCCGAGCTGCTTGGATTACAGGCATGCACCCAGCTCCTGATAGGACTTCTGGTCCATCTCTGCTCTGGACATACCTCCTACCCCTCCGGGGTGCTGGGTCCCAGGCCTGTCCCCCCTCTCCATAGGGGCCCAAGTCCCCTTACCTTCATGTCTGCAAGCAGCTGTAGACCATCTCTGGGCCGACGGCACCCAATGGCCAGGTTGCAGAACGTCTGTAGATTGGGAATGATTCCCCTTTTTGCCAGGACTGGCAACAGTGCCTGTCAGAGCAGACATGTCACTATAACATGTGACCCACCAACCCTTCTGAGGCTTTCTGGTGAAGCCTGGCTGGATGCCCAAGACCCCAGGGGCACAGCTCTGCTCACAAGTTTCATGCCTCTGGCCCCAACTCAGCACTCAGGTCCAAGTCCTGCCTAGTCTGCCTTACAGGACCCAGCTCCCCAGCACATGCCCCCTGACTGCCAGCCTTCTGTCCCTTCTCTATGACTGCCCTTCATATTCCTGCCTCCCACCTTCTGCCTCCAGTTCTTCAGCCAGTCTTCCAGTCTGAGTACCAGCTGCCTCAAGAGTTCACGATCCAGAGCAGAAGGCAACACTGCCCACGGTGGGAAGTGCTGGCTGAGGGAGCACCAGGTCAGGTATGAAGAGGGTGACCCCCTCAGCCTGCCTGGGTCCAGGACCACTGGGGAAGGGCTCTATGTTTAACCTGTCCAGAGAAAGCTGTGCTCTGCACTGTGGGTCTGAAGGCAGAGGCAATGCTCTGTCACTTTTGACCCTCACAAATGCACAGGGCAGTGCTTCTAGTTAAAAAAAAAAAAATCAATCACACAAAACATTATATGAATGGCCAAAACCCTGTCAAAAGCCCAAATATCCCACCTGTGAAGCCATGCACATGCCAGTAGTGCCTCTGGTCTGCTCAGAAGTGAATGGATGTGAAGCTCTAAGAAGAGTGTCCAGAGCAGAGTAAGCTTAATGTGTGCAGGCACTTGGACTCCAATGCCTGGCTGAGTGACACTGCAGCCCTGTTCCCACGCCACCTGCTCCTTACCCCCTTACCAAGGTACCAATGACACCTCCCTTCCCTACCAATCTGTGAGCTCCATGAGGATGGCAGGGGACAGCAGGGGTGCACCTGGCTGGTGACTGGCTCAATTTCCAGCTTCACCCAGGGCCAGACCTGGAACAGGGCTCCAGATGACAGATGAGCCACGTTCCAAGGTCCAAGGGTCAGGAACAAGGGAAGAGTCCCTGACAAGCCCACAGTCTGCCCTGGAGCCCTCACCTTCGCCCCCTCCAGGTCTCCCAGTTTGCTCTTCTTCCTCATCAGTGTGTTGAAGAATGTCACGTCAGCCTCCACCTGGTGCCTGTCTAGAACAGTCAGCAGTGAGGATTCTGCAGGGCTCCCAGGCTCTACCACCTCAGCCAGCAGCGTAAGGGTTTTGATGTCAGGCTGGAGCCCGTGCTCTGCCATCTTGTCCAGGAAGCCCTCCAGGCCCCCTATCAAGGCTAGCCTGTCAGCAGGGGTGGTCACTGTCCCAAAGGAGATCACAGCTGGGGAGATAGTCTCAAGGGTCAGGAGGTTGATCTCCAGCTCCAAGGGAGGTAGCTTCAGGGCCACTGGGGTGGGTGCTGCTGTGTGGTCAGGCTCTGCCTTGGTTTCCACCTCAGGTTGTGCCTTACTGGGCACTAGGGCCTCCCAGGGCTCTGGAAGTCCCTCAATTGCCTGAGAAGGTTCCAAGAAGAGCTCCTTCTCCATGGTCTCCACATGCAGTCTGGTCAGTACACCATCAGCCCCAGAAGGGCCTCTCCTCCCTGCCTTCTGCCTGCATGGGGGTTGGAGCAGGAGTGTCTCCTTCCTGGGTCTCAGGAGCAGCCTGGAGGCCACCTCTGGGTCCCCCAAGCCACAGTCCCGAGCTGCCCCCAACAGCAAGTTGTAGCCATGCCGGGTTGGCTTGAGTCCCAGGCTCAGCATCTGCCTCCACACCTGCAGGAAACAAACATCAGCTGTGTTCCCACCTCATAAAAGCCTTCAGCAAGGGCTGGGGCTGGGGCTCAGTGGCAGAGCGCTTGCCTAGCACATGTGAGGCCCTGGGTTCGATCCTCAGCACTGCATAAAAATAAACAAATAAAATAAAGGCATGCTGTCCATCAACAACTACAAAAAGAAAAATTAAAAAACAAACAAAAAAAGCCTTCAGCAGAGGTTGGCACTGGCAATAAGCAGTCAGACCAGCACACTCAAAAGGCATGAGAAGGTCTGGAGTATAGCTCACTGGCACAGCATTTGCCTAGCAAGCACGAGGCCTGGGTTCCATGTCCAGTACGACCAAATTAAAAAAGGAGTCTTGCACACAGAATGCAACATTAGTCCCAGCCCACAGGAGCCTGAGCCATGAGGATCACTGGAGATCAGAAGTTCAAAATTAGATAAGGCAACATAGTAAGACCACATCTCAAGAAAAATGTCTAAACTGCACCAGGCTCTGACAAGTAAAATTGTCAGAATTCTGAAACTCCTTCCCTGGGAGGCCTCACAGGGGCCTGCAAATCCTCCTTCCTCAAGTTCACTCCAAAATTGTTCTCACAGTCTCATCCCTCTGCCCCTCCTCAGGGTCCCATACCTAAGGGAGGGATGGCTATAGAGGCTAGGTTCTGGAATAGTCTAGCCTGGCTTTTAAGAATGGGATCCAGCTGTACCTCCTGAGTGATTGCTACATGCCCAGCCTCAGACCTGGGCTGCTGAGGCCACAGAGAATTCTTTGAGAGTCTAGCCCAGGGCAGCATGGAGCCAGATTTGGAGCCAGCAGATTGCAGTGCTGGAGTCAGACTAGCTGCAGCTGAAGTCCTGCACCCTCACCAGCTGTGGGCCCCAGCCTCCATTTGCTCATGGGACAAGATCATTTTCATCTCTGCTGCATGATATCTAGTACATTCAGTGTGTGATAAACAAATGCAGCTCTGATCATCTCTGACATTTGCCCAGATACATTTCTAAGAGACCACAGGAGGTTCACTCTGCTGTGTGGGCTCAGCTGGAGTCTACGCTCAACCTGGGATTAGGGCACACATCTGACACCCTGCCTTCCTCAGAGATGAGTGTGCAGATGTGGAGGAGCAGGTTAGGCCCCAGCTGGGTGAGTCTTGCAAGGGGGCCACTGCCCACCATGGCAGGGTCTTGAAGAAGTCCAGGGACTTGGCAGACTTACTCACCAAGGAATGGTTGACAGATGGAAGTTTAAGGGACACACACACTATCCTATGGCAGTTGGGGTTCAGGCTCTACAGTCAAATAAACATCAGTTTAAGTCCCAGCTCTTAGTGGCTTAGTGGCTTAGTAGCACCTCAGGCAGGTACTAACTTTTGTGAGTCTCAGTTCCCTCACCTGAAAAATGGAGCTAAAGTGTCTAGCAGAAGCAGTTCAGAAGTGGGTAACACAAATAGACCAGTGCTATAATAGGTTATTTCTAAGCAGAACAGATCTAAGTAAAGAAGAGTAACTACCTACATCTTGGTTGTTTTGTTTTGTTTTGTTTTGTTTTCCACTGTAGAGGATTGTGAGGGTCAGATGATGGCCAGCTAGCCTCTGCTTCTGCAGAGGGTTCTTCAGAGGGGATCAGAGCATCTGACCCCAGGCTATCCCATGTTAGGGGACTCATAGACTGTGCAAAGTGCCCAGGGAGCTTGCTGAAATGCAGATTTGAACACAGGAAGCTTAGATGGGGTTGCTGCTGCTTCTGTGGAGCACACTTTAGGAGAGAGGGCCCACTATGACTTCAGAAGCAGATATGGCACCAACATTGACACCAGTTTCCCACATGGTGCATTATCTCTTGGGGGCTAAACTGGGATTACAGCTGCATGTTTGACTTTGGGATTAAGTGCACATTCCTGGGTTGCACCTGCAGATGCTGAGTGGAGAGAGGAAGTGTGGGGAGGGCTGAACATGGACACCAGTGAGTGAGCTACAGGTTGTCAGGGACCATGAGCCTTAAGGGGTCTGGGCTGGCCACCCAGCACAGTGAGAAGTATGGGCTGGCTGTGCCCTCACTTGAGACCTGGTAGCTCCATGGGTTCATCTCCTGGGTATCTGTAAAATGGGAGCAGTGAGCCTCACAATGGCTGCTGAGAAAGACAAAGTATGGCAAATATAAAAATGCCTGGCATAGCACAGTAGCAGAAGCTCAGGAAAGGCACAAAGGATCATTGTTTTGCACTCCTGGTGTGGGGTACAGCAGAAGGAGGGCAGGAAGGCAGGGTGGAAGGGACAGACCTGTAGGGCGAGTCGGAAGCCTATCTTCTTGTCCTGGATGCAGCCCATGAGCAGGAAACTAAAGGTCTCCTCTGTGACAGCATGACCCTTGTGGATGATTTCCTGGGAGGGAACAAAGCAGCTCCACTGAGAATCTGCAATCAGATCCAGGTCCAGGCCACTCACATAGGTGTCTGACCCACTAGGGCCAGGACCAGTTCATGGGTTTCAATTAACTGAGTGACCAAATGTGGCACTTGGGGCCAGTTTGGAACCAGCTCCTGAGCAAAGCATCCAACTGCCAGTGAGTATGAGTATGGGCAGCATTTCTGCACAGACCACTGCAGCAGCCATAATGGTCCCTGGCCTTGAAGCTCCAAATCACAGAGCTGGTCTCAAAGTCTCTATCATTGGCCAACTGTGAGCATGAGGGCAAGGCCCCCAGTTCTCTGGCCTGTTTCCTCACCTGTGGAAGGACAGGTCTTCTAGAATCTTTGGAACAATCCCACAACCACGTTGTTTGTAGTGTATCTAGTTCCCCCTGGCCCCTTGGTGTGTCAGGATTGGCTGCTACCTCCTTGAGACATTCCTTCCACCTCTCAGCACCTCAAGCCCCTACTCTGGCCCTGTGGCCAGCACAGGGGCTCCCTACCAAGTAGGTGGTTACCTGCTTCCCCATCCTGCCCCACAGCCTACCATCTGTCAGACCAAGGCCTCTGAGGGCAAGGTCTTAGATTCATCTGTGAACTCCATAACCGGCATAAGCTGTCTTATCTTTCCTGAAACTTCTGGGTGAAAGGAGAGACAGCCTCTGCCTCAGACCTGCCATGGGGGAACTGGGCCCCCATGGGTGAAACAGAGAGGACAGTGTCCCCACCTTGAACACATCAAAGCACATCCTTAGGTCTGCACACTTGGCAGCAGTTTTCAGCAGGGCGTGGTATGTTTTCAGGTTGAACTGGAAGTTTTTGGCCTGGAGCTGCTGTCGGAGCTTTAGGGCACTCTGGAGGGCAGAGTCCTTCCAGGGTGACTCGGCACAGACATTGAACAGGGCTGTGTATGTGGCATCTGAGGGCTCTAATTCCCGTTTTTTCATCTGTTGAAATGAGAGAAACTTAAGAGGCAGTACCAGGATCAGCCACATGCATAGACAAGCAGCTACCCGAGAGACCCTAGAGAGGTCTCTGTTACCATATTCCACTGGCTGGGGGCTAAGGCTGAGCCAAGGGACATTTCAAATCTAGGTATCTAAACCCAACTCTACTAGAGGGATTCTGAAAACTAAGACTACATCCCCAGCAATTCTAATAAAAAATCATTCTCCTTGAGCACATGGGCACTTGTCAAGACTGCTCTGGGCCTGGGGTGCTTGCAGCAGGAGTCTTTCAATCCCTAAATGTAGGCCCAACCAGATTGCCTTGCTTGGCAAGGGGCCATAGGGAGGATCTGTTCTGGGAAAGGGAGCATAGTGCTCACTGAGTGAGTTTTCCTTGGGAAACTGGGAATGAGACCATCATCTTAAAAGAGATGCAGGGGCTAGTACAAGAGTATAAGTTAGTGATCTTGGGTGGCTCCCCACCCGGTAGCAGCCAACAGCAATGTACATTCTTAGGACTACCCCACATCTAAGTCATACTCTGGGAGTGAGGCCAACCCGGGACCTGTAAAGCCTCCAGGTGGCTGGGGAAGGCACTGGGATCTGAGAGCCTCCTAGTAAAGCCAAGCACTCACTATTGCCTGGAGAAGTGCCATCCGACTAATGAGGGCAGGTGACAAGCTGCTGAGGAGCTGTAAAGAGCCCTGCTAGAGTCAGGTCATTTGGGACTCAAATCCCAGTTCCAAAGCTCTCAAACAGGGCTCCCCTGGATATGTCCCTTCCTGTCTCTCAGCCTCAATTTCCTTATCTGAAAAGTGCAGAGGGGCTGTGCGTGATAATGCACACCTGTAATCCCAGCAGACAGGGAGGCTGAGGCAAGAGAATTGCAATTTCAAGACAGCCTGGGGAATTTAGTGAAACCCTGTTTCAAAATTATAAAGTAGAAAGGGCTGAGGATATAACAGAAGCAGAGTGCTTTTTCCAAAAAAGTGCTTTTTTCCAAAAAAGGGAGAAAAATGCAGATGATACGGTGTACTTGGAGGAAGATGTACACTCTGTGTGTATCATGTATTTGATAGATGTGACTGAGGACCTGCTACATCCCCTCAGTGGCCTCCAATAGTGATCAGAACAGGCCCAGCCTATCCTCATTAAGCGTTTATTAGAAAATAAACAGCAGATGATCAAGTACTCACAAGTAGTCCTAAGTGTTGTGAAGGATACCCAGAAAACAGGGTAGAAAATGAAAAAGAATAAGCACACACTGGAGAGACCTTAGCAAACACCACTTACACCAAGTGACCAAGGCTAATATCATCAATAAGTCATGCTGATGCATGTGCACCCTGACATGAAAAGGGCACTTACCTCTGTGCTAGTCTTTTCCCACACACTAACTCCTTTCTCAAGAGAAAGCTGAACACATTGACAGGCAGTCTATACCAGACCTGACCAGTGCTCCCCCAAATTGTTGTGGCTGTGAAAAACAGGGAAGACTCAAAAAACGTCACAGACTACAAGAGCCAGTGCCAGCATGGAAGGCCAGAATGCATACAGGAACAGAAGGTGGAAAAACTGGTGAAGTCCAAATAAAGCCTGGAGTTTAGATACCAGCCATGCTTTGATATTGGGTGCTTTCTTTTGACTAATGTATTACTGTGTGATAAGATGTCAACATGCAGAAACTGGGTGAGAGGTATGTGTGAGCTTTCTGTCCTTCTCTGCAACTTTTTTATAAAGCTAAAATTATTAAAAAATAAAATGTCTATTTAAAAAATGAATTGAAGCCAGGCACAATGGCACATGCCTGTAATCCCAGTGACTTGGAAGTCTAAGGCAGGAGGATTGCAAGTTTGAGGCCAGCTGGGGAATGTAGCAAGACCTTGTCTCAAAATGAAAAATAAAAAAGGGCTTGGGGGGTGTAGCTCAGTGGTAAAGTGCCCCTGGGTTTAATCCCAGGACTGCATAAACACATAAATACATAAATATAAAATACTAATTAGTACACGCCTATAATCCCAACAACTTGGGAGGCTGAAGCAGAAAGGCCACAAATTCAAGGTCAGCCTGGACAACTTAGTGAAATTCTGTCTCAAAATAAAATAAAAAGCACTTGAGGTCTTGGGTTCAATCCTCAGTATCCCCCCACCCCTACTCACAACAAAAGGCAACAAAGGATACAGAATGACAAAGGTTAAATAGAGCAGCCTGGGCTTCTCTGAGGCGCTGATAGCAGGGCAGTTACCCTAAGAATCCTGCAAATGTAAACGAGAGTTGCTACTGAACTGGTGACCAACTCCCCTTTTCCTCCTTGCCCACTGCCTGGCATGTGAACTCTTTTCTGCCAGCTAGTTGGTCAGAAAAACCTCTTGTCTTTCTATGCTATGACCATTTATTAGGTCTTTATGTATTTATTTTGCAGTACTGGAAATTGAACACAGGGGCACTTTTACCACTGAGCTACATCTCCAGGGTGCCACTAAATCTATTTAGGTCTTTTAAAATATATATGTTACCCTACCATTTGTAAGTGCAATGTCTCCCCCTTGCTTCCAGCTACAGATCATTGGACCTGGAGCAAAGTGTCCCAAGTGACAGTTCCCAGGAGCCCCTGCTGCAGTAAAGGAACCCCTGGCTTCTGGCTACAGGAGACAGGCTCTCCTCCACTAGTCTACAGACCTCCCCAGCAAGCCTTTCTTGACTCTTGAAGGAAACAGCTTTCTAATGATGACACACCAAAGAGGTAAAAGAATGGAAAGTAAGGTGATCTTTCAGGAGGACAAAAGTACTTTCTCAGAGGACATCTTTGGAAGCCCAGTGCACATGGGTGCCATGTGCAGGGGGTAAAGAGCAATATGAACCAGGAACAGCAGCAGAAAAGGAAGGATCTGTATGGGCCCCTGTGGCCCAGGCAGGTGCTGAAGGTGTCAACTCAATAAGGAGTTAACCCCTGAGATCACCTTCATTTTATCCCTGCCACCAAGGAGTTTAAGTCATCTGCCCAGAGTGATCGCCAGCAAGTGGCACACTCAGAACCTGCACCCAGCCTTTTGATTCCAAAGCACCTACTCTCTGAGCCCTGGCCGCTACCAGGTGGCGCACTCACGTCATTGTAGAGCCTGAAGGCCTTCTTCAGGTAGCCAGCCCGCCCGCAACCCCCGATCAGCACCGTGTAGTTACACTCCAGCGGCTGCAGTCGCTCCTCCTTCAGCATCTGCCTCTCAAACAGGTCCAGGGCCTCAGCCAGCTGGCAGGAAAGGGAGACAAGGGAGGGATGAGACAAGGGCTCCAATGGCCTTGGAGACCCTGAGCAGCGGGAGGCTGAGGAACCCTACCGACACAGTGCAGGGCAGGCTCTGGGTGAGCATGCTTCCTTTGACTAGTCACAGACCACAGTCACCTTAGCCCATCTCTGCTCCCTACTTCACTCCCGCCTCAATCCTTGGTTCACAGAGGGGGGATGTGGCTCCGCAGCTTGAGGCCCTGGGTTGATTCCCTAGCACCAAAAAATTCATTTATGTATATTTAAATGCTCAGTTCACTACTTCATCCCTTAATTACTTTCATCTGTTAATTCAAACAATAATTACTGAGTCCTACTATGAGCCTGGCAAGATCTATTCACTGGCTATGAATAAGAAAAAGCTCCTCCCTCAGGAAGCTCATGTTTTAGGGTGAAAAGGTAGGCACACAGTGCAGTAGTGAAGAAATATATGGTCAATGGTCACACAGCTATGAACAAAAATTAAAGAAGGGAGTGCTGGAAGAAGGGTGTGGGGATTCATCTTTAGATATGGCCAAGGAGCCAGGTGGTGCATGAATAAAGACCTGAAGAAGGTCAGGGAAGGGAGCCAGGAGGTTCTCTGAGGGAATGGCTGTGCAAAGGCCCTGAGGCAGGAATGGGCCTAGAAGGTGAATGAGAAGTTGGGGTGCTGAAGTGAATGAAACAAAGTAAGGGAGGAGGAAGAGATGAGGATAGAGAGATAATGGAGGAGTGGAGGATGAGGGTGGCAGATCTTGCAGGCTTCAGAAATCATTGTGAAGATTTTGGTTTTTATTTCTTAACTTTTCATTATGGAAACTTCCAAACGTATACAAAAGCAGAGAGAACAGCATAACTACAACTGTAAATGTCTGGCCAGTCCTGTTTCACCTGTTGCATGCCCCCTCCAAATAGTATGTTTAAAGCAAATCTCAAACATCCTGTCTTTTCATCCATAAGAACTTCAGCATATATCTCCAAGAGATTTTGAAACATAATGCAACGTCATTATCAATTCCTAAAAAATTAACTTTTCTCTCTTTTTTGGTGCTGGGGATTAGACTCAGGGCCTCAAGCATGTTAAGCATGTTCTCTACTACTAAGGTACACCCCCAGCCAGAAAATGGACGTTAATGCCACTGAATACACTGGGAGTTTGGGGGAGAGGATTAACACAATCTGCCTTCTGTTAACAGGACAGCGCTGTGCTGTGGTTGACAACAAGGCAGAAGGTGATCAGAGCAACAAGTGCTGAGTTTCTAACAGCTGAGAAGGGCAAAGAGAAGGCTTGGACATTCAAGGGTGGGAGAACTGGTCAGGGCTGGCGAGAGACTGGGGGTAGAGTTGGTAAGAGAAGGAGAAAAATGAAGCATGACCTAAGGAAATGTGGCCTAGGCAATGAAATGACAGGATTTGCCATTTAGTGAGCGTGTGGGAAAACAAGGCTGGGAACAAAACTTTCAGACTTGAATCTGTACAGGTGCCTGTGTAGATAAGCATAGGGAGATGACAAGGAGGAAGCTGGACCTGCTGATCAGGAGTCCACAGGAAGAACACAGCTGGAGATATGAACATGAAAACGGCAGTGGGGACAGTCAATGCCATCAGACTGGTGGGTTAGCAGGGTCAGTGAAGCCAGAGAAGAAAAAAGGCCCATGGACTAAACACTGAGCATCTCAACACTTAGTGCGGGGAAGGCTGGGTGGCCCCCACGACATACGGAGCTAGCAGGGGAGCAGAATCCCAAGGCTCGTCACCTTTCCTTCCCTGATTAGGCGTTTGCACTGAAAGAAGTACCAGTACGGGGTGTTTCTCCGGCCCTGCCATGGTTCTGGCTCCAGTTCCCCTTCCTCCTCTTCCTCAGCATTCTGTTCCCTGAGCCGTAGATCATACAACTGGGGTGTTGATTTGTGGAATATTTTCCGGGAGGAGTATTTATTAGACAGGGTTCCAAAGCTCTCCTCCTCTTCCTCCTGAGGGGCTGTGGGGCTGGGCTGGCTTGAATATGAGTGGAGGCTGCTCATATTCTTCTGGTTCCCAGGTTCAAAAGCAGCTGACAAAGGGGAGCTGCTGAAGGCTGCTAATGCTGGCTGAGTTGGCCCCATGGCCCTCAATACAAGCCCCTCCCTGCCTCCTGTCCACTGGGCTCCAAGAAGGTCAAGGTGCTGGAGGCCCAAGAGCCCCATGGGGCGGGCCCTAGAGAAGAGCCAAACAAGTCTCACAAGGTCCATCTCTGACTTTTCTGTCCCACCAGGGCCTGGAATACATCGAGAAAAAAAAAATGGAAGTCAACTCAGAATCAAAGTCACAAAAGACAGAAAGAGAACAGAGAAGTAGTTAAAGTGGGCCCTGAGGTTAGAAAGCTTCAGTTCAGATTCCAGTATGGTCAAACAAATATCCCCAGGCACTCACCGCTCTGGCCTCAGTGTCACCTCTAAACTGAGATTAACAACAAGGTTACCCATACAGCACTGTAGCAATAGGTGAGATCTTGCCGGCTATGGTGGTCCATGCTTGTAATCCCAGCAGCTCAGGAAACTGAGGCAAGAGAATCATGAGTTCAAAACCAGCCTCAGCAACTTAGCTAGGCCCTAAGCAACTCAGTGATACCTTATCTCTAAATAAAATATAAAAACAGGGATGTGGCTCAGTTGTTAAGTGCCCCTGGGTTCAATCCCCAGTACAAAAAAAAAAAAAAAATAGATGAGATCTCTTATATGAAGCCTGCAGCACAGCAGGGGCACTGTCAACACTTATTAGCTAATAAGTTATTGGTATTATAATATCATGATCTATGTCATGATCTATGAACACGGATGCTAAAGTCAGAGCCAAGTTAGAGTCCTAGAAGCCTGTTAGTTGGGTTTCCTGTGCCTTGATTGCTTCAGCTGTAAAATGAAATTACATGAGACGCTTTTAGCACAATGTGTGGTATTGAAGAGGTGTTCAAAAGTTATAGTTACTATCATTATTAGGAAAAATCTGTGGGCACTCGAGACCTCTGCAAAGGGAAGCTAATATAAGTGTTTCTTTTATGCAAAACTTGTGGACAAACAGGCAAGAGCTATCCTGTCCAAGACAACAGCCACTGGTACATGTGGCTACAGAGCCCTTGCAGTGTGATCAATGTGAAAGGAGATGTGCTTTAAGGGTAAAATACACATTGGATTTCGAAGTCTTTTTATAAAAAAAAAAAAACAATGTAAAATACACATTAAAAGTTTTCAAAAATCCTGAAATATTTCACTCATACTGGGTTAAGTAAAATATATTATTAACATTAACTTTGAAATTTCTTTTTAATGTGACTTGAAAATTTAAAATTACTTCTGTGCCATATATATAATATACATATGTATATGTATTATATATATAATTTTTTTTTTTTTTTTTTTTTTTTTTTTTTTTGTGGCAGGGACAGGGTCTCACTGAATTGCTTAGGCTGAGGCTGGCTTTGAACTCAGGGTCCTCCTGCCTCAGCCTCCTGAGTCCCTGTTAATCCCTAGTACCAGGCCCCGGCCTTGCATTATATTTCTATTGGATAATACTGAGTCAGAGATTTCAGTCTGCATGTTTTAAATCCTTGAATTAAAAAAAATCAGAACAGCTAACAGCAGGAAAATATATTAAGGTCTTTGCCGATGGAAAGACCTCAGAGGTGATAGTAGATTGCACAGATTAGTGACCTATGCGAGGTGAAGAAAGAGATTTGCTGGGGTCTTGCAACAGTGCTATAGCAACATAGATACATGCAGGCTACGCTAGGACACGTGCTTCTTTTTCAATGCATTAAATAACAAGATCCCATCATAATTTCAAGGCAGAAAAGAATGTAAACGGTAGCTAGAGTTGCCACAGAAACCGTTTCCAACTACCATTTACACTCATGCCCGCTTGAAAAACAAGGCACTGCGAACGCTGCTCTGTCAGAGAAGGAAATACCAAGTTCCCCAGTGAGAAAATAAAGGAATTTTCTCACCCAGGTTTGAAACCCTGAATTAGAGCCTCCCTGCGCCGTGCTCCCTCGCAGGTACCCGCTAGGGCCCCAAGACGCGCTTCGGCACCCTCAGGTCAACCCTGACCCTTCTCCACCCGCCTTCAGAGCCCGGGTCTCCCCCCACGACGCCCGGGACACTCGCCGTCCCTCCGGGCGTCTCCGCCGGCTGCCGGGACTCCTACGAGGAGCGAACAGGAACTCACCCGAACCTTCCAGCGAAGTGAATGCCTCCCAGGCCTCCGCGCTCCCGGGTCGGGTCCCCGCGGCGCAGGGTGACCCTCTCACAGACGCGCGCCTCGACCCGGCCACGCGCAAGCGCATTCCGCGTCGCGAACTCGCGCGCCGGGCGAGGCAGGCGTTCGGCTGGCGGCTAGCCGGGCCTGGCGGAGCGGCGGCACACCGCGATCTATTGGCAGGGTCTGGACAGGCGAAAGGGCCGACGCGGGCTCCGGGCGCTCCCGGCATCCCTCGGGCGGCGGCGGCGGCGGGCAAGGCGGAGGAGGACCGTGTGTGGCTGGGCCGGTGGTGGGCAGTGGGTGCGGGCGGCCAGAGACCTGAGGGGGAGCCGGGCCGGGGGGCCGCCGCCGCCGCCATGCAGGAAATCATCGCCAGCGTGGACCACATCAAGTTCGACTTGGAGATCGCCGTGGAGCAGCAGCTCGGGGCGCAGCCGCTGCCCTTCCCGGGCATGGACAGTGAGCGCGGGGCCCCGGCGGGCGGGCGGGCGAGCCCGGCTCGGACCCGAGACTCGGGGTCCCGGGCCCTTTCCCCAGATCTGGGACCCCTTCTCCCTCGCCCGGACCCGGGAGCCCCTTTCTCGGACCTTGGATCGCCTGGGCTCTTCCGTGATGATCTTTAGGAGGGCACTACTGTGTCCGTTGTTCACGTAACTATTGAACGAAGGCGGGTTGTCCCGAATTGGAAACCCCCCCATATACACACTTTTCTCCAACTAGAGAGAAGTCCCTTCCCACCGCCTTCCCCCCGAGTTAAGCGCCTTCGTATTGCTTTCACCCAAACCTGGCTGTTCGAGGAGCCCAGTGAAAGAAGAATTACCTCTCCTTCGCTCTAGGAAACTCACAGCTAGACTCTCGGGCTCCATTCTTCTCGCAGGACTCCCACTCCTGGGAGAACATTCCTAGTTCTGGATCTGGCAACTTTTCCTCGGAAACCCAACCCGGGTCATTTATTGCACTCGGGAGGCTGTGTCGACCTTATTCTGAGCTCTCTCTACTCTCCCTCTTCGCATTGGGGGGCTCCTGGCTTCTGTATCCTCACTTTTAAGAGAACCTAGCAGATTAATTCTTAATTGCTTTCTGAGTATACTTGAAACATAATGCTATAACACTAAAATTAGGGGAGCTCTTAGAGGTCCAGGTGTGAGAGCAACTTGCTGAAGACCACTCAGTATATGGCAAAGCCAGGAGATCGCTCCAGGGTTGCATCCTGCCTTCCTTGACTGCCAAGGTACTGCACCTGGTGCTCTTCTTCCTGTCCCTACAGCCTCATCCCCTTCAGGCAGTCGGGCCTTCTCACACATGCCCCACTGAGTCTGTCCCCTGCCACTGATACTTTTGTGTTAAACAGCATTTATGCCCAAAGAACAAATTCACGTCATCTTATTTTAAACACACAGACACCTTCTACAAGTAACTCAACTTCAGACACGCACTATCTTGCACACACATCCACTTACACACTAGGACTTCTGTCTTTTTCCTCCTGTGGTACTGTGGATTGAACTTAGGGCCTTGCATGTGCTAAGCAAGTGCTGTACCACTCAACTACTTCTCCAGCTCTTTTTTATAATGATTATTATTTTGAGGCAGGATCTCCCTAAGTTGCTGAGCCCAGTCTCAACCTTGTGAACCTCCTGCCTCAGGCTTCCAGCTGACTCAGATTACAGACATGCACCACAGCTCTCGATCCTTCTCCTGTTTTGTTTTTAATATGTGGTCTCCCTGTATTGCCCAGGCTAGTCTTGAATGCACGGACTTAAATGATCCTCCCGTCTCAGTCTCCCAACAACTGAGATCACAGGCATGTATCACTACTCCCAGACTTCTTCCTGCCTTGATGACATTAACTTGACGTCATGGAACAATCCATGCAGGGCAACTCTTATCTTTCCATCCTTCTCCTACCAGGTACTACAGGTCCACAAGCCTGTGGGAGCAGGTGCAATGGCATATCTATTCCTAGGGACCGTCAAGGAGACGCTGCGCACAGGTGCCTCCCCAGCCCAGGGCCTCAGATGTGGTAGGCACCCTCAGCACTCACTGTTCATGATCTCATTCATTATGTTAAAGCCCAGTGAGGCCATGGTACTTCCTCACTGGTCCCTGCACTTCATTCCTATCTCAGTTTGAGAAGGACTGTCAGTTTTTCCCCATCTGCCTGACACCAGGCCCTAGGACTGGATGTCTGAATTTAAAGAATGAACCTCTGAAAAGTACAAACAAAAGACTACAAATACTCCTTTTTTTTTTTTTTGGCTCTGCTGGGGGTTGAACCCAGGGCCTTGTGCTTACAGGACAAGCACTCTACCAACTGAACTATCTCCCCAACCCCTAGAAATACTTTTTTTTTTTTTTTTTTTTAGTTTTGATGGACCTTTATTTATTTATTTATAGATGGTGCTGAGAATTGAACCTCATACATGCTAGGCAAGTGCTCCACTACTGAGCCACAACCCCAGCCCAGTGATATATTAATGTAAGACTTTTCAAGCATTTTGAAGTGCAAACACTGACACTCCAATAACTCCCTGGTAACACCTCTAACTTCAACAGCCTTAACTCTATACTAGCAAAATCTACCTGCTGCTGAGAAGCCATTAGTACATGGGTTTCAGAGATGTTGTTGGTGACTTTTCAGAAATTTTGAAATGCCTGCCAATGGGGAAAACAGCTCTTGAAGCAAAGAACAGTTTATTCTAGAAGCTGTGGCTGATGAATTCCCAGACTAATCAGAACAGCCAGCCCCTGGACCCCATAGACTTCTGTTGCACTCTGTGTCTGTTGCTTCCCTCCCCAGAACCAGCTGCACCTGTGCAAATGAAAGACCATGGTCCTCTCGTAATGATGGGTTAATGATGCATATTAAGAGCAAGTCTGATTCCCTGTCTCCACTTATAGTCTTTCTTCTGGTCTGGTGTTTCACGGGCACCTGCCTCTTTTCTGTAACCTGTCCCCCTTCAGAGGCCCCATTCACTTGTTGATATTTCCTATGAGATCATTTCCTCCTTCTCCTTAAGTGCCATGAATTAGCCCTCCTGGAAGGTCTAAGCTGGGGGTAATTAACTTATTTTTGTGATCTTGTGCTCCATCCTGCCTTCCTCATCCATGGTTAACTCTTTTTGTTGTCGTTTTTTGCAGAGCAGATTCCCACAATATCAGTAAAGTTCGGCTTTTTATTGAAGATGTTACAAAAGAGGTTTAATTAAAAAAAAAAAAAAAAAAAAAAAAAAAAGCCCCCCCCCCCAAAAAAAAAAAAAAAAAAAAACCAAAGCCCATGGCATCATCAGAGTCCTCAGATTCTTCTTTCTTCCACTTTCTTCTCAGCTAGGGTAGCAGTGGTGGAGAGGTCAGGACCTCCTGCTGGTGCCACATCAGCCTCCAGAGCAGGTCCACCAGCCCCTACATTGCCAGTGAGACTCCCAGTGTTGATACTGGCCAGGGCCTTTGCAAACACGCCAAGCCGAAAAGGTTCACCTTTTACATCAGCTGCTTTAATGAGGGCATTGATCCTCTCTGTGACAATCATCTCATCATCTTACAGGACAAGGGCAGAGTAGATACAGGTGAGCTCAGAGATGTAGGCCATGGCACCTGGTTTGTTAGTTATCAGACGAAGTGAGGGTTCCCCAACGCAACCTTTGCTTCCTGGGAAGGACCATACACCTCGGTGGCATCTGAGAAGAAAATCACTCTTTAGCTTTTAATTCCTTGAAGGCTGCTGACTTCCACAAGGTTCTCAGCACTGACTTAATGTGCATGTCTCATTTTGCAGGGAATAACTGAAATAAGTGGTTTTTGCCTGACTCGGTTGGGCTTTGCATCTTTTGCCACTGTTTCCTATACCGTGGGTCGAAGACCAGAATGATCCCTTCCCACTGTCTTCAGTCAGTGAGATAGCAATGCAAATAGTCAGCAAATAGCAACGGCACTTTGCTTTGCTTGATTCTTTTTACAGAGTCCGGGGCTGCTGTCTGCGAATTCTTTTTGAAAGCTGCCTGTGGTAAAGGTAAGAGACTGCTGGTTTCCTAACATGCTTCCCAAGATGCCCTTTCACCACCTTGCCCCCTAGCAGACTTGTAGGCCATCAGGTCTCTGACTTGTATTGCCTTCTGCAGACTGACAATGTCCCTAGTTGAATAGGATAGGAACCTGATGGGCCCCAAATCTAAACACAGGATTTGAATCTAGCTCAGAGGCTACCTCTCCCCTCAGCAGAGAAGAGACCCCATCATGGAGGCATCAGGAATGTTCTCAAGGTCCCAGAGTTACTCTGTGGCTGAGCCCAGCGAATACAGGCCTTTTCGATTCCACGGTCTCCCCAGGCTTTCTGCCCTCTGTAGCTTCTTAGCAAAAGACCCTATAATACTCCTTCTTGTGAGGTCTTGTTTACACTAACCAGGTACCAACACAGGCTTAATGAGCCAGACTGTCCATTAATGCATCAGAAGTGTTGCTGGAAAGTACCTTACAAGCCACATATAAGTCTGGGCATTTTTCTCCCTGTAGGGAAATTCGTGTAGGAAACTAAATCAGAAGATGGATAGGGAGCACAGTACTAGGTCAAGAGGATGACTCTAGTGGATGATTTGGGTTCGTTTTGGTTCCATAGCAGTCATTTGTCACTGAAGCAGGTAGATGAATTAGCTCAACTTCATGCTGTGTGGTCAGGATACCATTCCCCCTGGGCTCCTGGGCTCATTTCATTGTATTTGCTTATTTATTCTGCCCTCTGACCAGCCACCTTTAGTTCCACAGCAATTCCTAACACAGGGCGCTACAGCTGTTTGCTAGTACAATAGCCACTACCCACATAAGCCTATTCAAATTTAAATTTTAAAAAATTAGGGCTGGGGAGATAGCTCAGTTGGTAGAGTGCTTGCCTTGCAAGCCCAAAGCCCTGGGTTCGATCCCCAGCACCACAAAAAAAAAAAAAAAATTAAAATGAACCTCATTGACGTAGTGATAATTAAGTACTAAATAGCCATGTGTGGCTAGTGGCTGTCATACTGGACAGCAGCAATGTAGACCATTGCCTTCCACTCTTACAGAAAATTCTACTGGACAAGGCTAGTAGAGATCTTTTCAACTTGCAGCTTCATTCTAGTTGAGCCTTCCCAATGGTCCACCAGGACACCAGCTATGTCTGACATTCCCAGAGAATGACTCTGTCACATCAGGGCCATACAGATACTGCTACAGAAGGACACTTCCCCTCATTTGCATACATCAAATTTCTTCAATTTTAAAAAGTTGATCTTGAGACTTTAAAGTGGGCACTTCTAACAGGAGACTTCCTGGGCTCTAGGCTTCTCTTGGTGGGCCTCTTTATTCTTTAGGCTTTCCCAAACCCCGGTCTTCATTTTACCACCCGTGATTTTCCTGCATAAGTGTACCACTGGAACTGTTTTTAATTAAATTAAGAAATAAACCGACCCTCTAGCCCCACCCCGTCCTAGGCATGTTTTACCTTCATCTTACAGTAGTATCTGAAATCCTGATCTGATGTTTCAGTTATATTTTTCTAGAACACCTTAAACTTTAAGCTTTAAAATGTTTGCTGGTGTGCTGCCTAAACCATGTTGTCTCCAACCAGAGGCACCTCCACCACCTTCTAAGATGTGCTGCTTTCAGTTGGTTCAGAGAAGTGTGGGGTGAAGGCACCTCCATTTCCCCTGAGCCCACACCTCCCCTTACACAATGGCCCCTCTTCCTGGACAGGGGGCATGTGCCCATTTCGCCACATCAGCGGCGAGAAGACAGTGGTTTGCAAACACTGGCTACGGGGGCTGTGCAAGAAAGGGGACCAGTGTGAATTCCTGCACGAGTACGACATGACCAAGATGCCCGAGTGCTACTTCTACTCCAAGTTCGGTAAGGCGCATGAGACCCTGGGAGGTGCACCCAAAACCCAGACCCAGGGGCCCAGCAGCTCCTCAGGGCTGTTGCATCTCTGCCTTCTCCCATGTTTCTAGTTTCTGATGAGAAACTTGGGCAGTGCCTACCAGCCCTAACTGGCTCTGCAGTAAGGGGATGTCATGGTGATAGTCCCTCATGTCTTTGTAGTACTTGTGGACACTGAGACTGACAAGGGTCCCATTTAGCAGATAAGCAGTGCAGCTGGTCAGAGACCTTGTTTCTGCCCCTGGCACCTTGATCCTTGAAATCCATGTCTCCTTCCAGGTTGGTCACTGAGCACCCCTGGGTCTGAGTTGGTGCCTTATCTCTGGGAATGTATCTGGGGTAATATCACAGCCCTGAGTTGCAGGTCTGGAGGCTGTCTTCTGGTGGCAGTGAGCCCCACTCTTCATCTTGAAACAGATTGCTTTGAGCTCTGCTTAGAGAGCATGACCTCACCTTTCCTGAGTGACCTGTGTGGAGAAGCAGGGGATGGGTGGAAGCAGCGGTGCTGGTGCAGAGCTGAGTCTCCGAGTCTGTGCTCTATTCTGATCTTCAAGGTGTCCCAGGAAGAAACTGTTGGTTAGTAAGAGGGCTGGCTGTGGATCTAGGACTGCCAGCCCCACCCAGGCCCTGTGCAGGGGCTGAGGCAGGAGGTTGGAAGCCTGTGGGAGGCTTTGCAGTGAGCTGAGTGCTGGGCTGGCTTTGCACTTCCAAAGCACTATTGTTAAAGACGTTAATTACTTCAGCATCCCAATAGGCTTCACTGCTGGCTTATTAATGATAGTCGTGGCTTGTTTTGTTGAGGCAGCATAAGCTGCAAAGTCAAAGCAGACAGACAGAACTAGGATTTAGCCTTCCCAGCTCCCCATCACCCCCAGTGCAACACTGGAAATGGGCTGAGTCTCCCATCTGGCCCCAGAGCTCTCCCTTGAGGGCATCTCTCTGCAGGCTGACCTGGGGTTCCCGCCTTCCTGCTGGGCCCAGCAGCCCCCTTTGTCTCCAAAATCCCTCTGCCTGCCTATCCCCTGCAGCTCCTGCCTTGGTGCAGACACATCACCTGCAACTTCTGTCACTTGTACCACAGGTGTGTATTGGGTTACCCTTTTAGACACTGGAGGGATAGTGATGGAGAGGACAGACTGATCCTAGCCCATGGAGCTTTTGCTTTAGTGGTCTGGGTACAGAGGCAGCTGATAAACCAGTGAGACAAGGAAGAGAATTTTTTATGAAAAGCGAGAGAAGGAAATAAGCAGTAGTGAAACCCACGTGGAATTTACTTCAGGCAGAAAGATCTGGGAAGGACTCTGGAGAGGAGTCCTAGGCTGGGAACTGGAAGGTAAGCAGGGGCATCTCTGGTAGAGGATTCATCTTGGGCAGCAGAGAAAACCAGAGTGGTTGGGAAAGGGGTCACTGAGCCTGTGGTGGGCCAGGGCAGAAGTTTGCATTTCCTCCCAATTGTAAGCAGGTGTTAGCATAGGTTACACAGAGCAGATCTGGAGGTGGGCAGGTGGTTACCCAGGAGAGGTACATCCTCATGCTGGGGGTCACCTGGGCTGGTTACTTCTGAGAAGCACTGGTCCATATGTGTTGTCATCTCCGGGACCCAGCCTTGAGCTCCCAGATCTTCCCTGTGTTAGTCCTAAAAGTTAGAATTCCTTAGACCTTCCCCATCCCAGCTCATAGATGGGAAGAGCCAATTGGAGTAGAACAGGAATTTCCTAGTGTCAGGTGCATTTGCATATCTGGGTTCCTTTCTGCCTGGAAAGGGTGGAACAATAGATTCTGATGAGGGATGCCTTGGGCCAGGCTCTGCTGATGTTATTGTCCCTCTCAGCAGCACTGATACATGTGAGGGAAAAACTGTTACAGTCCCACTGACATTCTGCCCTGGGCTCAGGGCTTGCCAGGCCAAGCCTGGACACTGGAGTCCCTTGGGCCCTCTTTGCCTTGTAAGCTGTCCTAGCACTGTTCCAGGAAGCCACATGTCTGATTTCCTGCAGGGGAGTGCAGCAACAAGGAATGCCCCTTCCTGCACATCGACCCCGAGTCCAAGATCAAGGACTGCCCTTGGTATGACCGTGGCTTCTGCAAGCATGGTAAGTGCTGGGGTAGGCTGGGCTTGGCTCCAGGAGAGAGGCCAGCAGCCCTCCTCTGCCCATATCACCCTCAGGCTGCCCACTGGTGCTCCTGGGACATCACCCCATCTGTCCCACCTGTCCCAGCAAAACCTGACATTCTGTGGCTAGTGAGACCTTTTCACACCATTGCTTTCCCTCAAGCCTCCCAAAGAAGCTGTATGGGAAGCATTCTCGCTGCAGTTTCAGTAAGGCCCAGCGTAGAGAGGCCTCTCTGCCTGTGTCCTCTATGAATGAGCCCAAGCCAGCATGTGAAGCCACACTCTGGTTCTCAGTATGCCAAGCTGTCTGGGTGGGGCTCTAACTGGTAGCAGGGACACTAGGGTATCCCCCACAGAGGGGGCATCTGAGTGACCCAAACATTGGGCTCTGCAGGTCCCCTGTGCAGGCACCGGCACACGCGGAGAGTCATCTGTGTGAATTACCTCGTGGGATTTTGCCCGGAGGGGCCCTCGTGTAAATTCATGCAGTGAGTACCCTGGCCCTAGCCCTGCTGCTGCCCCTTTGTCCTTCCTGGGTGCAGCTGGGCTTAGGTCACTGGGTGATATCAGCACCAGGGACTGGGGCAGGAGTGGGAAATGGGAAAGAAACCACTACTTATGGCTACTGCTACTTCTGGAACCCAAAGACAGCTCTGCCTAGACCAGCATTTAACCTTTCATGGGTCATGTGCCCTCTGGGAATCTGGTGAAAGATCTCCCAACCCTGTGCTCCATATAAACTCTCACATACATAACCTTGCATATGATTTAGGGGGGTTAAGGACCTAAGTTAAGAGCCTGTGTCCAGGGCTAGGGGTATAACTCAGTGGTAGAGCACTTGCCTGGCACTTGTGAGGCTCATCCTCAGCACCACAAAAACAAATAAAACTTAAGAGCCTGTGTCCTAAAGGAAGGAAACTAAGTTTCAGGGCCTTCTCGGTGGAGATCCTGGTTCCATATGCAGTAATTCATATGACTCTGGCAAGTGCGAAAGACAGTGCTCACTTCCCACTTGAAAACCCTGCAGCTTAGGGCTCAGTCACTGGCCACAACACATGGTGCATGTGGTAACACCTGGTCACAGATCTGTGGACCTCTGAAGCTGGATTCTTCTTGCCCATGGAGTTAGTGAGTGTCCCTCTCTCAGGGACATCACCTTGGCCTCTGGAGCCTGGTGCACTTCTTTTTTTTTTTTTTTTTTTTTTTTCTCCTGGTACCAGAGATTGAACCCAGCAGTACTTAACCACTGAGCCACATCCCCAGCCTTTTAATATTTTATTTAGAGACAGGGTTTTGCTAAATTGCTTAGGGCCTCACTAAGTTGCTGGGACTGGCTTTGAACTTGGAATCCTCCTGCCTCAGCCTCCCAAGCTGCTGGGATTACTGGTGTATGCCACCATACCCAGCTCCTAGTGCATTTCTATTACTTAGTTGTAGGGATGAACTTCTGCGTGAGGTGATATTAAGACTGCAGAGTTTCTAGGCAGCCTCTGTCTACACTGCTGAACCTGCATCAAGAGCAGTTACTGGCCTTTGGGATCCCTGGCCCCTGTCTCACTGTGTGCAAGTAGCCGATGCTGCCACTGGGGCCCATGCCCTACATGAGCACCCAGGAGCCTGCAGATGGTCCAGGGACTCCTGCTTACAGGGTGAACGTGTCACTGAAGGTTCTGCACGTTGTTAGGAGCTGAGGACACTCCAGACGGGCTCTTTGGGGAAGAGGGTCTTCTGTGCTCACAGCCCCTCCTTCCCAGCCAGCAGGCTGCAGGTGTGGCTATGCCTGCCTTACTCAGAGCAATACTTGTCCAAGATCTCCTAGTCTGCATAGGTAGAACTGGGTCTGAGCCAAGGTCTGTCAGTTCTGTTTTTCCTGCTGTTCTGTGGCTTCCCAAAGGTATCGCTGAGTGCCAGACTTGCTGCGATTAAGTGATTTGGGTTGCTTTTGCTTGGGCAGAGGTTAGGTGCAGTTTTCCAATCACAGCCTGACCTGTCTCCCCTCATACCCTCTTCTCTGTTCTCAATCCCTCTGGCTGCCGGGTAACCAGCCCTCGATTTGAACTGCCCATGGGAACAACTGAGCAGCCCCCACTGCCGCAGCAGACGCAGCCTCCAACAAAGGTACCGTGCCCCTGCCCCTCCTTGGCCACACTGGCCCTGCAGAGAGAAACTCAGTGCCACCTCGGTGTGCAGTCTGCAGTGTACAGTATACAGCTGGAGGCCTGTGAGAGGAGGGTGAGGGAGGAGGCCGGAGAGAAGGGAAGTGCCTTCAAGTTCCAGCAGAAAAATCAGGGAGATCAGTTCTCATTTCCCTCTAGAGATGGAGAGCATCTGCCAGAACTGAATTCCCACTTGGCCTCATCCCTTGCCTCAAACCCAGAACCTCATCAACATGAGGCCAAGTGCAAGATGGCAGACAAGAGTCATTGTCACTGTGTGACTGTGGCAAGGTGCCACTGCTGCTCAGCAGTGTCTGCCTTGGGAGATGAGTAGGGGGTGACCTGGGCCCAATCTGCTGCTCTTTTTGCTGGTCTTCCCTTTACAAATGGGGAAACTGGGCTCTGAGAGAGAGACTTGCCTGAGGGGCACCCCAGGAAGGGGCTTGATGAAGGAGCACAACCAAGACCAACTGTTCTTCGGCCAGTGCTACTGCTGCTCCTTGGAGGTTCCACCAAGAACAGAGCTGAAGGACTAGCTGGCTTCAGTTGTCTAGACACAATGCACTTGGTTGGTCCTTTCAGGCACAGGGAGAGAAGGAAATGCCATCAACAAATGAGGCTCTGCAGCAGCGCCCCCAAAACCAAGGGCATGGTGGATTTGGTTACAGGTGTGGGGAACTGGGCCCAGAGGAAGTGCTGGCCCAGGTGTTAGGCGGGCCTCCAATAGGCCCTCCATGTAAACCACTCTGCCAATCTTGAAGCCTCCCCTCCTACCTAGTTGTGCTCTGAGCCAGTTGCCAGAGCCCCTCCCATTCTTCTTCATCACCATGAGCTGAGCATCCATGAAGGCATGTGACTGCACTTGCCTTCCAAAGACCCCCACCTTTAAGAGGTGGTGGTGCATGAAACCCCACTCTTCATCAGGAGAGGTAGGAATTCCTGGATATGGATGCAGCCGACAGCCTGAGGGTTCCTAGCTTGGGTCCTGCATTTACAGGACCAGAGCCAAGAACCCACCTGGTTGAGAGGTGGCCTTGCTGAGGAATCCCTATCCCAGGAGCCCCTATCCCTCTCCTTCTTGAGACTCTCCAGAGGAGGGCCCTCTCAGCCCCTAGAACACAGGTCAGCATGTCAGGCTCCAACTGTTTTTCTGTGACTGTTGCTCGCCGTGTAGGCTGCTAAACATCTGGCTGAACCAAGCGTTCATCCTGACCTGAAGCTAGAACCTCAGAAACAAAAGTAAGGCCTGATCATGCCCTCGCCCCACTGCCCCAGAGACCTCCTCTTGTCTTTGGTGTTTTGTTTTCTACTTTTATTTTCCGTTTTTGTGTGTCTGCATGGTGTTTTTCGGGCAGCAGCTCCTGCCATCATCACCACGTTTCTTTTCTGCCCACTCCTGAGCTGGGCCATCGCGGAAGCCCTCTTCCTGCTGGTCACGCGGGAGCAGTCCCGCCCTTTCTTCCTGTCCATTGGTAGTCTGCGTGCACGTGTTTTCCACAGTAAAACCGTGTTGTGTAACTCTTTCCAGCAAAGTAACAATCCGCCATTACAAAGGTCGTCCTCCTTGATCCAGTTAACGAGTCAGAACTCTTCTCCCAATCAGCAGAGAGCCCCACAGGTCATCGGGGTCATGCAGAGTCAAAACAGCAGTGCAGGCAACCGGGGACCCCGGCCACTGGAGCAGGTCACTTGTTACAAGGTGAGTTCCAGGACTCGGGGACAGGGTGGGGGTCTTCTCATCAGTCATTGGCCATTCCCTCCTTCCCCAAATGTGTGGTTAACATTGAAAGTGAAAACGTTTTTTGTTTTTGCTGATTGTAAGAATAAAGGTGGGCCATTATAGTGGGCTGGAGACCATCCTGCTTCCTCCAACACATCAAGGCACAGCACAGGGTAGGAAAACATGCTGCTGAATGAGTGGACTGTGCTTGCAAGAGGGACAGCTTCAAGATCAAAGACAAAATGGAAACAAATTCAGGGAAGAGTGATCCTTGAAGCTTCTCTCTGCCCCAGAGGCATCCTTAGGTCACATGCCCACACACCCTCAAGGGAATAGGACAAAGCTTTGAGCCTATGCTGGAGGAATTGGATTGGGGACACAGATTCCCCACCCCTTAACATAAAATGGGACACTCAGGGAAAGGGTGAATTTAAACAAACCCACTAGAAAACTTGTCTTCTCATTCCTGGCTGTGGGTGGAAAGGAGAAACAAATTCCTCAGGAATCGGTAGTTGCTGGCTGGTCCTTCCATTATTGGGGCCCATGTTCACATCCTTGGTGAGGGCTAAAAGTCACAAACTGAGTTTTCTAATCTATAATTGCCTCATGTGAGGTATGCCCCTGGCTTCCAGAAGAAGCTCTGAGAGTTATATTCTCCACCCTAGCCACACAGAATTCCCACAGAGTCCCAAGAATGAGTTCATGATTAAAACTCAGAAAACATAGCTGGGTGTAGTGGTGCACACCTATAATCCAAGTAACTCAGGAGGCTGTGGCAAGAGGAATTCATAAGTGCAAGACCATCCTTTACAACTTGGTGAAACTGTCTCAAAATAAAAATTAAAAGGGGTTTGGGTAGAGCACTTTTTTAGTATGTGCAGAGTCCAGCATTTAATCCCCTATACAAAAAAAAAAAAAAAAAAAAAAAAAGCCAGGTGTGGTGGCAATGTCTATAATCCTGCCAGCTCAGGAGGCTGAGGCAGGAGGATCACAAGTTCAAAGCCAGCCTCAGCAATTTAGTGAAGCCCTAAGCAACTTAGCAAGACCCTGTCTCAAAATAAAAGAGGCCTGCAGATGTGGCTTAGTGGTTTGAGTACCAAAAACATAAGAACATAGCACTTTACCCTGAGCTACACCCCAGCTCTTTAATCTTAAATTTTTGCAGCAGGGTCTCATTAATTAGCTGAGGCAGCCCTCAAACTTGCAATCTTCCTGCCTGAGCCTCCCAAATCACTGGGAATATGGGTGTGCACCACTGCACTCAATTGATTTGTTGTTTTTGCTCCTAGTAACAGCTGAATCTGACACTTGGTCATTTGAGCTCTTGTCTGATGTCACTGGCATCCATGCCTGCAAGATGTAGTTCTGAGTCAAAGGACATGTACTTAAAATGTTCATCCAGCCTGTCCTCAGGAGAGACTGAGCCCCAGGACTCTGCGACAGCAGTCAGGCATACCTTGAGCTGCTCTGTCCATCAGAAACTTGCATTCCTGGGGATGGAGAAGGCAGGTGCTTAAAGGCACTCAAAAGGAAAAGCACATCTGGATCCAGGGAAAGCCTCACTAGGGAGAGTTCTAAGCCTAAGCCTTAAAATGTGAGAAGAGCAAGGTAAAGGGAAAGGTCTGGGGAAGGCAAGATGGGTGGAAGGCATCCCTCACTAAGTTGCTGAGTCTGATCTTGACTTGAGATTCTCCTGTCTTAGCCTCCCAAGTCACTGGGATTATAGGTGTGCACCACTGTGCTCAGCTCATGCCGTTAACATTGAAAATACTTCATGGGAATCCTGGATTCCTGGGATCAGCTACCAAGACCAATGGACATGCAGAGTGCTGGGAGTGGGGCCTTGTGGTTATTCCTTCTGGTCATAATATTAGCCTAAGGGCCAATTATCAGTCCTTAGGCCTTCTGGTCATCATATTAGGCCTCATATTAGCCCTTATGCCTCTTGTCCACGAAGTCACACATACATATTAGATCCTGAAAACAAGAGACTGCAGTGTAAGGGGAACAGAATAAACAAGAGCGCTGGGTAAGGACAGCAGGACCTCTTTATATTGTTGCACACCAGCAAAGCAGGGACTGGGGATTATTGGAATGGGGGTAAGGGGAATGGGGATTAGCATCTGTGCCCTCCAGCTGCCTTCTGACCCTCTATTCCATGCTTGAGGCTGCCATTCACTGACTTAGACTTCCTTTTGTGTTTTGAGTCTCACAAGGATGGAGACACTATGGGAGGTCGTGGATAATTAGCCAGAGCAAGTCAGGGTCACTGTCAGATCTGTCAGAGGTTGCACTATGAGCTCCACTCACCCAAGTCTAATCATTGTCTCAACTCTGATCCTGTGATTAAAACCTGTTCCTAAGGGTAGCTTAGACAGGTAAGAGCCGGGCACGGTGGTGCACACCTGTAATCCCAGAGGCTCAAGAGGTTAAGGCAAGAGGGTTGTGAGTTCAAAGCTAGCCTCAGCAACTTACTGAGGCCCTGAGCTACTCAGTGAGACCCTGTCTCTAAATGGAATATAAAAACAAGCTAGGGATGTGGCTCAGTAGTTAAGTGCCCTGAATTCAATCCCCAGTACCAAATAAAGGAGCCAGGAGGGAAAGCGTTGGGTACAGCCCATCCTGTGTCCACAGCAATGGCTCCCCAGGCTGGGGAAGGAGCCTGGTAGCTTCTCTCGTGTTGTTCCCTCCCCCATCTCCTCAGGGAGACCCCAGACGTTGGCTCAGAGGTAAGTGACTGGCCTGTGTGCAGAAGGGCTGAGAGCTCTGGTGCCGTGGACTTCTCTTCATCCTGCCACCCACTTGTGAGTCCTTCCCAGGCAGGCCCAGGTCCAGTGCAGGTGAGGTACAGGCTGAAGGGGCGCCTTGCTGGGCTCTCAGGTCACTCTGTTGGCCTTGCTGGCTGCGGTTTCTACACCACTGCACTTCTTCTTGAGATTCCTCTGCTTGTGTTTGAAAGGAAATCTTACCACACAATTTCAGGGTCCTCCCTAGCCTGGTATTTGGTGGGTGCTGCCTTAGTTGAAAATTGCATTTGAAAATGGTGTATTTTTGTCTCTTCCCTTTCTGCTGTTCCCAGTGTGGTGAAAAAGGACACTACGCCAACAGATGCACCAAAGGGCACTTGGCCTTTCTCAGTGGACAGTGATGGCAGCTGGAGTCAGCTCAGAACAGCCCGAGGGGCCCTGTTGTTGGGAGTATGCACCGACTGCTGAATGTAGTGTTGGTGCAGCTGACTAAAGCCGGCAAGCATGCTCACTGGGGCTTCTTGTTCCAAGGGGCCATATCTGTTAGTTTCCTATCATTTTGCTGTAATCTTTTTTAAAAAAGGGACATGTGCTTCATTGTGTCCCCAAGTCGACATCATGTTTGCCTGGGCCTCCATGCCTCTTTTCTGGGACTCCCTGAACACCTACCCTCCAGGGAAGGATGTAACTGAGGAAGGGCTTGTGCTACACTGTTGTGTGTGGAAGATGGCCTTTCCCCTCAGGAGCTCACTAAACACCAGTTCTTGGACAGCCCAGGGACTGGTGGATCATTCAGAGCTGTGGCAGGTCATGCCCGCTTCCTTCATGTCCTGCTGAATCCCGAAGCTGTGCCTATCAATGTGATTTGAACAGGGGAGCCCTTTCTGGTAAACTTGGTGCACTCACTGCCTCAGCCTAGCTCTGGGCCCAGGTGGCAGCAGTCGAGGGATGCAGGGCTCTCTAGTTTGAGGTTGTCTCTTCTGGGCTTATTTTCTCGTGGGGCCTGATGGCATTGAAGGTATACTTCAGCCAGAGCCGCACACCACTCTTTAAATAGCTGATCCATCTGCGCCTACCTCCTGCCAGTCAGGAGTCTGTACTGTCAGACACCTGTGGCATGCAGAGGAGACCACCCTGTCCTTGAGCCTGGAAAATGTGAAACCATCACCTGCAACCTGCTGGGCAAGTGGGCCTATCCAAGTTCAATTACAAGAACAATTTTTATGAAGTTGATTAAAGCTTGTTTTTTAAGCTGTGTCTCATTACTTATGGGGACTGTATGCTGGGGAGACTGGCTGTGCTAGCTGCCTGGCTCAAAGCTCTGATTGGAGCTTTCTCATCTCAAGTATGAATCTAACAAAGCAGTGATGATAACTGGAAGGGCCTCTGTACCCAAAGCTGGCAGATCTTGCCTCCTGTCAGCTGTTGGGTGACATCTACTCATCTGGATTCAGCTCTTCTAGGAGATCTGGGACATGGACATTGCCCTCCACAGCCTGTCCCCCATAGTCTCCACACAGCACAGTGTATATGCTCACTGTTGGCCCCTCAGTAAGGAAGTAGTGTTGGCCTTTTTGCCACCTAAAGTCCTCTGAAGACCTCTGATGAAAATGGATCAGGAAGAGGGGGAGCTCACATCAGGTCTGCCTTTCCTTCACCCCCATCCCACTGAGCTCCCTGCTTGTGAAGCCATCTTACCAGGAAGGCTGTTTCCTAAGTGCTCTCCAAATAGTGCTTGGTGACCTGGCCCTGGCGCTCCAGGTTTGTACAGAATGAAATAAGCAAAGAGAATACATTCCAGTCATCTGAAAGCTGTCTGCCTAGAACTTAGATGGCCAGGGATGGCAGCTGACATTTTCAGGACCACAGGACCACTGCTTTCTGTTCATCAGCTGACAAAAGCCAAAGTGCCTCCAAATGTCCACAACACTCATGGCAGCAGGAGAGATAATCCCAAGTGACATGGGGGTCTGTGAATTAAAGCCCTGGGTATCTGACAATCTCATGCCCTGGAGTGTAGGACAATGGCTACACGTACAAGTCACCTTTTATTGGGTATTAATACTCGGGATAGGAAAGGATGAGGCGATGAGGCCATGATTTCAGTTCTTCATAGGAGAGGAGGTCCCAATCAGGAGTACGCGGTATGCTCTCCACACCAGCCCCTCTTCAGTGGTACTTGCGTCGCCGCTCGTGCTCTAAAGTGAGGGAAAGGGTCAGTTAACAGGTGTTCTGGTGAAAGTTATAATCACTCAGCCTCACTATGAGGTCCTTTCTGCCAGTGTCTGCAGAATCAGCAGACCTGGGGCCACAGAGGCATCTCGGGAGCCAACCTGCCACCTGGCCAGCCTCTTCCAGGAACACCCACTTGACAAAATGCCTTTAGAGGAAGCACTGGCTCAGTACAGCAGGCTGGCAGGGGCTAGACACTATCAGAAACAGATTGGAAAGCCCAGTTAGAGGCCACCACTGACATTTCCCAGCATCTCACCAGATATCTCAGACCATGGTGGATATCATCTGAGAACATCTTGGGTACTAGAGCCATGAAGTTTTTCCAGAACATTACACAGACAGTGGATTCTACCTCTCAACCCTATTTGCACTGGCTACTAGGAAGACCAAGCCAAATTTTAGCAAGAGCCTGCAGGATCTTAGAGAAAGCTTTGCGAGTATTATCTTTACCCTATCTTTGTCTTCTCTCTCCTGTGTTCTCCCTGTCACAAACTTCTCACTTGTAACAGTACCCCATAAACTGCATTCTGATGATTTCCTCTAATTCTTTAAACGGAAGTGTAGGCAAGGAGCATCCTCAAGGTCCCTCAGCTGGCAGAACGTGAACTACAATATCTAACAAAGCAAGGCAACGCCACAATCTCATGGGAAACTGGCGGCAAGATAATGCAAGAGGCACTCACTGAGTTCCTTGTAAGAAAGGCAGTAGCTGAAAAGCACATATGCTGCCAGCACCATGTTGACGCCCGCAATGCTGCCCTTCTTCACATTGATGTACTTGTTGTAGTACCGGTAGTAACCTGCAACACAAGAGGCACTCACTGCCCTGCTTCGCTGAGAATGTTTCCTGTAATGCACAACTTGAGTCTGGCTGGAATTCAGCGACCCAGTCCTGCTCTGGCTCTTTAATTCACTAGCCCTATCGTCCCCAGATGAAAAAGGTGCCTGTAGGAACCAGTCCCTATAGCATAAGAATAGCTCCAGAACTGGGTCTACCTTGTATCTGGTTTTACCCTTTGGCCTTGATCTTGTAGATAGGGTTCAGCTTGTCTGTCTTTGATCCTACCTCACTTCCACCAGCTCTGTAAATCCCCTTTACCCTAATGCTGACTAGTTCTGTCCCAGATTCCAACCCCTTTATTGGGGTCCCCATGGTTGCAGCAGCTTTAATAACCAAGCCTCTAAGGAGGACTTCCCCTGCACTCCTCTCTCTTCACTGGGTTGCCCAATGAAACAGACAGGCACCCACCAGAGGGGAAACAAACATGCTCTAGGTTTATGAAAAAGAATGTGTTGGTCCTAGTTTAAAACAGTGAGGGAGGCCGGGTGTGGTGGCACACTCCTGCAATCTCTACTACCTGGGATGCTAAAGCAACTTAGCCAGATACTGGCTCAAAATTAAAATTTTTGAAGATTTTTCTTAAAAAGACTGGGGATAGGGGCTGGGGTTGTGGCTCAGTGGTAGAGTGCTTGCCTAGCATGTGTGAAGCACTGGGTTCAATCCTCAGCACCACATATAAATAAATGAATAAAATGAAGGTCTATTAACATTAAAAAAAAAAAAAAAAAAAAAGACTGGGGATATAGCTCAGCAGTAAAGCACCCGTGGGGTTCATTCCCCAGTAGGGGGGAAAAAAAAAAAAACCCCAAAGGAACTATGCAGGGAGCATTGAACATGAAAAGGCCAAGTTTACTCCCTGGGCAGTTAGGACTAGAAGTGGGGAATAGGCAGGGTGCTCTTAATATGATAGCAGAGCTTGAGGAAAAGCCTTAGGACAGGCTAAGGCACACAAGATAGTCGGAGGTGGCCAGAATCCAAAACACAGAGGGAGGAGACCCCAATAGGATGATCTAGGTCTTAATGAAATGATGTGATAAATTACACAGGACTGATCTGATAGTCCTACCCCCACCCTCTTACTGAGGACTGAGCCCAGGGTGCTCTATCACTGAGCCACATCCCCAACCTTTTTATTTTTCCTTTTCAGACAGGGTCTCTCACTAAGTTGCCCAGGCAGGCCTTGAACTTTCAATCCTCCTGCCTCAGCCTTCTGAGTAGCAAGAATTAAAGGCTACTAGCCCAGCTTTTAATACTGTACTTTTTAAATGCACAGGCCTGAAATATGAGCAATTTCAAATATGTGTCTTGGAAGTTCAGGCATGAAGATAAGCATGATATTATAAGACCAATATCCAGCTGGGCATGGTGACACACACCTATAATCCTAGCAGCTCAAGAGACTGAGGCAGGAGGATCACAAGGTCAAGGCCAGTCTCAGTAACTTAATGAGGCCCTAAGCATTTAGCGAGACCCTGTCTCAAAATCTAAAATAAAAAAGGAGGAGGGAGTTTAGCACCCCTGGGTTCAATCCCTGGTACAAAAAAAAGAGACTGATGTCCACCATGATTCACACTCATTTTCTTCTAGAAGTGTTAGGTGTAAAAATGCTCACAGACATCTCTCTCAGAAGCAGAAGTGCTAATTCCAAGCCACCAAATATTTTCTTGGCTGAAATATCTCAGGGCCAGCCTTTGATAGGGCCAATCAAATATAGAAATTCAAGGGCTGACCACCCTTCACTGTCCTTTTCTACAGAACTTTATTACTTGTTTTTTTTTTTGGTTTTTTTTTTTTTGGTACCAGCAATGGAACCCAAGGACACTTAACCACTGAACCACATTCCCCAGCCCTTTTTTAATTTTATTTTGAGACAGGGTCTCACTAAATCGCTTAGGGCCTTACTAAGTTGCTGAGGCTGGCTTTGAACTTGCAATCCTCCTGCCTTGGCCTCCCAAGCCACTAGGATTATAGTTGTGCACCACTGCGCCCTGCTTATAACTAATCTTGAGATAAGGTTTTTATTGCCCAAGTTAATTCATTACAAAAAGAGACCTGACAACCCAGAGGTTTGCTTGTTTATGTGTCCATAAGATTCTGACCTCTCTGAAATGCTCCCACAATGCCTTTAGGCGTGAAATCCCGCATCAATATCCAGCTTGGAAGCTCCCCTAGTTTGACATCCATGAGTTTCTTCTCTTTCACTGGCACTGAAAAGAAAGAGCAAAAAAACCACACACTTAATAACCTCCAATACAAATAGCATCCTTTTATGTCACTATTTCAACTATTCACTGGAGATGAATGATGTAACTACAGAGGCTGCACATAAATAATATGAATAAATGTTACTAAGAAACCACTATTTTAAGCCTAAGCCTCTGTAATGGCAGCTGCAGCAACAACAGCTTTATGAACACAGCTTTATGAACAAATAGAATGTCTACATAAGTTTGCTGGAAATAACTCTAAAAGAGATCATGAGGAAGAAGACAAAATAGATTACTGTAAAACTACCATTTATTTTACGCTATTAATTATTTAATTGTCACAAGTAGTTGATGCCTTTAATTTGGTGTATGGGTTGGGGATAGACTCAGAGAGGTTGGGTAATTTGGTCAATGTCATGCACACAGCACAGAGGAAGGATTGAACCTCAAGATTGGCCCTGTAGTCCTGAAGCCAATCTGAGAATGGGCCTGTTCAAACCTTGTGGCCAGAGAATGCTAAGGGATGCAGGACTCTGACTGGATGCACTTGATTGTTGGGGAAGGGCTTTGAGAAGCAACTGTCAACCTTACCAGCCAGCCTGAGACTGTTCAATGAAGTGACCCATTCCCACCTGCCTACGACCACAGAGGTCAATGATTTCCAGAGGTAAAAATAAGAGACAACATATTTTAAGAACTCAAACAACTTAGTAAAAACCTCTCCAAAAGTTCAACAGGCCCCAGACTATATCCCAGTGAGCCAGGGAACAAAACAGAAGGAAGGGCTTCTGGTTGAAACATATGCTCATCTCTGGGCCAAGAAAACAGGGGGGTGAGGAGGGGGTGGACCCATGGGTGTCCAATGGTCTCCCCTTGTCCTCCCCACAAAGACCAATTTCTTAAAAAAAAAAGCAGGTATCTTTTTTTGGTTTGTTTTTGTTTTTAAAATAGCATTTATTTTTTTAAATGTTAATGTGTGCATTATGGAAAAAATAAAAATGTAAGCAAAGAACAAAGTCATCCAGTCACAAGCAGCTTAGCTGGATGTGTCCCTCCAGGTCATGCGTATACATACACAATATCCCATTTTGTGTGACCAAGACTGTAGTGTGTATAGTGCTTTTCCACACATCATGAATATTCACCCATTCAAAATTCCAAAGCTACATGAGTATTTTTGATAACCAAGAATACACAATACCAACTCAATCTGTTATCCTTTCTTGGGGAAAAAATTTCACTGAAGACAGAAATGGCAACAGGCCTCTAGATAGACATATTGGCAGAGTTACAACTAAAATAATGCATTCCCTTAATGCTCAATTTAAAATGAGACAAAGCAACAGGATACACCAAGCTTGTTTCATCACCAGATTTCTACTACTAAAGTATTAGCAAGAATGCATGTTCCCAGTGAATTAAAGTATTCCTAAAGTACAGTCAGAAGATGCACACACCAGTGGCTCACATGCAAATGTCAATCCTTGAGCACTTGCTCCTGTCTTTCCCTGTGTGTGCCCCTGTGCCCCTCTGCTGCCAGCCTAATAAGCAAGTTCTGATACACACTGCCAAGAGACAAAGCAATTCCATGTCCCAGATGCATCTTTTCTATCAATTATAACAAAAAGCTATTTACAAATTGGCTAATTCACTAGCTGTACTTTTTATGATTCACTGTCACCTCAGGACATTTAGAAAGCTTAGATGTTGTGAAACAAAGTATGAACTTTGTGCACAATAAACACAAGTACTTTACCAAAAATGCATACAGATCTTCAGTTATAATCTAAACCTGCCTTCCAGATATGGAGCTACTAGCAAAGAGCACGTCCCCTCACCCTTCCTCCTCTCCCTCAGCACCATTCCAGTGACTAAATTCAGGACTACCCCTAGTAGAGGGGATTAACAAGGGTCATTCCCAGAAGACGGTTCTTCCTAAAAACTAACAAAAGGATATTTATATAGGGATTATTTTGCTACTTCTAACAAACTTTGGGCATTAGGACTTATCCTTTAATACCCAGCAATATTAACTAAAATGCACATATAACAATGGCTAGACAATCAGAACTAATCTAAGGGCACAGAGTGCTTCTCTATGCATACTTTCTCATTCCCCCACCCACTACCCAGTGAATCTTCCATGTATTCTCCAAGATATCAAGTTCAACAATTCCATTCTCCTAAATGGCAACCATTCCTATATAGTAACAAAAAACACTTAAAAGGCATTACTTTAGTCCTCTACTTTTACCATGTGTTGTGCACTTTTAAATATCTAGAAACACTACATGTTTCTAACAAGGACTTAAGTTTTAAACTATACTACAGTAGCACTGGCAGGTGTCTTCTTCAGGGCAAAAAATCCAAGACCCCTGTTCTTTCTTAAAGGTGACCAATCACAGGAGAAGCTAGACTAAAACACTCTAAGATTTCTTCTCCATTTTGGGATACAAGGAAAGACTGAGACTCCTTCAAGACCAGCATCAGAAGTCCACTGAGAGTAATCCCAGTCCTCTGACAGCTCTGAACACTGAACAAGAGTATTGGCTTCTAAGCCTTAAACAGAAATGCAGGATTCATGGCCAGGTCTAGTCTTGCTCCTCTGGAGAGCCAGACACACAGGCTTAATGAATTTCAACACTGAACGCTTATCCATAGGACACAGTTGATAGGGATAGTATCGGCCTAACACTTGCATGCATGACTCAAGGGACACAATTTAGGCTGCCACCCCCAAACAAACTAGTCCTAACCTTACATCTATCCTTATCCAACTAATATGGAGTACCTGCTGTATGCCATGCTATGGATACGGCACACAGGGACCACGGAGGAAAACCTTGCTCTCAAGGTGCTAACATTCTTCTGATGATTGATTTCCTATTCTATTCTTCTCAGACTCACATTTCTACCCAACCCTTTTTGTTTCCCCTATTACTCTCACCTGACTGTCTTTGCAAAGTTAGCTCTCCTACATTATCCCAGAGCTATCTCAAATGTCTTCATATAGACCTCCTTCCCTGCCTACCATATCTCAAATAAGCACCATGACTTTCTTTCTATAAAACCCATGAAATTCAATTCCCTTAACTGTAAATGGCTTATTCCAAAGATTGAATGAAAACTGTAACAGCATTTAGAACAGTGCCTGAAACACTGCAGACTTACTACTGTTTAAATCTCAATAAGATCTATCTACACGAAACATCAAAAACAAAAAGAACAAAAAAAAAAAAAGGAAATAGCATACAAACCTGAACTTTAGAGCATTTTAAGCATTTCTTCAGGTATTAATTATATACCCTTTAGTTCCTCTACCAAAAGAAAGCTGTGATTAGTTTGGGAATTGTTGGGGGTTGTGCCATGTGAGCTGCACCAGGGTGGGGCCTGGCGGCCAGATGGAGGTTGCTTTGATCACATCCACGGTGAGGAGGTTGATTAACATAAGCACACCTAGGTGATTTATCATTGGCCATATTCAATTAAGTCCATGCACACAACGTGTGCACAGGTGTTCCCGAGTGCTCCTGCTCGGGCCTGCTCGTTTTAACCTTTGCCATGATAGGGCAGCTGGCTCCTCGCCTGATCTCAACTAGCGTGTCCCGGCTCTCCGCCTTCTGGAGGGAATATAAGCGGGCAGTAGGCAGAAGGCAGGGAGCAGCAGCTAGCAGAGAGAAGCTAGCAAAGAAAAGCAGCTAGCAGAGAGAAGAAGCAGTAAGCAGCAGGCAGCGGCAGAAGGCAGATCGTAGAGCGGAAAACTGAGAACACACCTCTACTTCGTAGATAGATAGCACCTAGTTCACAGGATGTGGGACACACCTCTAAGAAGAAGCAGAACTCTAAGAAGAAATAGATCTCTGATAAGCATAGAAGCCTGTCTTTCTCTAAAACTTCCTCTATAAGCAAGGCCTATCTTCCTCTCAAGCCTCTCTTTCTCTAAAATCAAGCCTTTTTCCTCTATAAGCTAGAGAATAAGCAAACGAGCAAGGAAGAAGCACAGGAATAGAAGTAGTTTATTTCCAGTCCACCTCCGATAAATTGCAATTTATCGTGCAATTGTTGCCGCGGGCGGCGACAGGGAATAGTTATATGAACTAGTTATAAAATATGAGACAGTCTTAAAGGTATTCTTTCTCCTCCACAAACAAAACAAAACAAAAAAGTGAGTTTTCAGGATCAATTTCAAGTTGCTACTGGAATGTTTAGTGTCACTGATATTAAAGCTTATCACAAAGTAATAATGTCATTCAAGAATGATCTATACCCTTCTCTGACTTGTACATGATATTTCCAGAAAAGTTTAACAAGCACACATCTTGTCTTCATTTGGAATAATAATGTTGTAGTCCAATGAAAACGATATCACTTTTCTTTTTGAATAAGAACACAGGATATAGCTCAGAGGTAAAGCACTTGCCTAACATGCATGAGACCCTGGGTTTCTTCCCCAGCACTGAAAAAAAGGGGCAGAATGTTGCAAACTGTTGTAGCTGGTAATGAGTAGGAAGCATTCTTTATATTACTCTTTCCTTTGACTCTGAAATCATCAACAATAAAAAGTTTCAAACTACATATAAAAATAGAACTATATTGCAAGAAACAAAGCAAAGAAAAAAACATACTTTAAATCAGAGTATTTTCAACTGGAATATAGCTCGTAACTTAAAAAAAATCACTTCTGGGCCTAGGGAAGCTAATTTTTCCCATTCTCACAAACTGTAAACATTCTGCAATATTCACAACCAAGTTCAAGTTCAGGGGCTGGCATGGTGCCTGGAGGAAAAAGTCAACAATATTTATTTTTCTACCAATTTATATCTCTGTACTATGAATACAAGAATGTTCGCTTAAAACTAAAATATTAAAAGTCACATAGGTATTAAAAAAAAAAAAAAAAAAAAAAAAAAAGAAAGAAAAAGGCAACACAGTAGCCTGAAGAAGAGCCAAGCATCATCACAAAGGCTATCTAATTCATCAGAGGTGTACTCGGTTATAGTGACAAATAGCAGACTCCAGGTCAAGTATCCTGTCTTTAGCTCTGTGGCTATGTGTCCTTAAGGAAAGTTACTGCTCTCTCCATGTCTCAATTATCTCCCTTGCAAAATAAGGGTAATATAATCTTGGTACTTGGCTCTAGGTATTATGTAAATGAGAATTATTATCTTTCTGCCTGATTATGAACTACCTGAAGGCGGGAACATCCCCACATATAGTTCCTGGTACATGACATTCTTAGTAATGATTGTTGAACAACTGCAGGTTCTTAAGAAGGTAGGTGATTTTATGGATTGGAGAGGTATACTATCCACTTATGGAACTGTAGGGAAATAACAAGTGTTTCCTAGATGCTAAACCAAACCCAGAAGTTGGCCAGAGAGTAAATATTTTAGGCTTTGCATGCAAATACTCTGTAAAAATTTGTTTATTTTAAACAACTCTTTATTGGGCAGTGTCCACCCATAATCCCAGGTATTTGGGAGTCTGAAGCAGGAGGATTCCAGGTTCAAAGAAACCTTTGCAACTTTGCCAAACCCTGTTTCAAAATAAAAAATAAAAAATAAAAATGGCTGAGGATGTACTTCAGTGGTGGGGACCCCTGGGTTCAATCCCTAGTACCACTAACACAGCCAAAAAGTTTTCAAAAACAACACTGGGTCTGTAAATGTAGTTTTGTGATGAAACGCTTACCTGGCTTGCTTAAGGCCCTGGGTTTAATTCCAGAACCACACACACTAAAAACAAAAACAAAAACAAACAAAAACTAGCTTATGACCACAGTTTGCCAACCCCTAATCTTATCTATTGCTGATAATTCACATTTCCCTCACTTTCTCTGCTAAAGAACTAGTGGCTTTGAGCTCTGACAACAGATATTATCTGAATGATCATCAGTACTGAGCATACAGAAACTCTGACTTCTTCACCTGGGGTGATGCTGAATAGGCCATGCATATGACATGATCTTCACCAAACACCACAAAGTAAAACTAGAATGACCAGCTAATACCAACTGAGCCCTCCTCTGTGGGTCAGGAAGTGTTCCAAGTATCTTTCATGTACTAAATTGTTTAATCCTTATAGTCCATAGCATTCTTCATTTCAACCCTCTACTTAAATAAGATGCTGAACTTCAAAGTTCCTTTTTCACATCCTCTTTGGAGCACAAATAATCTCATGCCCATTTTAAAGGTGGGAAAACAGCTTCACTCTCCCCTTTTTGGATCACCTCTTCATTTTTCCAGGCTGATATTAAGAACATAGAAAACAGGAGATGGAGGGGAGGGAAAAGAAAGGTACTGGGGAATGGGAGTGATAAAATTATGTTAAGTACACGTACGAATGGCATAATGAATCTCACCAATATTATAATTATGCACCAAATATAGAAAAAAAGGCAAACATGAGTTAATCGAAATTCTGCCACTGTCAAGCTGTGTGACCTCAGGCCACAGCCCATCTCAGTCGGTTATTTTCCTCATCTTTAAAACTGGGATCAACGTTCCTAGTAACTGGCTCCCTGGGAGTTCCTGGGAGGATCTAGAGCTAAAACGTTGCATTCTGTTAAAAAATAATGTGCGCATAGTGGATAAGCATACGAATTTACACATGCATTGTCACAGAAAAGCCTGCAGGTCCTAAGGCCACGCTTGAGAATTAAGTTCATTTCCGTGAAGCCCCACACCCCTGGGTTTGAATCCCAGCTCCGTTCTCTCATAAATTGTGACCTTGAACAGGTCACTTCAGCTCCGTCAGCCTATTCAATATATACACATCGAACCTTATGTAGGGTCGGTTACTGTCCTAGGCATTAGCTCCTCCTACAGCTTAATCTGAGATTCAGCTTTGGGAACAAGGGTAAAAACTGTGCGTAAGGGTCAAATGCAAACCGCCATGTCGCGGGGGTCGGGGAAGGAAGCACTACTCCTTAGTGGAGAGAGGGGGAACGGAAGCACATTAACCGTCCGGGATGCATGTCTCCAGGTTGCCCTCATCCTCCTCGCCCACCCCAGGAGGCTCAGACCACAGGCAGCAAGCAGCCGCGGCTAGGCAAGTCGCGAAAAGCATAGAACCCCGGATTAAGAGTCCATCATGCCTCAGGTGAGGCCGCAGTGAAGTCCCTGACGAAGCGCAGGCGGCTTCGCAGCGCCCTCCCCTCCCGAGGAGGCTCCTGGCTCTGAACACAGCCTCAGCCTCCAACGCGACTTCCAAACTGGGGTCGGAAACTCACCGACTGACGCCATCCTGGAGTCCTAGTGTCCGCTGAGCCGGGTCGCGCAAGGGCTGCTGGGTAGGGAGTGCGCGCCCAAGCGGACGCTGGGAGCAGAGGCTCACGGGAAGCAGGTCATTTTTTAGTATTAGACTGAGCGCACAAAGGTGCCATGAGGAGAAGGGCGACGTTCCCTGGCGATCAGAGGCCCGGATCCCCCAGCAGTTAGGGGGCGCTTCAACTTGGGTTCCATGTTCTAGGAGGTGGGGAGGGACCAAAAAAAAAAAAGAAAGCGGGGGGGGGGGGGGGGGGGGGGAGAATGTTAGCACAAAAAGACCGGGCAGGACGCAATCGTCTCAGCTGTTTTTATTCAGGGACAAAGTTTCACCCGGGAGCAAGGGATGCAGGGATGAAGTGGCATCGGTGGACCCAATTTCCTGGTGGAAAAAGAGCCACTGAACGAAGAAAGGGACTGGGTTTATATAGGTTATTTTGAGGGGGTGGTCTAGTGAACATATGAGTTTCCTTGGGCACTCAGGAATGTGAACTTTTTAGGGTAGGAGGTCTGTGGGCAGTGTCTGGAAAGGATTAACTTTGAAGGAGATTAACGCCTCCTAGAGACTGTTTCTTTAGGGGTGATAAAACACCGTCTCCCTGTCTGCAGCTGGCACCTGGAAAACATTTGTCTTGGGAGATGAAGGCTGTCAGTGCATGACCTTCTTTTCATTCCATTATCTCAGGCCACATCATCTTGGGGAATTTTTCATTTTCCATATCTATTAAAAAGAAAGACAGACCATACAGAATAATAAAATTATGGCATTTGCAGGTAAATGGATGGAGCTGGAGGATATCATGCTAAGTGAGACAAGCAAATCCCAAATACCAAAAACCTAATGTTTTCTCTGATAAGTGGATATTGTTACATAAGAAGGGGAGGGGTAAGGGAAGAATGGAGGAAGGATGGATTGTGTAGAGGGAAATGAGGGTTGGGGCGAAGGGGAAGGGAGGGAAGGATAATGGAATGAGACAAATATCATTACCTTATGTACATGTATGATTACACAAACGGTGTGACTCTACTTCGTGTGCAACCAGAGAAATAAAAGGTTGTACCCCATTTGTGTACAACCAATCAAAATATTTTTAAAAAATAGAAAGAAAGCATTTTGACTTTCTTACTGTATGCCCTTAAATTTGTTGTGAGGAATGAGAGGGGCATAGGGAAGCCTTTCTTCTCAGCTGTGAAGGATGAGAGGTGAGCTGAAATTTTCAAAGAATTAACAGGTGCCAGGAAAAACTGGTGTCCAGACTTAGGCTCCTCATAGGTTTGACTCAAGAGCACCCATAGGTGTCCAGGCTCTGGGCTGTTCTCTGAGGACAGAAACAAGACCCTAGGGATACTGTCAAAGATAGACGAAACTGGATACTACTTAAAGGTATAAGAACAGATTTTAATCAGTAATATACTATTGCAAAAGTGAAGAGTCCAGTGTGAATTTAACTCAATTTTGATTTGTACAGAGACAACTGCGGGAGCTGGAGAAATAGGTAGAGAGCTTAGAGTGCTTGTCTCCCATGCACAAGGCCCTGGGTTCAATCCCCAGCACCACTTTAAAAAAAAAAAAAAAAAAAGCAGAGATGACTGGGCCTTTTATAGGGATTTGGAGGAAGTGTGCAGGGTCACTGTAAAGTCAAGGAAGTGAAAAAGTACAAAAATCAGGAAGGGCTCTAAACCATATAAAACCTATCTGGATTTGCCAACTGGCATTTATGGAAGTTAGACTCCTACCCTCCCACAGAGCCAGGGGCACAAGAGTCCTATCTTCAGGTGTTGGCTGGAAGGAGCAGGAAATTCTTTTGGCAGGCTTGGCCTTTCTCAGGTCAGCACTTTATAAGGGAGGCTAGTGTCATACTAGGGATGCTGTTAGAAACTATGTAATGTCTCTTCAAGTCTCTGTAGCCCAAGGGTTGAGGCTAAGTTGAACAGGCGGATCAAAGAGCCTGGCTGGTGTTTGGTCTAGGACAGAGTCATTGTCAGCTGTTGGCTCCAGCTTTTCTTTCTGCCACAGTGATGCCTCCAGGCACAAGTATAAGTCATCACCATCTTGTTTTTCCTAGAAAGGCCACAATCTAGTATGGATAATCAAGGACTCAAATAATTGGACTCTGTTCCTTTTTCAGCAACTCTGATTTGAACAAAGTGCTTTGATTCCTTGAATCTGTCTCCTCTTCCCTAAAATAAGGATGTGATGCTTACTGGGCATCCTTGTAGGAATTCAAGGAAACAATGTATATGAAAATAAACGATAAGAATTGGATATTAGGAACTGGATCAGTGAACTGATAGCTTGATCAGGAATTAATGATCGAACTTGTCTTTCATCAGTCATTTATCAAATCACGCTGCTCTGTACTAGGCACTGGAGGTATAGGAATCAATCAGACAGTATCTCTGTGTTCTAAGGTACCCTGGTGTCATGCAGCTGATTCTGTGTCATCAGGCAAGAACACAGTCCTGTAAAAGGAACCTTGAATTCCTTAGTGGGAGAAGTCGAAGAGGGCTTCAGAGAAGAGGCACTTATCTGAGCTGGCTTTTGAAAAAACAAAGACTGGTTGCCCAAATGGACAATGGTGAAGGGCACGCCAGCACCCCAAACTGTATGTGCAAAGTCGTGGTGGGCTATAGCTGTTGGTGGGGTTAGGCCGTGGTGATGGCTGAGAAGTAGAGTATTTCTCTTTGGGATTCTGAAAAGGTTCTGGGGATGGATGGTACTGATGATCACGCAACAAAGCGAGTGTACTTAATGACATTCACTTGCACTTACGTTAACAAATATTGTGTGTATTTTGTCACAGTAAAAACACTGGCTGGGTTTAGCGATAAAAGCCTATAATCCCAGTGACTTGGGAAGTTGAAGCAAGAGGATCACAAGTTCAAGAACAGCCTGGCCAATTTAGCAAAATTCTATCTCAAAAAAATAAAAAGGGCTGGAGGTAGGGTGTAGTTCAATGGTAGAGTACCCCTCAGTTCAATTTGCAATACCACACACACACACACACAAAACACCCACTCATGCAGAAGAGAAAGCAAACAGTTGTCCACCTGAAAAGAAAAAGATGTTGCAATTATCAGGCAGAGACCTAAAATCAGCTATTATAATGATACTCCTAAAGGTAAGGGCAAACACTCATTTCCGATCAAAATGAGTGGATATATGAAGTTTCAGAAAGAAAAAAAAAGCAATAAATCTGAATGAGAAATAGAAATCTTAGAACTGAAAAATGCAATAACTGATGTACTTAAAAGCAGAACGAAGATAACACATAAACGTCTCTGAACTTCAGGATAGGCTGATAGAAATGATCCAGTCTGAACAACAGAGAAAATAAATGTTGAGAAAAAATTAGCAGAGCCTTATCCTTTGGTGTTGTGAGCCATACCAAAATATTTGCGTCAGTGGTTTCCCAGAGGGAGAGGAGAAGGAGTGTTGCACAGAAAAAAAATCTTTGAAGAAATAATGAAACAACATCCAAATTTGATAAAAGACAGATTCAAGAAGTTCAGGGTTAAACTGAGGTCTGACACAGAAAAAAAAAAAAAAAAAAAGAAAGAAAGAAAAGAAATCCTTGTCAGCTTGACATATAGATTAAACCTTGGTTTTATAGCAGCACATTAGAATTTGACCTTAGGGAAAAAACTTTAAATAGCTTTAACTGATTGTCTCACATACATTAACTAACTTAGTTACACACAAACTTGTTGAAATTTGCCCTTTACTTACACACGAACTTTCTTAACACTAACTTAGACCCTCATGTATTTTGTCACACAGACTTTCTTACCCAGAAACATTTTCTTTTTCCTTCTATTAAATATATTTCCATACCTAGAACCTTCTATTTTCTTTTTTCCTATCTGTTGACCTCATTTTTTGTTCATATTCTGAAACAACCTTAAGAAATTTCTGAATTTAGAATAATTACTTCATTTTAATAAGATGAAGTACTTTTTTATTTACAGCACTCTAATTGAAACACAGTTGAAACTTTTGGAACCTTTGTACATAGAATTACATCGGTTTGTTTACCAATTTATGAAAACACAAACAATGTTTCTGTATATCATCCCATGGAATTTGAGAAGTTAGGAGTACTTGATTTTATATTAACCATTATCATTTTAACTTTGTAAATTAATCAGATATCTCTAACATAGTCGTGATTAATCCCATACATGTTAAATCCAATTTGCTGCTGGGGATGTAGCTCAGTTGGTAGAGTGCTTGCCTTGCATGCACAAAGCCCTGGGTTCAATCCCCAGCACCACAGGAAAAAAAAAAACAAAACCAATTTGCTTATTTTTCCTGTAAGAACCAAGATGTCAGACAAGTGTACTAAACAGTATTTGTTTAATTTTCTGTGTGTGTGTGTGTGTGTGTGTGTGTGTGTGTGTGGTGTGTGTGTGTATGGTGCTGAGGATCAAACCCAGTGCCTCACACGTGCTAGGCAAGCGCTCTACCACTGAGCTACAGCCCCAGCCCCCTGAACAGTATTTGTCAGCTCTTCCTTGTTGAAGAAAAGTCCTAGAAACAATGGATAGTAGACATTTTATAGATGTGAACATTTTATTAGTTTGACCACCTAGAGAGACTTGTGAGTTAAGTAATTTTAAGACATTTTACTTTTATTTGCTTACCAAATTTAAACTGAACTTTTTTTAAAACAAAAAGATCAAAAAGTTTTTACTCTGTGAGCCTCTTCTAGGGAAGGAGAGCTGGGCAGAGTACAAGGTGTCCATAGGAGGTGGGGCAGCGAGGGCGGGGAGCTGTGGGGGTTGCAGATTTATTTCCTGTGGAGGCAGAAATGAGAGGAGTAGAGGTGGCTGTACCCTCCTCACAGGCTCTGGAGGGACGCTAGTCCTGGTGCCCAGTTCTGACACCTGCCCCTCGTGAGTTCACACTGGAGTCCTCGAAGTCCTGAAACCACATGGTCTGCCTGAAGCCCATGTCAGGAGAGGAATTCTTGGCAGAGGGAAAAAGCTGGCACAGGCCAACCAAGGCTGCTTGGAGTTCTTCCTGGGGCATGTTGTCTTTCCTTGGCAGGAAGAGGGGACAGCTGAGGCAGGAAGACCTGACGCCAGTAGGAGAGTCATCTTGCCTGCGGGAGCTGTGCCCCAGACTCTTCAGCTTTGAGGTTCGGAGTTTCAGTACAGGAACTGGGTGAAGCGCAAAGCTCATCAAGGGGCTGTGCATGCGGGAGGGGAGATGCTTTCTGGATGCCCTCCTCTTCCTCGGGTCTCCCTCAGGCCCCCCAACTCCTTCCTCTGCTTGCTGCTGCTGCTCCTGCTGCCTGAAGCCTTGACTCCGCTGCTCTTCTTCTTGGACATTTCCCCTCCCAGGGCAGCTGTGTCCCGCTTCTTGCTAGACCACCGCTCTGCCAGGCAACTGGTGTCCTTTCCCTTCAGCACATGGTTGGCACAGAGGATTTCAGCCAGGGCCTCCTCCTGGTGGTTCCTGTACCAATCTTCGATCACCCCCTCAAACTCCTCCACCAGCACATCACACTGCTTCTTGAGGTCAGCCACCTTGGCAGAAGTCTCATTCCACAGCTCATGGGGAATGTCCATCACCACCTTGACCCCTTTGTGTACCAGGCTGTGCAGTGTCTCAAAAGTGTCCGACGTGCCCTTCGCATTTGCTGGGCAGCTGAACCCAGTCTGACTCCTCGGTGCTGGCCTGCCTCGGGCCCAGTTCTGGGGCAGGCAGTTGCAGGAGCAGCAGCAGCAGCAGCAACAACAAGGGAGAAGCAGAAGTGACTGGGGCACAGGTTTGGGCAAGAACTCCATGTCCCAGTCAGACCCGACCCGAGGAGACCAGGCGGTCTGTCCTCCTAAATTGAACATTTTAAATCACGTGAATGAAAGGTATTTGGATCCATATTTTTGAATTTAAAAAAAAAGTAGTTCAGGGAACTACAAACATCATAAAATCAAAGGAACCCTTATGCAGGATGTCATAAGCAAAATTCTGAAAATCCAAGACAAAAAATTCTTGAAGGCACCCAGAAAAGAAAGCAGTTTTACATGGGGAATCAATAATGCAATTAAGTGCAGATTTTCTATCAGGAACAATGAAGGTCAGAAAGCAGTGGCACAGAACTTTTAAAGAAAACAACTGTCAATCCAGAATTCTACATTCAGTGACTATATCTGTGATGGCAAAAGCAGACCTGGTTGTGAAATGAAATTACAAAAAAATGTTATGGGAAGAGTCCAATACCCGGGGAAGGAGTCAGTTCCCCTTCCCTCTCTTAACCTTTCTCTAGGAAGCCTAATTAACCATGGGTCCCTACCTTTTGCATTGCCAATAACTGCCCTGAGGGTCTGACTACTCAAATGTAATAGATGTCCATGAAGAGAGCTGTTTCTTCTTACCTGTTCTGTGAGCATGCTTTATGTTAGAGACCTTGCACAAGGCCTTCGGTCACATAGATTAGGATTTTTTTTTTTTTTTTTTTTTTTTTTTTTTTTTTTTTTTTTTAAAGAGGAAAAGCCTCAATGATAGGATGGGTCTAAGGTGACATCAAATAACCTATAAATATTGTGAGAAACTGTAGATCAGGGCTCAGAATTTTGGAGTGCTAATTTCCTGTGGGCCCGCTGGCGTAAAATAAAGTTTGATTTGTCCTACTTTCCGAGTACCATCTTGTCATTTCCACAACATATCTTCAAAATGAAAACAAAGTCGGCTTCCGAGGCGTGCTACAGCGAGCGGGGTTTGCTGTATTTCAGCTTCCTGCGAGCCTGTTTCCATGCTGCCCGGTACAATGAGCTTCCTAAAGAGTTTCCCGCCGCCGGGGCAGGATGAGGGGCTTCGGCAACAGCAACCAGATACAGAGGCTGTGCTAAATGGGAAAGGCCTCGGTACCGGCACTCTACATCGCGGAGAGCCGCCTGTCTTGGCTAGATGGTTCTGGATTAGGATTCTCACTGGAATACCCCACCATTAGTTTACATGCGGTGTCCAGGGACCTAAATGCCTATCCTCGAGAGCATTTGTATGTTATGGTGAATGCCAAATTTGGAGAAGAATCAAAAGAATCTCTTGCTGATGAAGAGTAGGAAGACAATGATGATGATGTTGAACCTATTACTGAATTTAGATTTGTGCCTAGTGATAAATCAGCATTGGAGGCACTGTTCACTGCCATGTGTGAATGCCAGGCTCTGCATCCAGATCCTGAGGATGAAGACTCAGATGATTATGATGGAGAAGAATATGATGTGGAAGCACACGAACAAGGGCAGGGTGATGAAGAAGGATTATCCCATTTAACGGCAGAAGGGCAAGCCACACTGGAGAGATTAGAAGGAATGCTTACTCAATCTGTGAGCAGCCAATATAACATGGCTGGGGTCCGAACAGAAGATTCAGTACGAGATTATGAAGATGGCATGGAGGTAGATACCACACCAACAGTTGCTGGACAGTTTGAGGATGCAGATGTTGATCACTGAAAATGATTTGTGCTGCTTTAATGTTCTGCTTATAACTGTATGAGAGAACTTGGTGCCTCTTCCACATTGGAGTGGGGTTGATGAAAGTCTTTCCTTCTCCAAAACTCAACATTTAAACCAGTTCTTTCTCAAGACAAACTATACTGAGACAGCAGGTTGTCACCAGCAGAAGGAACTATGAACTTTATTAACAAAGGTGAATTAATTCAACCAAGGGGGTACTTGTAGTTTATGATTTACCCTAAAACTTTGTGGCTAGGTACCATTTGAGTAGGCCTAAAATTCCTGCCATCGCTGTATGAATCATCTGTACGTTAGCAGACCGGTGGTAAAGATGCCTAGGAGCTTGGAGTGTGGGAAGAAAAGGCAAAGATCTCAGAAGGATCAGTCTTTGTTGTTCTCCACAGAGACAAGAGTCTTTTAATGATTTGGGGACCGAATTAATTAATTCAGACCTCTGTAGTAACCTCTTGGGAAATATCCCAGCTATAGATCCTGCTGCTGACACAAGTGTTTCTGGCTAGCTTCTGTTCCTTCTGACCTCTTTTACCAGTCTGCCCTGTTATAGCCTCTTAGGTTATATCATTTAATTTCTACCCTCTTAGCTTAGTTTTCTGGAACAGAACAAGTGAACTGAAATGAAGTCCTCCAAGTACTTCTAATGATAATTGTTTTGTCTTTGTAATAGCTTAACAAATAAATCTACATTTTCTATAATAAAAAAAAAGTCATTGTCATAGTTTTGTTTTGTTGTGGACTGGGGATTTAACCCAGGGGTGCTTTACCACCGAGCTGCATCCCAACCTTTTTTATTTTTTATTTTGAGACAGGGTCTCACTAATTTGTTGAGGCTGGCCTGGAATTTTCGATCCTCTTGTCTCAACCTCCTGAGTCCCTGGGATTACAGGCATGTGCCACCAAGCCCAGATTATTTTGTTTTGAGACAGTGTCTCGCTATGTTACCCAGGATGACCTTCAACTGGTGACCTCAGCCTCCTGAGGAGCTGGGAGTGTGTGGAGTCACGCCTGGCATCAGAGTTTAAAACAAACAAAAACTAAGAATTCATCACAAATAAACATGCTGTAAAAGAAACATTACAGGAAAGAAAATAACCAAAGGGAAACTCTCTGAGAAGTGAAGGAAAATCACAGAAAAGGTGCATCTCCGAGTGAATACAGTATATTTACCAAAATCCTTACAATATATTATGACAGTTGAAAACAAAAGGTGGAGCTCCAGAAGAGAGGCCCAGCAGATGTGCTTCTTGGCATCGCCCCCATGACCGGGACATCCCTTGCTCTCCACAATCTCCTTTGGCCCCATTAACTATACTCAGACCCCAGGTCTCTTCAAGTTGTGCCAAAAATGCCCAAATGCATCCCATGATAACAGTGAACAAACCTCAGCACAGCCCAGGTGTCCCACCGTCACCTGCACAAAAAAAGGTGACCCAGAATGACAACAGACGCCAGGTGGGAGAGATGGAGTCCTTCAGTGGGTGGCCTGGGGTCCATGTTTTGGAATTGAGGCTCTGTAGGGAGGAACTGCAGACATCAGGAATGGGCAACAGCAACTGGGAGAGCTGGGAGTTGGACTGCAAGGAAGGAGGGGCGAAGACAGAACCCAGATGTGCCCCCGCCCCATGCATTGGCACTGGCGGAGCGCCAGGAGCAGAGGTCCTCAAGTCAAGTAAAATCTTCTGGTCAAGGCAAGTTCATGGTCAGGAGTGCGTAGCAGGGTTCTCCCAGAGAGAGACCTGAGACCTCCTGAGAGGAGCAGGATCTCATTGAATGTTTGCTTTGAAAGTAAAGTGTGCATTCACATGGTCTAAAGTATTAAAACTTTCCAGAATTCTTACTAAACAAACAAACAGCCACGCCGGCCTCAGCAACTTCATGAGGGCCTAAGCCACTTAGCAAGACCCTGTCTCAGAGTAAAATATAAAAAGAGGACTCTGTGGATATGGCTCAGTGGTTAAGTAACTGGGTTAAATTCTTGGCACACATATGCACATAGACACACACACACACACACACACACACAAGGCAAACAGCATTTTTATCCTCTCCATTCCATTTCTTTTTCTCACAGAACACCCTCTTCTGGCTTGTCACTTTTTTTTTTTTTAAATTCATTTCCCTCCTCTCTGTTCTGCTGCCTGTATACCTATATTTTAACTGCTTCTATAGTCTTGTCCTTTTTTGCCTAAAACCTAGGATCTGTACTTTTTTTGTGTGTGCCAGGGATTGAACCCAGGGGTGCTTAACCACTGAGCCACATCCCCAGGCCTTTCAATGTTTTATTTTGAGACAGGGTCTCTCCAAGTTTCTTAGGGCCTTGCTAAATTGCTCTGCTTTCAATTGGCAATCCTCCTACCTCAGCCTCCCAAGCCACTGGGATTACAGGCGTGTGCCACTGTGCCCAGTGCACAAATTCTTAAAAAAATATTAGTGACTAGACTGCACACCATGACCAAGTTGGTTTTATCCTGGGAATGCAAGGGTGGTTTAATATATGCAAATAAATAAATGCAATTCATCACATAAATGGAATTAAGGACAAAATTATTTACTCATCTCAATAAATGCAGAGAAAGTCTTCTACAAAATTTGGCAACTGGTTATGATAAAACCCAAAGAAACTAGGGCTAGAAGTAAGCTACTTCAACCACATAAAGTCTGCATATGACAAATGCAAAACCAACATTATAGTGAATGGAGAAAAACTGAAAGCATTTTCTTTAAAATGTGAAAGGGCACAAGGATGTCCATTCTCACCACTCCTATTCAATATAGTATTAGATGTTCTAGCCAGAGCAATTAGGCACGAGATGGAAATAAAAGAGGTAAAAATAAAAAGGGAAGAATTCAAATTATCACTGTTGGCAGAAGATATAATTCCATACTTAGAAAATCCAAAAAGCTCCAACGGAAGACTGCTAGAGAGAATAAACAAATTTAGCAAAGTAGCAGGTGACAAAATCACGAATGTATATAAACATATGTAGGAATATATATGTGAAAATATATATGAATATTCAAACTAAATTTTTTTAAAGATAGGCTTTTCTAACAAAGAGTGTGGAGAAAACTGGTTATCTGTATGTAAAAGGATGAGACTAGATCCTTATCTCTCATCCTGCACAAAAGCCAACCCAAAATGTATCAAAGACCTAGGAATTAGACCAGAAACTATGCAACTCCTAGAAGAAAATGTAGGGTCAACACTTCAACATATAAGTGCAAGCAATGACTTTCTCAATAGGGCCCTTAAAAATTAGGAAATAGGGTTGGGGATATAGTTCAGTTGGTAGAGTGCTTGCCTTGCATGCACAAGACCTTGAGTTCAATCTCCAACGCCAAACAACAACAACAAAAAAACTACCCTGAGATTTCATCTCATTCCAGTTGGATAGTTCACAAAAATTTAACAAGAATTCATTGTTAGTGATGTTGGTCAAATTATATTGTTATATTATATACTGTGTGGATATACAGACATGTAATAATGAATCCTATCAGTATGTACAACTACAATAAAAAAAGTAAAAAAAAAAAAAAAAAGAATTCATTATTACCAGGTGTGGATGTGAATGGCTGTAATCCCAGCACCTTGGGAGGCTTAGGCAGGAGGTTCACAAGTTCAAAGCCAGCCTCAACAACTTAGGGAGGCCCTCAGCAATTTAGCAAGACCCTGTCTCAAAATAAAAAAATAAAAAGGGCTGGGGATGTAGCTCAGTGGTTGAGTGCCCTGGGTTCAAACATACCCCTCTACCAAAAAAGGGTTGGTGGGGAGTGCTGGGTCAAATTATATTATTATATTGCATGCAGGTGTGAATATATAAAACAAATTTCATCATTTTGTACAACTATAATAAAAGTACACCAATAAAAATTTGAGAGAAAAAGAATTCATTATTGATTTATTGACTTATTGATGCTCTCTAATAAACCACAACAAATGTCAACAATAATATATTTTCCTTATCTAATCCTTCAGCTGAAATCCTTATGGAGGGGGCGTTTGGGGGGACACACTAAATTGCCCAGGCTGGCCTTCCACTCGCGATTCTCCTGCCTCTCCCTGGGGAGTGGCTGGGTCTTACAGGCATACGCGCAGCTAGCCTGATTTCCCCCTTCCTCTGTCATAGTTCACAGTGTTAGTCCTATGTCACCCTTGCCTGCTTTAGTACTTCAATCATTCTGATTTCATACCTTTGCTCCAACCATTCACTAGCCCTTGAACCCTCTCTTCAAAGTTCATCTGTTCCCCGTGGTGCGTGCCGGTCGACAGTGCCTGCGGGTACGATCTAGCCCCATGTGGGGTCTGTGACACCTGCTGAGAGCTGGAACTCAAGGAAGACCTCGCCCAAGGGCCAGCGCCTATTAACTCCCACCCTTCGGGGCTGGGCTTCCACCAGACCGAGGGGCAGGGACCTGGCTTCAGACCCTGTGTTCAGCTCTCCTCGGCCTGAGCGCTTCCTAGCTCACTTAGAAGGTCCTCCTAAGCTTCACTGGGCGACCTGCTTCGTTTTAACGGTGCCAAGTTCGGTCCAGGAGGTCTGACCTCAGGTCGGATATCTGGCAGCGGAGAGCGCAAAGGGCTGGCCCAGCGCAACTCCTGCTGAAATGCGGAAGATTTTGGAGACCCGGGAGACCCCACAGCACCAAAATCTGTCATCGGCCGCCTCCTGGGACTGACCACTCTAGTGGGCTGAAGGGCCAGGAGCTGCGGAGACTTCCACCCCCGGCGACCGCACGGGAGCACACAATGCCAGCAAAAAGTGGCAGATGTCACCTGCGCCCCCGCCCCTCCCCACGTCCTTCTTCGGACACTCACGCGGACGCTACCCCAGCCCACGATCCCGAAATCCGGAGCCTAGAAGGTTACAGTCACCGAGTGGTCAGACACAGGCGCTGCAAGGAACCTATCCCCAACCCGCGACGGATCCGAGGGCAGAAGGGGCACGAGTTATGATTATATTTGTATAAAAGACAAATGGACGGGCGGAGTGGGGGAGTTTAAATTTTTCCGAGAGAAAATTGCATGTTCTTTGAATTATTTGTCTTGGTTTAGTCCCTGGGGATCGAACCCAGGGCCCTGTGCATGCCAGGCAAGTGCTCTATGTGCTGAGCTACACACCCAGGTCCCTATTCTTCTTCCTGACAACTGTACTTCGCAGCTCATTTTACAGACCAGCGGGCAGATTGGCACTGAACCGCTGTCTGGGAAATTGATGAAAATGTATCCAAATCTGTATGTCTGGAAAAGAGAGCAAATCACCTATCTAGCTATACTAATTGTGTAACTTTACCAGGAGGAGTACGAAGAGGTAATTTTCACTGATGTAATGGAAGGGATTGAAATTCTCCAGCTCCAGGTGTAACCCAGGGCAACTTATCTAACCCAAATTTGAGAGAACTTGTTCATCAGTGGTCTGCCTAACCAGTAGATAGGGTGAGAGCTAGAGCACTCTTCGCAGGGTAGCCTGGTCTGGTCAAGCCAAAGTTTGATGGGTAGTAACTGTGAGTACTTGATCACCAGAAGTCAGCATTCACGTTTCTCTAATCAAATTATTTTCCCTGAAAGCCTAACATCTAGAACAGATCTCCAAGTTCTTCTCAAATTCCTCCCTCTTTAACTTGATAATCTTGCCTAATAATTCACTGATCAAACCAGGGAAGGGCAGTATCATCTTCCCACCAACGGATAAAATGCTGTGCACAGATGTGTACCTTTCTTTGCCACATTATATTGGAAAATATGTTCACTCCCTTGTGGAAAAGCCAATCCCTAAGTAAAACAATTTTTATTGTATCTGATGTCACAAAGGAGCTGCTCTATTGTTTGCATTTTTTCTTTCTAGCAAAATGCAACCTTTAAATACAACCTTATCATTTCTCTAGTATACTTGTCACAAAAAGACAACTTATGATTCCACTTACATGAAGCACCTAGACTAATCAAATTCAAAGAGGGTAGAAAGGCTGCCAGGGGCTGGGATAAGAGGCAATGGGGAGTTGGTTAATTCAGACAGAGTAGGGTTGAGGCTGTAGCTTGGTAACAGAGTGCTTGCTTAATATGTGCAAGGTCCTCAGTTCTATCAGCAGGACAGAGCCTGAGCTCATACAAGGATAGAGTTTCAGTTTTGCAAAATGAAAAGAGTTCTAGAAACTGGTTACACAACAATGTGAATGTAAGCATACATACAGTGCTGATACTGAAATAAACAGTATTATCCACAGTCATGTTCAATATGCCTAGGATAATGCCCTCCCCTCCCCACTTCTGTCCTTTAACCTGAGATCACAGGATGTGGCAAGGTGTGTGTGCAGGTAGGTGTTGGTGCCTGTAGGTGCTCAACGTTTAAATTTTTTTTTTCTAATCTAACAACTTTTCTACAAAGAATGTGGTTGTTTTAAGTATAAAAGGGAGGAACTTTTAAGTGCCCTTTGTGATTACCAGGAAATAGTCTTCCTCCTAAGGTGTGACTCACGTGCAGATATGTGAGCAAAAGGGCTGCAGAGAGGAGAAGCTGGATCCCTGGGGACACCGCGTCGCTCTCACCTACCCCGTCCATCCCCAGCCTCCCTGGTGATCTGCGCTTCGAATTTTCTTCAGTCGTCCCCCTGACGTCGCTCTCGGCCTTCGTGACCCCGGGGAGGTAGGTTTTCTTGAATCACAAGAATGATTCTTGACTCGAGTCCCCCTGACCTTCTGGAACTCGCGGGCTTCATTTACTCGCTTTGAAGAGCGGCCTTACAAAAGAGACAAAGAACTCATAGTCAACACCAAATTATAGTAAAGGCAGAACAAGACAAAAATCGGGTCACTGCACCGAACAACTGCTGAAATTGAGGTCCTTCTAAGACACAATTTCACCAGGCCCACCGGACCTCGTGGCGCAACGGTAGCGCGTCTGACTCCAGATCAGAAGGTTGCGTGTTCAAATCACGTCGGGGTCAGGCTTGGAACGGAAGTTTTGTTTAGCCGCTGGGATTTATATTAAAATTCGGTATTGAGTGAAATAAGCGCCGTGGTGCTAACTCTCAACCTCCGAAGTTCCTTAGCTTCTCTTTAGCCCAAAGGAACTTTTACTTTTTTTTTTTTTTTTTTAAGCAACTCTACAATGGACAGGCACTTAAACTGAAAGGTGAGGAAGTGAGGGGGGAAAAATCCATACGAGCTGGAATTTAGGTTGTTCTGTTCACATTTTTACCAGGATTTATGCCTATCAGGACTAGGTTTCAGATAAGACATTCAGATGACTTCTAACAGGACCTGAAAACAGTCCAGAAGAGGAGACTTTGTTAATTAATTCTCTCAAGTGTGAAAATAGTTTTGGGGACCGATATGGGGTATGGCAGTTGCCTTGGGTTGATATCTGGATCACCTAGATGAATAAGTCAATTTCTCTCTCTCCCTCTCTCTAGCACTCACTCTCTCCCTCCCTCCCTCTCTTTCTCCCTACACACACACACACACACACACACACACACACACACAACTTTTCATTGTTTGAACTTCTTCCCTCAAAAACTTCTGAACATTGTGGTTAAAGATAAAATACTGTGAGTTGATTCAAAATGAATGATATTTAGGAGAAAGCTCTCAAACTCTCCAAGAGTAGAAAGTTACCAGAGCATTAATTACCATTATACTTAGGAGTTGAATACATCCCTCCCATCAAGCTATGAAACAATTAAGGTCCAGATGTAAACCAGCTGTCCTGTACTGAGAAGGACAGTACATGTTCAACAGAAATAGAGATAGCTGTATGCTTTCCAGGATTGAGTTTCCCCTGCATCAGCCTGTGGACTGACTCTCTTTCTTCAGCTTAAATAATTGTCCAGGTCTAGGACCGTAACTCAGTGGTGGGACACTTGCCTGGCATGCATGAGGGTCTGGGTTCCACACCCAGCAACTAAAGAAAAGATGGGGTGGAGGGGCGGGTTCCAGCCCTAGTAAGGGTGGGGAGTCCTAGGTGGATGGGAGGCGTCTGTGCAGTGGAGAAAAAGCACACAGAGACACCAAGTGTTCTGAGGCTGAATCTGAATCTTTATTATTCACAGAATCTTTTTGTATGTTTTTTTCCTTTGGTATCGATTACATCATTTCATGGTTAATACAAAGAAATGTTAAGGGAAAAAATCTTTAAGAGTATAATTAATGATCTTTTTCAAGAAACATGTTCTTACTGCATGATAGCTTGACTCAAAACAACCCAGTTCCCAGCAAGATAGAGGGCACCATGCTCCACTCAGTTTTGATTTCCCAGAAAGAATACGTCATTAAGCTTCTATAGAAATCACCCTTTCCATGAACTCTAATGTTAGTTATTAACAGTGGAAAGTTTGTTATTTACTAACAGAGATAGAGGAATCAGCTTATAGTTAATATTTATTCTATTTCATGTATTCAAATATTTATTCTATTTCACGTACTCAGTGGTGGACTAAAACTCTATTTTGATCTTTAAAGAACTAGACATAGGAATACAAATTGTACTTATGATCAAACTATTTATTTTTTATTAAGTGGGAAAAATATCCTTAAACTTAATCATAAACACTAAGAAAGCAATGAAGACCAAACACCACATCAAAGCTCAGAGGAATACATTCTTATATACCTCTATGTAACTTTTAGAGAATTTGTATACTAAAGAAATCACAGGCTCCTTACAAGTTTGAGCAAATCATAATTGCTTATTTATGATTTCATCTAAGTATTAATATTAAACTTTATTGCATGTTATTTGGTGTCCCAACACCATGAAATCTCCTCAGTATTCTCTATAATCTGAATCTAAGGATATATTGATTATTATATATGGCATATGACTATATGCCATGCCTATGACCTCCAAGAGGGAGGATAGTTGTTCAACAGATCCGTGTCAAATGTTGTATCCTCAATTCCAACAGAACCGTGTCAAGTGTCGGAGTGGAGGGAAATAGACGTGGCAGTTCCCCTTTTTTTATTTTATTTTTTATTTTTTAATTTGATGGTTTCAATTTGAGTACGCAGATTAAGAACACTCTTCCAAATTAGACGGAGAATGACTGAAAAGATAAACAACAATATCAGAACACAAAATATTCCTATTCCAATTTGGATGATAATGTCAGAAATGTACTACTTCCAATTGTACTTTTGATATTTTTATAAACCTCTAATGCAAGATTACCGGTTGGAGACATTTGTAAATGAACCTGAGATAAATCCTTAATTTTGTTTTGTAGGGTTTCAATATCAGGCACCGTACTGGAATTATTCCAAACCCCTTTTAAGTGAGTTTGTACTTGCATGAGGTTTCCTCCTCATCATGTTTTAAAGGAGTAACACAAATCCACTTATAATTAGCATGACACCTAGCAGTCATTTGAGTTTTAATATTTTGAATTTAATTTCCAATATAGAGAACAGCTTCCTCTAAAGCATTGATGCGGGTCTCCAGCTTTTTATGTATTTTTTCCTGAGCTGCCAAACATAATGATACATTATGAAATAAATCGTGTATATGAGAAGCTGTATGTATTTCCTGTACAGTGCAGTAGTAGACACAGCTAAAGAAGTAATTATACTTATTAATGCAGTAATTCCTAATATCAAGGCAGCTACAAAACATTTAGGTCTCATAAGTTCATTAAATTGTTTAAGTACTTCAGTTCTTGGGTTATCACACCACTCCTCCTCTAAGACTACAGGTAACGTTACAAAAGATGGTTGATGTACTATTAAAAGAACAGTGTAATTTTTTGGAAAAGAGGAATTAATACAATTAGTATACAATGATTACACTGTTTGGAAAAAAATTCTTTGGTCTTAGAAATATTTAAGTTATCAACCCGAGCAAGTAAAATATAGCATGAGGAATGTTAACACAGGCCCTAACATTATAAGGTTTTGGGGCAACAGGACCCTTTAAGTTAGGATGTTTTCAAACAACCATATTAGTAGCTGCAAGAAGACAATATAAGTCAGGAAATTGAGATTGTTTACCATTTTTCAAAACACTTTTGTATATAGGAGTTACCCATCCAGGAGTAAACCATCTATGAGGAGGCCCAGAATTATGGGGTACATCTCATATGTTATCAAATTAATTTTTATTGTTTAAAAAATATGCTAGATAATTATATTTTGGAGAAGACACTGACCAATCCATGATTTTTGTTGTTGACATTAATGGGACATGGATCTGGGCAGCATGAGAAAAGCCACATTCAAACCATTTTGGAAAATCTACAGATTGATCTATCTGATTCCAATACACATCTGTATGTTCTGATTTTTCTTCACATGCCTCCACAGAAGAAGGAAGAGTTATATTTTTATAGGATTCATTATAATTATTATATCCAATTGCAAAACTATTTATAAATTCCAAATATATCATTTTGTAGGATCAGAGTGAGGTGAGTCAGTAAGAAATGTTCTATAGCTAAGGGGGAGACATCCCAAAGGAACATATTCACTATGAATAGAAAAACATAAGGGAATCTCATCTACTAAGCCATGAGAGGATATCTCTCTTTTTTCTTTTTTTTTGGGGGGGAGGGTGCTGGGGATTTGAACCCAGGGCCTTGTGCTTGTGAGGCAAGCACTCTACCAACTGGGCTATATCACCAGCCCTTGAGATAACTTATGTGGAATCAAAGTGTTAGGAAATGGGCTGGGGATGTAGCTCAATTGGTAGAGTGCTTGCCTCGCATGCACAAGGCCCTGGGTTCAATCCCCAGCACCACACAAGGGGAGAAAAAAGTATCAGAAATGCCTCCCAACAACTGTGGGTGGCTAGTGAAAACCTTTAAATTAACTCTACTCCAGGAGGAGGGATGTAACAATGGAGGATCAAGAAAATAAGCCCAATAAGATTGCTGATGGATACCTGGCAAGAGAGAAGAGCCAACATAGCCACAAACAATGTTTCGGGAGTGAGAGGTTTTCTTTGAGATAACACCATTTGTTCTGCTCTGGCTGTTAGACATTTTACTTGTCCCCAGGTTGGAGGTGTAGCATGTCGAGTAGAAGCAGCTTGTCGAGAGCAGACATTGATGGTGGCAATTTGTTGAGCAAGCTGATCACCCTGCTGACCATCCTGGGCACAGAAGTGTGGTGGATATGGCTGGGGAGGAAGCTTCCTTTTGCGTGGAGGTTTCATGGGTGGAGGGTTCATGGTGTCAGATTAATCGATCAGGAATCCACAAAGGAGAACCAACATCCTGTGGAAACACACAAGCATATCCTTGACTCGATGTTAATGGAACATCAGGTCCTTTCCACTGTCCTGTTAATAAATCTTTTCATTCCACAAGAGGTTTTATTGTGGAAGTAGTTTTGCCTTGAGAATCAGCATTTAAATGATTAATCACAAATAAGGCATGTTGTAATATCCGATGAGGGGAGCTGTAAGCAAATTCCCCATTTCTTAGTTTAGTAATTTGAGTTTTTAATGTCTGATGGGCTCGTTCCACAATAGCTTGTCCTTGAGGATTATAAGGAATTCCTGTTGAATGAGCTATGTGGAACGTATCACATAAATGTTTAAAAGCCTTAGAAGTATAGGTTGGGCCATTGTCAGTTTTTAACTTAGAAGGCATGCCAATTTGTGAAAAACGTAGAAATAGATGTAGAGAAACATCTTTGTAAGCTTCTCCAGATCTAGCAGAAGCTATAATTACATGAGAATAAGTATCAACAGTCACATGTACAAAAGACAATTTTCCAAATTCGGATAATATGAGTAACATCCATTTGCCATAGCTTGTTGGGTAATAGCCCCCTGGGGTTCACTCCCATCTGGGGGGAGGGAGAAAACTTTGGGCAAGTATGGCAAGATCTAACAATAGCTCTTGCTTGTTCTTGAGGAATATGAAATTGATGTAGTAAAGAAGAAGCATTTTGATGATGTAACTTATGGGCTGCTGCTGCTTCCTCTACAGCAGTGAAAATTGTTGTTTTCATCAGAATATCAGCTTTGTTATTTCCTTCAGACAAAGGGCCAGGAAGAGGGGCTAGGGCTATAGCTCAGTTGGTAGAGTGCTTGCCTCACATTCATAAGGCCCTGGGTTCGGTACCAACCACTGCCCAGGAAAAAATTATATATAAAAAACCACATTGGTGCAAAGGTCCACGATGGCCACGAATGTGTCTGATATAAGAAGGAGAAGTTCTATATTTAATATGTTGTAAGCCTTGTAATTTTTGAGCTATTAATGAATTAGAAGAAATAGTAGCTGTCTCCAAGGCAGGAAATAAGTTAACAATATATCGAGAATCTGTGTAACGACTGAAAGGCTGAGAAACCTTTTGAAAGGTCACTATAACAACAATTAATTCAGTCCTTTGAGCAGAAGTTTCTTTAGTTATAATAATAATAGGAGGTTATTGATCAATAATTGTAATTGCCTTTCCATTGGAGGAACCATATAAGAGAGGCGGGGGTCCCAATGGTACCAGAGAACATTTAGTAGGGAAAAAAATTTCTGTATGAGAAACAAAATGTAATAATGGATGATTTGGCAAATGATATAAAATTTGTCCTATAAAACCATGAAATGAAATAGCCCATTGGTCTTCTAATTGAAGTAATTATAAAAATTGTTCTTTAGTATATGGAAGAATAACTGTTTGCATTTCTTTCCCAAATAATTCTCTGCTTCTTAGCCTTGCCTTAATTACTAAAAAAGCCACTTGTGAGGGATAAGAGACAAGAATTTTTTTTAAGGTGGCTGGCAAATGTATCCATTCTAAGGGATCATCATGCCACAAACATCCAGTTGGAGCAAAACTCGTCTTTATTATTATTAAAGACCAAGGTTTGGAATAGTCTACTTGTTGTAACTAATGTTTTTGAATGGCCTTTTCAACAGCTTTAAGAGCTTGTTTCCCTTCCTTTGTTAGATATCTAGGAGATGTAGGTGTTGAATCTCCTTTAAGAATATGGAAAAGAGGTTTTAAATCAGCTATAGTTAATTTTAAATATGGTCTAATCCAATTAATATCTCCCAATAATTCTGGAAATCATTAAAGTAGTTAACTTATCAGTTTGTATTTGTAACTCTTGAGTGTTAACAGTACAAGTATTAATTATTTGACCCAAATAATTATAAGATGGGTTAGTCTGAATTTTTTCTGGTGCCATAACAGGTCCCCACCTTTGTAATTGTTCTATTAACTCTTTTAATATATTTTGTAACATATCACTTGAGTAGTAAGCAAGTAAAATATCATCCATATAATGAATCATATACAAGTCTGGGAATTGTTGTCTAATAGGTTCAAGAGCCTGATCAACAAACTTTTGACATAATGTTGGACTATTTTTCATACCTTCCATTGATAACTTTGATAAGGCCTCTGTAAACTTGAGGATGGTAAACTAAAAGCAAATCTTTTACAGTCTTGGGTTGCCAAAGGTATTATAAAAAACAATCTTGTAGATCAATAACAATAATATGACTATTTTTTGGAATTGCCACTGGAGAAGGCAGGCCAGGTTGTAACACTCCCTGGTTTCCATAGTTTCATTTAAAGGTCTCAAATCTTGAAGTAGTCTCCATTTACCTGATTTCTTTTTTATAACAAAGATTGGAGTATTCCAAGGACTATTTGAAAGCTCAATATGTCCTTTGTCTAATTGATCTTTAACTAACAAAGAGGCTGCATTTAATTTTTTAGATGTGAGGGGCCACTGTTCTACCCATACTAGGGAATCAGATTTTCCAGTAATTGGGTCAGCCTGTTTAAGAATAGTGACCCCTAGAAAAAAGGATTATCAGATTCATTGGTAAGCGTCATATTCATTTGTCCCATAAGATCTCTACCCCATAATGAAAAGGGGAGAGAAGGGATAACATAAGGTTGAAAAGTTCCTGAATATTCATCGTCAGTCCAATGTAAGATTTGGGAACTTTTTGCCATTTGATCTCTTGTCTTTTTTCCAATTTGCTTTTGAATCACAGCTTTAGCTAATTCCTCATACTCAGTTTTCCACAATAAATATTGTCCAGGTGATAAGCAATCAAAAGGAGTCATCCATTCACTTGCAACAGTGTCTACCAATTGTGTAAGTAGATGGAGATGAAGGACCAAAATCTTTGACTGCTGTTTTTAATTCTTTTACTATTTTAAAAGGGAGAGGTTCCCATATAGGAGCAGTATCTTGTTCTTCAAAGGATATTACAGGAAAAGAAATGGAAGTGTCACCTTGGACTCGAGCCTCAGTAGTAGCTCCCCCAAATCCTACTTTAATTGGAGTTCAACGTTTTTTTCTTTGTCTTTGGTAGAGGTGGAGCAGAAGCTGCTATTCTAACAGCAGGTGGCCAGTCCTCATTATGATATTTAGTGGCCACCTCTTCTAAATCTATTTTATCTTGTGAAGAAAATGACTCCTTATCTTCCTTCTCTGAGTCAGATGAACTGTCAGAGGAAGAGGTAGCATGATAATTCTGTACCTTGGAGGAAGATTTTAATAAAGGCATTTCCTCCGGAGAAACCTCTTCCGGAGAGGAGGCACGCTTACCAAGACACATAATGTCATGATTTGGGTCTAATGCATCTCTAAAAAGATTTCCAAGGGCAAAAGCATTAGCAGGGACCTTTTCAGCCCCATGATGTTGATATTACAATCTCATTTCATCCCCTAGTTTTTTCCATGTAGTCAAATTTAAAGTACCTTCTTCAGGAAACCACGGAGAACATTCTTGTACAAAATGAAGAAAACATCTCAACTGAGAAGATGAGACAAAAATTCCTCTTTTAGTAAGCATATTTTTTGCAATGTCTATAAATAAGCTTTTTTTCCTTAGATTTTGAGTGTCCCATTCTTCTTATTAACTTCTTATAGTTCTGTGATTACCTGTCCTTCCTCACTGGGCCTTACCTTTACCGAGGGGTCTGCAGCCCCCTAGACAGGATCCTAGCCTCCCCAAAACGTGACTTCACTTACCACTCTTCGGGCCCCACGTTGGGCGCCAATTGCCAGGGTCCAGCCCTCTTAGTGGTCGGGAGTCCTAGGTGGATGGGAGGCAACCGCTCAGCGGAGAAACAGCACACAGAGACACCAAGTGTTCTGAGGCTGAATCTGAATCTTTATTATTCACAGAATCTTTTTGTATGTTTTTTCCTTTGGTATTGATTACATCATTTCATGGTTAATACAAAGAAATGTTAAGGAAAAAATCTTTAAGAGTATAATTAATGATCTTTTTCAAGAAACATGTTCTTACTGCATGATAGCTTGACTCAAAACAACCCAGTTCCCAGCAAGATAGAGGGCACCATGCTCCGCTCAGTTTTGATTTCCCAGAAAGAATACGTCATTAAGCTTCTATAGAAATCACCCTTTCCATGAACTCTAATGTTAGTTATTAACAGTGGAAAGTTTGTTATTACTAACACAGAATAGAGGAAACAGCCTCTAGTTAATATTTATTCTATTTCATGTACTCAGTGGTGGACTAAAACTCTATTTTGATCTTTAAAGAACTAGACATAGGAAGAATACGAATTGTACTTATGATCAACCTATTTATTTTTTATTAAGTGGGAAAAATATCCTTAAACTTAATCATAAACACTAAGAAAGCAATGAAGTCCAAACACCACATCAAAGCTCAGAGGAATACATTCTCATATACCTCTATATAACTTTTAGAGAATTTGTATACTAAAGAAATCACAGGCTCCTTACAAGTTTGAGCAAATCATAATTGCTTTGCCGGGGACCAGCCCAAGCAGCAGAGTCCAGGGGTCCTTGATGGCCTGAAATACAAAAGCCCCGAGTGATTAGACGGCGCAGCGTCGGCGATGGACAGCAACCACACAGACTCAGGTCAGTGTTAGGTTGCTGACAAGTTTATTGAATTCACCAGCAATTTTTATACCCTTTACAAACTTACTAAGAATAAAGGAGGAAGTTTCAAGGGCATAGATAACAGAAGAAGGATTTGGGCATTTAGCCAACAGGCGCCATCTGGTAATATCTTATCTTTATTAACTAACATATTTCTGCTAACCTAAGTAGCATTAAACAAATATTTTTATAATGAATTTATTTTGACCCGACACCTTCAGAACATAGCTTAGACGTGGAAATATTATTCAAAGTTTGACTTTTCCTTGACCTATATTTGACACTGCCACTTAAGTTATAGACTAGCTGATACTCAGTCTTTGTAGTCTGATATTGGTTTTTGTGGTTCTCTAGGCCAGTGTCTTCTTAGATATGTATTATATCAAGTCACCTGGTGGAAGATAAGGGGAGATCAAAGTGTATGTTTTTAATAGGTCTTCTTTCTGGGGGAACTGGGGCCTGCCTTTGATCTGAAAAGCTTATCCTTATTTAGTTCCTGCTGTGGGAGGCAGCTGATGTTCTACAGGACTAGATGTAACTAATGAGCTAAAGGAGTTTTTATTTTTGCCTTAGAAGCCTGGGAAAAATCTGTAATAGAAATTATCCTAAGGGAGTCAAAACACTGTTCCCAAGAAAAAGACACAGGACACGGTTGCTCAAGAATGTTTTTCACCCTAAGACCCATAGAGTTTTGTTTTGCACAAGTCTCATAGGTATCATTTGTCTGGAACCTGAATAAATCATTTAATAAAGTTGTGTTCCCTTTATCCCCCAATGCATTTATTCCATGAGAGAGACTCTGCAATGAATAATATGTCAGTAAAAACAGCAGGCACAGAAAACCCCAGAATATGCAGATGGCTTCCTGGCAGGACCCAGCTTTTTGATGAGACCTTGCAAGCATCTTCCAGAGGAACCTTGTCATGCTCTGGTAAGGGTCTTATTTGCCAAGTGCCCCCGCATTGCTTATTTATGATTTCATCTAAGTATTAATATTAAACTTTATTGCATGTTATTTGGTGTCCCAACACTATGAAATCTCCCCAGTATTCTCTATAACCTGAATCTAAGGATATATTGATTATTAGTATTAAAAGCAACTGCATATGGGTATATGCCATGCCTATGACCTCCAAGAGGTAGGATAGTTGTTCAACAGATCCGTGTCAAATGTTGTATCCTCAATTCCAACAGAACAGTGTGAATTGTCAGATCCTCTATTCCAACAGACCTTATCAAGTGTTGGAGTGCTGGGAAATAGACGGAGCAGGGGAGCTTCTTCTAGGTATTTTTTTTTTAAGGTCAACTAAACAAACTTTAGAAATGGTAGAGTAACAGCTTGCTTTAATGTCCCAATGACTTGAATGCACAACTTTCTGATCTCCAGGGGCATGTGCTCTCCCTACACAAGATTTTTCATATGCCAATTTCATCACCTCTCAGTTATATAGTTCAATATTTGTTGTCCCCTTTCCAGATAGTTTGGAATTCCCTCTGAGTTTCTTGTCCTTTTTCGGGGAGCAGGTACTGAAAAATTTGACCCACAGGGCTGTACCACTGAGCCACATCTCCAGCCCTTTTTATTCTTTTATTTTGAGACAAGTTCTCCTAATTAGGAACTAAGTTGCATCAGGACCTGGCAGTAGAGGTTCTCTTCTTTCAAACTCTTCCCACAAAACAGGTGTCACTCATGATGATGACTATTTATTTAACTCTTTATTTTCTTCCTTCCTTCCTTTTTTTTTTTTTTTTTTTTTGCTGTACCGGGGGTTAAACCCAGGCCTCACTCATGCTAGGCAAGTGCTATATCCCCAGCTCTTGATTTTATTTTGAGATAGGATCTCAATAAATTGGTCAGGGCTGACCTTGAACTTGTGATCTTCTTGCTCTAACCTCCATTGGATTATAGGTGTGCACCACCTTGCGCAGCATAATTCACTCTACTATTAAGAGGGCAACTGCTAAGTTTCCTTTAAATTAGTAGCATATATTTTCAAAGATAAGTATTCCCAAAGAGGGAAAAGAAATATTCCCAAATATGGGAAATTATGATGAGAAAGCTCCAAATTACCCATAATCAAAAATCTCAAGAAAAATCTAGAGAGTTGTGATGTATATCTTCCCTGATATTTTTCTCTGTCTATATATCCTTAAACATTATTCTTTGGTTAAAAAAATTGTTTGTAAAACAATTTCCTCAATAATAATACTGACAGGTACTACCTATAAATTACATGTGTATTTTTTACTAGTCTGTTGAGATGTTATTACAAGGGATGCAATTCGTTTTAGTGTACAAATGGTGGTTTTTGGTATATTCAGAGTTGTGCAGCCATTACCACAACCAATTTTGGAACATTTGTCTTCAGAGTGCTGCAAACTAAATCCAGAGCTTTGCACGTGCGAGGCAAGTGCTGTACAATTGAGCTACATTCCAGCCCTTAGAACATTTTAATAACCCCCCAAAGAAACCTTTTGCCCATCCCTTACCTAACGGCACCTCAGCCCTTGGAAACCACTAACCTACTCTATACAAACTTGCAAATTCTGAACATTTAATATAAATGGAACCATTCAATAGTGGTGCAACCATTATGGAAATCTGTATGGAGATTCCTCAGAAAACTTGGAATGGAACCACCGTTTAACCCAGCCATCCTACTCCTCAGTTTATACCAAAAGGACTTAAAGTCAGCATAGTACAGTGACACAGCCACATCAACGTTTATAAGCAGCTCAACTCACAATAGCTAAACTATGGAACCAACCTAGATGCCCTTCAACAGATGAATAAATAAAGAAAATGTGGCATATATATACAATGGAATATTACTCATCTTTAAAGAAGAATGAAAATATGGCATTTGCTGGCAAATGGATGGAGTTGGAGAATATCAAGCTAAGTGAAATAAGCCAAACCTCAAAAACCAAAAAAATGCTTTCTCTGATTTGTGGATGCTAATTCACAATAAGGTGGGGGGCACTAGGGAAGAATAGTTAATTTAAATTAGGTAGAGGGAAGCGAAGGGAGGGGAAAGGGTATGGGGGTAGAAAGGATAGTAGAGTGAAACAGACGTTATTACCTCATATATGTATATGAAGGCATGACCGATGTGATCCTACAAAATGTACAATCAGAAAAATGAGATATTACATTCCATTTATGTATGATTTATCAAAATGTATAGATGCATTCTACTGTCATGTACAACTAATTAGAACAAATAAAAAATAATTTTAAAATTTTTTAAAAGAAAAAATAGTCTTTGGTGTATGACATTTGTGGACACGTTTTCATTTCTCTGTGATACATATACATGAGTGGATAATAAACATTACTAATGGTTACAACGTATTTCATCCAATTGATATAAATTTGTTTTGCTAGTTTAATGATAGTTTCTCAACATTTTCTTATTTAAGTATTAACAAAATATACCTGGATTCTTCAAAATAGTGCACTAAATTCATCTCTTAAATTAGAAACTGTGCTCATTCATCTTCACCCAATAAATACAACATGCTTGATTTCATTATTTCCTGCTGTTGGGTCTCATGCACGCTAGCAAGCACTCTGCCACTAAGCCACGTCTCCAGCCCCCAGTTTTTGATTTTATTAATATTTTCCCCGCTGCCTTTTTTCTCAATTTGTTTTAAATTTTGCTTTTCCTAGCTTCTTTTTCCCCTAGGTTTTTTTTCGTCTGTATACATTTCAGTCGAACACTGAAATTTACTTATTCTGAGTTTAATGTTTTCATATGAATTTTGTTTTCTTTTGCCATCTCAGCCTCTTATGGCAAACAACCTTTTCCCCTCTTTCTTGCCCAGGGTTAGCGAAGGGCAAATGGGGTGGAACAGAACTAGCTAAAACTGAAGCCTGGCTCCAGATCTCTCTATGGGGTTAAGTCAAAGTTTTCTTTCTTCACCAAGTACTTTGTGAAGCAGGACTGCTCATAACTGGACTCTTAACTTAAAATGTGTAAACATTTTCTGTTGCTTCAGGCACCAATAAATGAAGATGCTCTTATTCACAGTAAATTCCATCAACTCTAAAACTGCAGTACCAACAGAGAAAAGTTTATTTCCAAATAAATAACTCAACAAAAGTCCCCAGATGTAAGTAAACAGGTTTTCACATTTAAAGAGTCCACAGTACATTCAGGAAAATAAATGAAATCTCATACTCTTTTATGCAACATTCACATTTACGTCGTCATGGAAATTAAGAACACCTGGAAAGAAGATAAATACTGAGACTAGGAGAAAGGTGGATGGGTCACCTTTGAGGAATCAGCATCCAGAACGGTGATAGATCTTCAGGGCAATATCAAAGGTAACAAGGTAATCAAGCAATGACTTAAAAATTCTGAGGGAAAATCATTTCTACCCTAGAATTCTATTCAAATCAACATATTATGGTTAAAATGCATTTTAAGATTTTTTTTGGTGTGTGGTACTTAAGATTGAGCCCACAGCCTTGCATGCAAAAGCTCTGTCCCTAAGCTATATCCTCACTGATGTTGACTTTGTGTGTGTGTGTGTGTGTGTGTGTGGCTGTACTAGGGATTAAAGCCAGGGGCACTCTACCACTGAGCTGCACCCCCAGTTCTTTTTATTTTTAGAGACAGGGTCTTGCTAAGTTGTCCAGGCTGCCTTCAAACTTGCAATTCTCTTGCCTCTGCTTCCCAAGCAGATGATGGAATTACAGGCTTGCACCATCATGCCTGGCATGACCGCCTGCTTTAATCAAAGTGAGGCAAAGATAAATTCTGAATGAATTGGTTTATTGCAATGTACACAACAGCAGAATAAGCAAAATAAGCAAAAGGAACACATGGAAACGTAGACCAAAATAGGCAAAGAAAAACACTCCAGCACGGAGTGTTAGTAATGAAAGACCTTCTATCCATGAAAGGAATTGTCCATACAATCTGCAAGAGCAAGCCCTTCAAGGGTGCCATTTATACCACCTTCAGGGTGGAACGCTGAAGATGAAGTGAAATGACTTCATTTGGACAGGGCCTCCTGCCTTTTTAGAGTGAATGCTTGCAAAGAGTGGAGTTACAGGAAGGTCTGTCTCAAATAGCAATCTGAAGGTTCTGGTATTTAGAGTCCCAGAAGTTATATTATGTTAGGTTCCAGGTGTCAAAAGTCCCAGATACTATCTCATTTTTATATCAGTACACAGTTGTCAATGTGGTTATGAAGGAGGATTAGGGGGACAAGTTCAATGCAGAGGAAATGTATGTTTTAAAGAACACCAAAGAATCTGGTATATATATATATATTCCCCCCCCCCCCCCCCGGGGGCACTCTACCACCATGCTGTATTCCCTACCACTGAGCTACATTCCCAGCCCTTTTATATTTATTTTCAGACAGGGTCTGACTTTGAACTTGTGAACTTCCTGCCTCAGTCTCGGGAGCCTCTGGGATTATCAGTGGGTGCTACCAAACCCGGCCTAAATGCTCACTTTGGCTGCTTTAAGTATCAGAGATTGGAGAAAGGCAAGATTAGAGGTGTAAAGACTAGGTGACTACAATTACTTGGATTAGAACTACGCTTGCGATACAATTAATTCCAACTCATTTCTTCGAAGAACCGGAGCTAATGGTTCCAATGTTTCTGAAATACAGGAAATAAATTTCTTTAGCCTGGGTGACCCTAAGTCCTTTGGATCAGGGGCGTGGCCCTTCCAATATAAATGCCCCTTAACTCCTGGTGTGTACCCTTCCCCACTTCAAAACCAATCTCCATAGTTGCTTTTTACATCTCCCTGTGAATTCATTCCTAATTGTGTTTCTCCTTTAGTAAGAACAATGGCTTCTCAACCCTGCCTGTGCTTTCTGTTTAACAGCCAGGATGATATACAGACTTTGGGCTTTATTATAAAGGATGGAGAGCCAGGTGCAGCGGTGCAGGTTTGTAATCCCACCTACTCGGGAGGATTTGAGGTCAGTCTAGGCAGTTTAGCTAGGCTCTGTATTCAAAAAAATAAAAGGGGGCTGGGCATGTGGCTCAGTGGTGGGGCGTCTGCCTAGCATGCAGGAGGCCCCGGGTTCAATCCCCCTAGGGATGAGACAGACCCAGAAGATGGGGACATTTCAGACCTGTTTTACAGGTCTCTGCCCACCCCCGGTTAAAAATCACACACTAAAACCATTTGGCGTGTTTTAGCGACAGCTTCTCATTCTACCCCGACAGGCGATCTATCAGGCGGGGCCTTATCTCGGCTCCGAGGCCCAGAGGCCGCACTCCTCTATTCGCTCACTCTGCTGGCAACCCCCGAGGACCGGCGCCGGTGTCCCCGAGCCCTCTGGGAAGTGGAGTCCTTCCGCCCGGACCCCCGACCCGGCGCTGTCGCCTCCGAGTGCGCAGATGCGACTCCAGACGGAGCGGCGTCGAGCTCGAGCCTTTTGTGTCCCCGCGCTCCGTGGGTCTGGCAGGCGGCCCCGCCCGCTCCTCCCGCCGCCCGGCAGAGCGCAGCCCACTCGGACCCAGCCCTGTGGACAGAGCCGGGCCAGGAGCAGGTCCCGGGGTAAGTGAACGCGGGGGCACCTCCCGTCCGTGTGCGTGGCTCGAACGCTCCCAGCGTAGCCCCAGAGGCCTTTCAGGTTCCGGCCGCGGGGGAAAAAACGGGGCTGCCCAGTTTTCCGCCCAACCGCGGGCGCCGGGCGCGCTCCTCAGGGGTCTCCAGTCCGGGCGCGCGCGACTATCCGGGCTCTGCTCTGAGCTCGGGGTCCGCGGGGGCGGGGCCGCCGCTAAGGCCTCTGGGAAGTGGAGTCCGCTCGCGGAGGATTCTGGGAGCCGGCGTGTGGCCGGCTGAGGGCTCGGGCTAGCCACGCGGGGGAGCGCGAGCGCCTGTCGCTGCGCTGGGCCGTCAGCCTTGTCCCTCCACCAGAGTGGCGGCGTTCTGAACCTATGTGGCCTGTGTCTTGCTCATCGGAGTTTTGGGGTCTGCCTGTACTGGGGGGGCCATTGTCAGCAGCAGTTTGCCTCAGAATGTGCAAGGAGCCCACGGCTTGTACTTTTCAGGGTCTTAAAAAGCGAATGAGTAATATGAACTATAAGGGTCCCCTTTATAGCTGTGTTTATGAATATGAAGGAGGAACCAACTGTGACGCCTGCTTAAAGTTATTGCTACCATAATAACAGGCCACCTTCTTGCTACTTTTGTGCTTTAGAGTTTTGTGGGAGGTATTTCTGTGCTTCCCCCGCCCCCTTCTTGTTTTTGCGATGCTGGGAATAATCGAACCCAGGGCCTTAAGCATGCTAGGCAGGTGCTCCACCACTGAGCTGCACCCTTAGCTCTCAGGCATTTCTGAAAGTAGGTGTGTGACTGAGGCCCAGAGCTCACTGCCCTGATTCCCTCCTGGTGTTTTCTTGATACTCCAGAGGATGGTTTTCCAGCCGTGGAGATTAATTTACTCCAATAATAAAGATTCCAAGCCAAGTTGAATTATATGTGAGCATTAGACTTAAATGCATAGGAATGAATTTATTGGACTGGAGATAGAGGGAGATGCTACAGGGAGCAGGAATCAGTTCTAGAGGAAGCCACACCTGACTTCAAAAATCTCTCTCGAGTTTCACAGCAGAGTTGGGTGATTTACACAAAGAAGCAGGTTATATATTGCTGAAAAGTCCATTTTCATCTCATCGGAAACAGTACATACTGAGAAAGAAATAGCAGGACAAGTAAGAAAAACATGGATTATCTGACCATTGAAGTTGAGCCAGCAGGTAAGAACTATGGAAATAAACATAAAGTTAAAAATGAGAAGTGGGAGAACTACCCTAATGACAGTGAGAAGGCCCCACATGATAGAAAAGAGAAGCAGATAATCTGCTCCAGAGTAAATATCAAGAAATCATTAGTAGGGCTAGTCATGGTGCCAAACACCTGTAATCACAGCTTCTTGGGATGCTGAGGCAGGAAGATTGCAGGTTCAAAACTATTGTAAGCAATTAAGCAAGACCTTTCTCAAAATTAAAAAATGAAAAGGGCTGGAGACATAGCTCAGTGGTAGAGAGCCCCTCAGTTCAATTCCCAGCAACACACACATGCACAAAATAAATCACTGATAGGCCCCTGTGGCATGGTCTCCAGTCCCCTCCTCCTCTTTCAGCATTGCCGGACTCATCCACATCCCTTCTAAAAGCTGTAAAAGGAATAATATTCCATAGTGTTTGCATTTGTGGAAAGGACAGGTAGTACTTTTCTACCTTTGATAGACTCTTCCAAAAAGGTGATGTGTTTGTTACCTGTGAGTTGAATTTTTTTTTTTTTTTTTTTCTAGAGATTGACCTCAGGGGCACTTAACCACTGAGCTCCGACCCCAGCCCCCTTTTATTTTTTATTTTGAGACCGGTCGATGAGACCGGTCTCAAACTTGGGATCATCTTGCCTCAGTCTCCTGAGTTGCTGGGATTATAGGTGTGTGCTAACATACCTAGAAAATTTAAATTTGTTTTTAATCAAAACACTTTCACTTTGTTTTCCTATACTATCCCAAACTGAGATTTTTGAGTTAAGTAAAGTAGGTTTTATTATATAATTAGCTTTTGTCCTAGTGAATTTGGGAGTGGGAATATGGATGTTACCCCCTTAATGGTTTGTTTTCTGCTCCTTCCAGCCATGACTACTGATGTTTCTCTACCCCAAAAACAAAGCACAGAAGAAACGGAACCTACTGTTGAACTTCTTCCTGTTGAGTTTCAGGTGAGTTTGAGTTTAATTTCATTCTACTGAAATCTTGATATAGTGTGTCCTTGTTCCTTTTTTTTCATCTTGTTTCAGAGATCAAAGGAAATCCTATTTAGAGAATAGAACCAAAATAATTTTTTTCTTGAAAACGTGACGCTCTGGGGAGAGCTCAGTTTGGAGGATTGAATTCGAGTAATCTATATAGACCATATTTAAAACTATGAAACTGTGATCGCTAAGAGAATGAGTATAGAAAGAAAAGAGGGGAGATTTCATTATTGACTACTTAGCTTTCCAACACTCAGAGGTCAGAAAGATGGAGGGAAGCAGCAAAGGAGACTGAGAAGACGTGACCACCGATGTGGAGGGAAAGCCAGAAGGGTGGCATCCTGGTCCCAGTTGAAGAGAGTATTGTAAGGAGGAAGGAGTGTTAAATCAGCTGTGTTAAATGCTGCCATTAAGTCAAGAAAGACGAGGCCTGCCTATTATCAAGAAAACAAGCAATAATAAGTGTTGGTATGGATGTGGGGAAAAAGGCACACTCATACATTGCTGGTGGAGCTGCAAATTGGTGCAGCCACTATGGAAAGCAGTATGATTATGCCTCAGAAAACTTGGAATGGACCCACCATTTGACCCAGCTATTCCACTCCTCAGTTTATACCCAAAGGACTTAAAAATCAGCATACTATAGTGATGCAGCCACATCAATGTTCATAGCAGCTCAATTCACAATAGCTAGATTGTGGATCCAACTGAGATGCCCTTCAACTGACGAATGGATAAAGAAACTGTGGTATATATACACAGTGGAATATTACTTGGCCATAAAGAAGAAGAAAATTATGGTATTTGCTGGTAAATGGATGAAGTTGGAAAATATCATGCTAAGTGAAATAGGCCGAATGTTTTCTCTGATAAATTAATGACGATATATAACGAGGTGGGGTGGCAGGGGAAAGAGAAGAATGAAGGAACTTTGGATGGTGTAGAGGAAAATGGGGTGGGAGAGGGTGGGGGACTGAAAAATAGTAGAATGAAACAGACAGTATTATTCTATGTATATTTATGATTATATGAATGGTGTGAATCTACATTGTGTACAACCATAGAAATGAAAAGTTGTACCCCATTTGTGTACAATGAATCAAAATGCAGTCTGTAAAAATAAAAAAAAAATTAATTAAAAAAATTAAAAAAAAAAAAAAAGACAAGGCCTGGGGATTGGATTTAAAGATAAGAGGATCACTGGGTACTGCGAACGGCAGTTTCATGGAATGAAAGGCTAGGAATGGGTTCAAAAGAAAATGGAGAGAGAGAAATTAGAGCCAGAGACTATAGACAACTATTTTAGAGAGATTTACTTTAAATGAAAGGAGCTAGGGTGATAGCTAAAAGGAATAGTAAGACAAGACCAAAGCAGTGTTTGATCATTTGTTTTCTAAAGATAGGAAAAATATATTATTTATAGGTACATGAAAGTAGATGGAGAAGAAAAGATGTCTGAGGATTGAGCCCTGAGAACTGCAACATTTAGAGCCACATTTCAAATATTACTTAATTTATTTTAAAGAAGTAATTGGGAGAGTTAGGGACAGTACTTACAGAAGAAGAAACTGAGGCTTATGGTAACTTGCTCAGAACCATCAAATGGTTGAACCCTGGTCAGATATGTCTGGTTCTGAATTCTGTGCCTCTTCCCATTCTAGTCTATTGACTGACTTTTCCAGAAAGGATTCTGCAGGTAATTCTGGTGAATAAAGTCCACATATGACCATCAGTATACATAGAATATGAATCTTACCTTAGAACAGTAGATCATTTTCAACTTAAACCGGCAAATTCACTAATTCATAACAACATTAACTACCAAAGGGTAACTGAATAAATCTAAAAGTCACGACCCAAAGTACAGAGAGAAAAGAGGCCTGCCTCTGTTTCAGCATGACTGTCTATATTCATTCAAGATATCAACCTGAATTTCTTTAAAATCTCAGAATATACTTGGAATCAGTGTAAGTTACATATCTGAGCCTTATCCTATCAACAATATAGTGATTAACGTTGGGTTATCAATCAGTGATTAATTTACATTAGATTCATTTAGTAAAATATGTAAGAGGCAGAAGACTATAGTTAGGACTGTAGCTTTGGAGTTAGTATTGCCTTGTCCAAATCCCAAATCTGACCCTTTACATCTGTAGCTAATGTAATGGTACTTACTTCTTGTATCGTATGATTGTTGTTATGAGATAGTTCAAATGAATTAGTCCATGAAAGTAAATTTTTGTAATGTTAGCTTTCATTATTATGTCTCCTAACACAGACTAATAGTAATTTGATAAAATTCCATTAAGATAAAGGTTGAACCTTCAGATTAAAAAGCACTTCCTCTTCCAGATTATTTCCTTTCCTCAGGATTAACAACCCCTAATGTGCTTGTTTTTACAGGAATTGATGACAGTCAAAGATGAAGAAATGGACTTCACACATGAAGAGCTGGAACAGCTGAATTCTGCCCAGAAGTACATGGGCCTGGATATGAAGGTGGAGAATTATGGGAACCTGGTATTTTGGGGTAAGGAAATCTAATTTTGTAATACAAACTGCTTCCTCGGACACAGGTATCTCAGCCAATCTGAGCTGCTATAACAGAATACAATAAAGTTGTTTATAAACAACAGAACTTTACTTCTCTATTTCTGGAAGCTAGGAATTCCAGGATCAAGGTGCTAGTATATTTGGTGTTTGGGTTCACTTTCTGGTTCATAGGTGGTGCCTTCTCACTGTGTCTTCATATAGCAGAAGGGGCAAAGAAGGGTCTGTCTGGGGTCTCTTTTATAATTTAATTGTATTTATGAAGGCTTTTCCCTCATCAATCATCTACCAAAGGCCCCACTTTTGAATACTATCAACTTGGGGGTTAAGATTTCAGGGCTGGGGAGATAGCTCAGCTGGTAGAGTGCTTGCCTCACAAGCACAAGGCCCTGGGTTTGATGCCCAGTACCGCAAAAAAAAAAAAAAAAAAAAAAAAAAAAAAATTTTTCAGTACATGAATTTTGGGGCATACAAACATTCAGACCACAGCTGTAAGCTTTCTCAATCACTAATGGCATCTAAAATGCCATAGTTTTGCACAAGATTTAGAGATCCCTGATCCTTTAGGGGATCCCTGACCACTCTGGGCTCAGAATTTTCTCTTTTGAAGAGTAAAAGTTTGTTCTAGTGGAATCGAAAAAGGACAGCTTTATTATATTGATTTTAAGATTTATAAAGCTACCATAATAAAAATGATATGATATTGGTGAAAGGATAAATATAAATAATGGAACAAAATAGTCCAAACTGGGCGCCACGGTGCATGCCTGTAATCCCAGTGGCTTGGGAGGTTGAGATAGGAAGATCACAAGTTCAAAGCCAGCCTTACCAGTTTAGTGAGGCCCTAAGCAACTCAGTGAGACCCTGTCTCTAAATAAAATACACAAAAGGGCTAGGGGATGTGGCTCAGTAGTTGAGTGCCCTTGTGCCCTTGGGTTTGATTCCCAGTACCAAAAAAAAAAAAAGTCCAAAATAGATACAAATATGTACAGTCAATTTCTGGCAAAAGTGCAAAAGTAATTCAATGGAAAAAGGAGAGTGGTTTTTTTATGCTTTTTTAAAAAATGTTTTTATTAGTGCATTGTAGTTATACATAATAGTGAGGTTCATTTTGACCCAATCATATATGCATGGAATATAATTTGCTCCATTTCAACTCTGGAGTGAAACTGACCATATTGCACTATGTATATATATATATATATATATATATATATATATATATATGAATACACCACAGTGAATTCACCTGTATGTATATCTATAAAGTATCCATTTAAAGAAACAGTAAATAAATAGAAGGAAGACCACTAGAGTAGAGGAAGGAGAACTGGGGTTTGGGAAGGAAAGAGAGTGTTCTTTCCAGTTGTTCAGTTGAATGTTGACATGCAAAAATAAATAAATAAATAAAATAAAATAAAAAACAAATCTTCAGTTCATTATATAATAAATAAATGTAAACCCTAAAACTATAAAACTTCTAGAAGAAAACATTTAAGAACAGTCTTTGTGACTTTTTGTAAGGCAAACTTTAATTAGCAATAACTCTAAATTCTTGGTCTGGTAAAGTTGTCTGAAGTTTGCTTTATTAGATTTTTGCCTTTTTTTTTTTTTTTTTTTCTTTGTACTGGGAATTGACCTCAGGGGTGCTTAACTATTGAGCAACATCCCTAGCCCTTTTTTTGCTGTTGTTTTGACACAAGATCTCACTAAGTTGCTTAGGGCCTCACTGAGTTGCTGATGTTGGCCTTGAACTTATGGTCCTCATTCCTCCTCCTCCCAGATTGTTAGAATTACAGGTGTACACTACCATGCTGGGCTCTGTAGTTGCATTTAAGATATGTCCTTTATCTTTGATTTTTAATGGTTTGAATATGGTGTATCTAGGTAAGGGTGTGTGTGTGTGTTTTCTCATCCTACATGGGATTCTTTGAGCTTCCTTGCATCTTAGATTTGATGTCTTTCATTAGTCTAGGAAATTTCTCAGCTGCTAGTTCATCAGATACTGTTTCTTCCAATTCTCTTCCTCTAATCTCTCTGTAGGATTTTGGTTACATATGTGTTAGAGCATTTGGTATTGTCACACAGTTCTTAGGTGCTCTGTTCTGATTTGCCAGTTTATTTTTCACTTTTTTCTTCTTCGTATTTTAGTTTGGTGATTTCTGTTGACCTATTTGCAAGTGTATCTATTCTTTTTCTTAACTGTGATGAGTACACTGATGTACCAAAGACATTCTTCATCTCTGTTACTGTGTTTATTTCTGGTGTTTCTATTTTACTTTTTGTTATAGTTTCCACCTCTCTGCTAAAATCCCCAGCTGCTCATGCATTAGTCTCCCTCTTCTGTAAGAGCATTTTACATAACAATCATAATAATTTTTAATCTCTCATAGTTCTACTCTTGGGGTAATCATTCATTCATGTTCTGTTGATTATTCTAACTGTGGCTTTATGCACTCGGACTTGAATAGTACTGGGAAGTAGTGCATGGAGCACGGATGCAAGCTGACCCATTTTAAGGCTGCTGCATCAGTGTAGGTGAGAGAGGATGGGGACTGAATTGGGGTTTCAGTTGTAGGGAGGGAAAGTTCAGGATGGATCTGAGAGAGCTTTGGGAACTTGGTGATTTATTTTTGTAGTTGGTCAGGTGTAGGGAAGAATCCATTGTAATTCTCAGTTTTCTGACTTTAAGCTAGAACAACTTCATGGTTTTGAAAGGATTAACTGTGTTTCTATATTTAACCCTTTAGAATAGCAGCTTATGGGGTTGGGTGTGTAGCTCTATGATAGAGAGCTTGCTTAGTATATGCAAGGTCCTATGTTTGATCCCCAGCATCACACACACACACACACACACACACACAGAGGATAGCATCTTGCTTACACATAATAAATACTGTTTTAGTCTGCTTTTTTTTTTTTTTTTTTAATACTGTGACAAAAGGACCCAATCAGAACAACTATAGAGGAGCAACAGTCTATTTGGGGGCTCACAGTTTCAGAGGTCTCAACCCACAGACAGCAGGCTCCATTCCTCAGTGCTCGAGATGAGGTAGGACATCATGGTGAAAAAGTGTAGTGGAGGGAAGCAGCTCACATGATGATCAGAAAGCAGACAGAGAAAGAGGGACTCCACTTGCCAGATACAAATAAATACCCCAAAGCCACGCCCCCAGTGCTTCACCTCCTCCAGCAACGCCCCACCTGCCTTCATTTACCACTCCTTTAATCCCACCCGGTGATTAATTTACTGATTGTGTTAAGGCCCTCATAACCCAATCACTTCTCCTCTGAATCTTCTTACATTGTCTCACATGTGAACTTTTGGGGGACACCTCACATCCAAACTATAACAAATACTATGTCAGTGTTTATCTAAATTTAAGTTCATATTGTATGTTGAATTTTATGTACTATGATATTCTCAATTTCTGAAACTTATGACAACATTAAGAATATATGTGCCTCAAATATCAGGTATGTTTTCATAATGGGATAAAAGAATCTTAAGAAAGGGGCTGGGGAGATAGCTCAGCTGGTAGAGTGCTTGCCTCGCAAGCACAGGCCCTGAGTTCGATCCCCAGTACCACAGAAGAAAAAGAAAAAAAAAAAAAGAAAGAAATGGTTATTGCCCTCTAGAGTTGCTTTATTACTTATAGTATTTGCATCCACATGACATAGTAATGCAAGTAATGCATGCTTACTCTCTACCAGCACTGTGATAGGCCCTGAGTAATATCAGTGAACAAGAGAGATGTGATACTTTCCCTCACAAAACTTGCCTTTTGTTGATAGAGTTTATTTTCTTATATTAGAATCTTTTTTGTTAACAAGAATGATGGCATTGTTATTTTCTTAGATGGGGAAAGATATAGGGGAATGTACAGGTTGAAAGAGGAGATGAATCAAGGTATAAGTAATTTTAAGTTTATGGTACAGGTAATATTAAATTTGAGATTTCCAAATGATACATAATGTAGATTAGTGGGGCAGAGAGAATTAATGTGAGAATTAATTCTGGAAATATGGGTTTGGAATCCTTGGTTTATAGCAGGTTATTAAAACCATGGAGTGAATGAGGTCTTTAAAGTAGAGAAGGTGGGCAGAGGGGAAAGAAGAAGGGAACCCAAGACTGATTGCTAAGAACTATCAACATTTAAGAAAAAGAAATAGCAGGAAAAGTTCCAAAGAAGTAGCAGAGATTAGTAAGGCTGGATGCGGTGACAGAGGGAGGCTCAAGTTCAAGACCAGCCTTAGCAATTTAGTTAGACCCTAGCAATATAGTGAGACCCTGTCACAAAATAGAAAAGAAAAGTAGCTGAGGATATAGCTCAGGTATAAAGCTGTCCTGGGTTTAATCTCCAGTACTTTTGTTTTTTAAAGGATTAGGAGAAAAACCTGGAGAGGTTATTATGTTAGTCAGCATTCCATTACTGTAACAAATACCTGAGGTAATAAATTTATTTAAAAAAAAGATTTAGGGACTGGAGTTGTGGTTCAGTGGTAGAGTACTTGCCTGGCATGCGTGAGGCCCTGGATTCCATCTTCAGTACCATATACGAATAAATAAAATAAAAGATCCATTGACAACTAAAAAAATATAAAAAAAGAAAAAAGATTTATTTTGATTCACAGTTTTGAAGGTTTTAATCCATGATCAGTTGACCCCATAGCTTTTGGGCTTGTGGTGACACCGTGCATCATGACAGGTAGCACGTGGCTGAGCAGAACTGTTTACCTAATGGCTGGAGTGCAAAAAGTGAGAGAGAAAGAGACTGGGGTCCCACAGTACCTTTAGAAAGTATGTCCACAGTGACCTAAAGCCTAACACTACGCCCCACCTCTTAAAGTTTCCACCATCCCCCAGCAGGCAATAGTGCCAAGATGGGAAGCCAAGCCTTTAACCTTGGCCTTTGAGGGATATTTGAGATCCAAACTACAGCAGCATAGAATCAGTCAGGAGAGAGTCAGGGGAGGAGGGCTCAGCCACCAGTGAGTGTCAAGCGCTGCTGAGACACCACCCAACACAGGAGCGACAAGGATCCACTGGGTTTAGGCAGCGTGGAAATGGTTTGTGACTTCAGTGAGAGAGGTTTCAACTGAGTGGTAGGGAGAGAAGCCAGCATGCAGCTAGCACAAGAGCACGTGTGTGATGAAGATAAGGCACAGAACCTGTTTGAGAAATTCAACTTTGAATAAAGGAAGGAAAGAAGGAAGGGAAGGGGACACAAAATCATAGTGAAAACAGATGGAAAACAAACAAAAAGTCTTTGCCTTTAAAATAGGCTCGAGAGCCACAGTGGCACATGTCTGTAGTCCTAGCTACTGAGGAGGCTGAGACGGGAGGATGAGTTGAGCCCAAGAGTTCAAGACCAGGCTGGCTACAGAGCAAAACACCATCTCATACACACCCACACCCACACACACACACAACAGGTGGGAGGGCTGGAGAGAACTATATAAAAAGCCAGATGTGCTGCTCTTCAGGTGGTATTACCATGAGTGATCTCTTTTTAAAAACATCTCAGTCTCAACCTGTGTTTTCATCTTTCCATCCTTCCTCCAGTTCTTTTATGTTAGCATTTATTCTCATTCCTTCTGCTTACCTTCTCCCCTGTTTTTTCTTTTGGGTTTTCCATTCTGTTAGGTACAGCATCCTCATTGTCTGACCTTGTATAATGCCTTATGTTAGTCATTCAAATATACGTTTTTTTGTTGGTGCATTAAAATTATACACAGAACTGGAATTCATTGCTACATGTTTATACACATACGTGATCTACAAATATGTTTTTAATAGTCATCATTAATTTTAATTTTCTTTATTCTCTGGTTGCCTTAGCAGTTTTCTGTCCCACAACAGAGAGAACACAAACATTTTTTATTTCTATTTATTTCAGATTCTGAATCTCTGCCTGAAACTAAAGAGCTTCTTTCAAAGCAGGAAGTTTACGAAGAAGAGTCACCTGAGAGGGAACTGGTAATAGAAAGACTGAAAAAGGATGATACCTGGGGCTCCACGTTGTTGGAAGCCTGGAAATGCGAGCACGCGTTAGAAAGGCACCCCGGAAATCAGAAGAAAGCTTTTCGGCCGGTCATAATCAAACGCAGGAGAAAGCCTGCCGAGCATTATCGTGAGATGGGGGAAAGTTCCAACCCAGTTAAACAGCGGAAAGTTTACCGGGTGAAAAGGCCATGGGTGTGCGATGCATGTGGGAAGTCCTTCAGCTACTGCTCAGCCTTTGTCTTACATCGGAGGATCCACACTGGAGAAAAGCCCTACACATGCGGTGAGTGTGGAAAGGCCTTTAGCCGGAGCTCGTCACTCATCCAGCACCAGAGAATTCACACTGGAGAGAAGCCCTACGAGTGCAGCGACTGTGGGAAAGCCTTCAGCCACCGGTCAGCCCTCATTCAGCATCACATCATTCACACCGGAGAGAAGCCCTACGAGTGCAGCGACTGTGGGAAGGCCTTCAACCAAAGCACGTACCTCATTCAGCACCACAGGACACACACTGGAGAGAAGCCCTATAAATGTAAGGAATGTGGAAAAGCTTTCAACGACACCTCTTCCCTCATGAAGCACCAGAGGGTTCATACTGGAGAGAAACCCTATGGCTGTAAAGAGTGTGGGAAAGCCTTCAGTGACCGGTCAGGCCTCATTCAACATCAGAGAACTCATACAGGGGAAAAACCATACGAATGTAGTGAATGCGGGAAAGCCTTTAGTTACTGCTCAGCTCTCATCCAGCACCAAGGAACCCACACGGGGGAGAAACCTTACAAATGTACCGAGTGTGGGAAAGCTTTCAGTGACCGGTCAGCTCTTGTGAGGCATCAGAGAATTCACACTGGAGAGAGACCTTACAAATGTCAAGAATGTGAGAAAGCCTTCAGCCAGAGCTCATCCCTTACAAAGCACCTGAGAACTCACACTGGAGAGAAACCATATAAATGCAACACTTGTGAGAAAGCTTTCAGCCAGAGCTCATCTCTTATTCAACACCAGAAAATTCACACAGGAGAAAAACCCTACAAATGTAAGAAATGTGAGAAAAGCTTCAGTGTCCGTTCAGCCTTTCATCAACATAAAAAAGTTCATAATGGATAGGAAGTACTAAATTCACAAAACAATCATTAATTTTCTCCTGATTTTATAGCTGTGTTCTAAATATTCCAGGGCATATTTAAAAACATAATGAAGCTATGCAGGAGGCTGAGGAAGGAGGATAACAAATTTGAGGCCAGCCTCAGCAATTTAGTGAGAGACCCTCTATCAAACTAAAAAATAAAAAGGGCTAGGATTATAGTCCAGTGGTAGAGTACCCCTGGATTCAATCCCCAGTACCACAAACAAACAAAATACCAAAAAAATCAAAGAAACAAAACAAACAAAGGCTGTGTTGCACAGGAAATAACCCTCTTTCTTGAAATGTTGCAATGTATGGAACAGACCAATAAGGAATAAATATGAACATCTGTGATCGTTTTTTTAAAAAAGCTATTAGGCAGTGGAACACCTAAGCATAAGATGAATGCCATTGCTTAGAAAGAGGATAGGGATGAGGTGGCAGCAAGGCCAAAGTGTTCCTGGTACAGTTGGAGGAATGTTGGCTTTGGTGAGGCAGAGGGCAGATGAGGTTGTGAGAAGCTGAAGATACTTCTCGTTAAAACTGTGGTGCAAGGCAGGCACCTGTTATCCCAGCCACTCAGGAGCCTGAGGTCTTGGGAAGGAAGACCATGAGTTCAAGGCCAGCCTCAACAACTTAGTGAGGCCATGTCTCAAAATAAAAACTAAAAAAGGGGTGGGGATGTAGGGAATGTAGCTGAGGTGTAGCGTGCCCCTGGATTCAATCCCCAGTACCAAAAAAAAAAAAAAAAAAAAAAAAAAGGTAGATGCAAAAATCCTCATGAAAATTTGGGAAAACAAAAATGCATAAGAAGCTTTAAAAGATACTTGGTTTCCAGCTCCAATGATGCTGATGAAATCTGACAGGGTAGCAGGGCCTGGGCACCAGGAATTTTAAAACTCCTCAGCTAATTCCAATATGCAGCCAAGATTGAGAACCATTGATTTAGACTATGCACAAGGATCACATGCAGCTGAACGGATAACACTCAACATGAGCTCTTAAGTTCTTTTGCCTCCTTGTTTCTGCTTTTGCTTCTCCTTACTAATTACATAACATCTCTGAACTGATTTTTTTAAAATATATTTTTTAGTTGTCAATAGATCTTTTATTTTTTTTATTATATGTGGTGCTGAGAGTTGAATCCAGGGCCTCACACATGCCAGGCAAGTGCTCTACCACTGAGCTACAGCCCAGCCCCTGAACTAATTTTTGATACCATCACTTGGATCTTTTTAGTTCTGACTTCATATGGTCTGACCTACCTGATACTAACTTTGTTTCCGCCCCAGACTGACCATTGCCAATATGCTCCTTGAAGCCTGTTTATAGTTCTCCACCACTTCTGTGTACCAGGATCCCAAATCATGCTTGCTACACATGATCTAATGGTGGCAAATGTTAACCAGGAAAAACAACTGAGAGAGAGACTTACACAAACTGGAAGTCAGTGAAGAAGACGTGATTGGAAGGGCCTTTTGGAGTTAAACTTTTGATTCTAGCCATATAGTTTTTGTCATAGCATTCCGTGAGATTATAATAAAATTTAGTTGTGTACACAAATTAATTTAGGATTTCAAGGGAGGGATGTGGTAGGAAGGGAAAATCAAGAAAAAATGGAAAAGGTCAATATTTATTTTTATAATCTTGTGCAGGAATGAGCAAAAATCTCACTTCAATGCTATTTATTCATGCAACTGCTGTGCTAAGCACTGGGGAATGGAGTAATTTCCTTATTGCGTGGCTCTTACATTCAGGGAACTTGAAATTGGTTTCACTGAAAACCTTCCATCATATCCCAACCTCAGAGGATGTGCTGATAAGAGACTTCTGTGCCCAGCATTCTTTCTCCCTTGGTTTCTCTCTAGTGCAGGAAACTCTTTCTAGAAAGAATGCTTTTTTTCAATAATACTCATCATGTTCTCATTATTCCATAATAATTCCCGGGGCCAGCCTCTTATCACAGTATATGAGCAGACCCAGGAGCCATAGACCTTAGAAAACCATGGTGGTACTGTAACTTGTATCAGTTAGCATCATGAGACTGTTGAAGGAGAATGACGAAATCCAGTGTAGACAGTGACAGGAATGTTAAAGGAGAAGTATCTCAATTGAAAAAGTTCAAATTTTGGGAGAAACCCTAAGGTAGATGTAGAGGGTAACCTTAGTATTCTTCCACTGAAGCCCTGGGGGTGATTTTTATCTGTCCTAGGTTAATTCATCATGTTTAGCTTTATTTTCTCCCTTAGATCCTCAAAGATTCAGCTTGCTTTTCTTTATACAGCCATCTGGGGAGGTTTTCTTCTTCCCTCTGGCTTTGGAATATAATGATACCACGTTAGCTCCTCTACTCTCTTTATTAACTGATTGTCAAAATAACCATGCAGGCCCCTTTTATGTTTTATGGCTAAATAAGTGGGAAAACAGGTGTGTTTGTTTTGTTTTATTTTGTTTTGTTTAGGGTACTGGGGATTGAAAGCAGGGTGCTTAACCACTGAGCCACATCCCCAGCCCTTTTTATATTTTATTTAGAGACAGGGTCTCACTGAATTGCTTAGGGCCTTGCTAAGTTGCTGAGGCTGGCCTTGAACTCAAGCTTCTCCTGCCTCAGCCTCCTGAGCTGCTGGGATTAACAGGCGTTCGCCACCCTTGTTTGTTTTAATAGTATCCTAGGTTCTTTAAGGTACATGGTAATGTGGCTCAAAATTGCGAAGGGCTTGGGGTTCCTATCATGAGGCCTGGAGTAAACTGAGATTGACTCTATAATGGACTAGTGGGATTCTCAGCTTCTGAGAGAAGAGCAAAAATGGAAGCAAAATTGATTGTTTTGCAGGTGTTGTGCATTGACTGTGGTACTATGGAAATGTTGGTTGCTTTTTTTTTGGGGGGTACATCAGACTAAACCCAGAGCCATTCCATCACTGAGCTACAGTGATGAGCTACATCCTCAGTCTTTTTATTTTGAGATAGGGTCTCACTAAATTGCTGAGGCTGCCCTCAAACTTGCAACCCTCCTGCCTCAGCCTCCTGAGTTGCTGGAATCACCTGGCTCTCTCTCTCTTTTTCTTATCAGTGGCACTGGAGAACCCAGGGGTGCTCTACCACTGAGCCACATCCCCAGCCCTTTTTTATTTATTTTGAGACAGGATCTCACTAAGTTGCCCAAATTGGCCTTGAAATCACACTCTTCCTCCTTCAGCCTCCTGAGTTGCTAGGAGTATGGGTGTTCACCACTGTGCCTGACTTGTCAGCTGCCTGTCTATACTCATTTAGAATGTCTTGGTATTCCAAGAAGATCCGTATATTCTAACAGGGAAAGGTAGGACTCCAGAGGTTCTCGCCTCAGGAAAGATCGCACAACTCGTAAATGGCAGGATCAGGACTGCCTCCCAGGCTTGACTCTTCCCATTCCCTTTGCAAGATGGATTTTTCTGGCTTCTCTGATTATGCACAGAGCTACCTCCATGCCATGGAAGCCCATAGGTGGCAAAGATATTGACAACTTCTGAGCAGGACCATAAGAATTATTTTATTTGGGGTGACACAGAGGGAATTTAAGTCTCGATTGGCCAAGACCAAGAAAGTAATCTGAGCATAAACAGGTAGTAGGCAAATACACCAAAAATAGAAATTGAAAAACCAAGAGTAGTTCATCCAGAGGTGAAGCTAGTGGGATGTCAGTGTCTGTGCCAATGGAATGTAGGCCTCATTGTCTTAGAAGGAATTTTTGAGTGCCTGGAATATAAGGATAATAATAGAAAGATAAATGCCACAGATTGGGGCAGAAAGTCCTTTAATAGACACACTAGCAAATTGGAAGAAGATAAACAGAATTGTCAAAACAATATACAGGGGATCTGTCACCACTGATCCATAATATCATGGAGCTCCTAGGTATCCCTAAGCACTTGACACTAAGAGATGAGGGCAGAAGGGTGGCAATGCCAGTCACTGAGAGGTTGGATCTGGAACATTGGGTAATAATGACAACCAGAACATATCAACAGCCTGCTGTGTACCAAGTACCATTGTGTCAACTCACATATGTAAACTCCTTTATCTTCACAAAAGTTTACAAGTTTGCTGGACGCAGTGGTGCACACCTGTGATCCCAGCAGCTCTGGAGGCTGAAGCAGGAGGATGGAGAGTTCAAGGCTAGCCTCAGCAACTTAGCAAGGCCCTAAGCAACTCAGTGAGACCCTGTCTCTAAGTAAAATGTAAAAAAGAGCTAGGGATGTGACCGAATGGTTAAAGCGCCCCTGGGTTCAATCCCTGGTACCAAAAAAAAGAAAAAAAAAAAAAAAAAGAAAAAAAAATACAAGTTAGATACTAGTGTCACCTTCATTTTATAAATGAGGAAGTTGAGGCTGACTGGCAAAACTTGTTTTGCATGGACATGTACAAAAGTTGGTTGTTCACAGAGTGGCCAACTTATAAATAGTTCAGAAATGAGGCAAGAGATGACGCATGTAGATTTCTTGTATTTTCTTTCCAGTCGTTCTTCCATACAATATTTGAAACGTTGCAGTCTGTTGTAGCGGTGATGGTTTTCTGTGAGTGGCAGGGAGGACAGATCGTGTTAGATGAGCCCATCTGTTCAGATGAAGGTAGAGATATGTAACTTTGATCTGTCACTGTGTCTGCTTTTGGAACCTTTGTAATTTACAAGGAGAGTAAATATTTATCCTCTGACCAACTATAGGGACCACTGTTACTGGTAAGCCCTGACTTTGCCTTCAAACATACGAATGTGACTGGTCGAAGAACCAAAACAAAGTACAAAAACATTAACACTAAGAAAACTGACCTCTTTGGAAGTCATGGAATCACGAGTAGGGTGAAATATTTGGATCTGAGCAAAACTTGGGGACTGAATGCAACCATTATAACCCATATGTGTGGATAGGCTCCAAAGGGCTTTCAGGGAGGGGCACATGTCAGGGATTCGGCTTTGTTTCTTCATGGGAAAGGAGCCCCTCTTGGGTAGTACCAGAGGGGTGCGGTAGGAGGTATGACAGTAGGTCACATAAGTCATAGAACCCAAGAAGAAATTTTGGAGGATATATAAATATATATATATATATATTTCAACCCAGTATCCATTAATAGAATAGCATTAGCAACAAAGAATAAAACAGTTTATATGTGCTATCTTCTAGCCAAATACTTCTAGAAGTATTGCTGTTCTTCTGGTTTATCCCTTGACCAAAAAAGTCTCTGAGATTTCTGGACAGTTCTACCAAAATTCTCCCTAATATTGTATGTACAGTTTTCACTCTATAATGTCCACTTACTGTTCTTGGTTCTGCCATATGATGCCAAACAATAAATAATCCTTCCGCATGAGAAAATTATTTTTGTTTTGGTAGCAAGGGACTAGGGATTGAACCAAGGGGCACTTAGCACTGAGCTACATACCCAGCCTTTTTAAAAGTTTGGGTCTTGCTAAGTTACTGAGAGCCTTGCTAAGTTGCTGAAGCTGACCTTGGAATTGCAATCCTTCTGCCTCAGTCTCCCAAGTTACTGGGATATCAGGCATGCCTGACAACCCATTTTTACCCCTGGACTGGGATTGAGGCCCGAGGTGCTCTACCAGTGAGCAACATCCAGCCTAGGCTGGCTTGGAATTTGCAGTCCTCCTGCATTAGTCCCTGGAGTCTCTGATTACAGGTGTCTGCTACCGTGCCCAGCCCACATGAGAAATCTTTTAAGTATTTGAGGACTGCTATGCTGATTCCCCTAAATATCTCCTTAGAGGAAGTGTCTCCAGTTCCATAATCAGTTGTGTAATCCTTTGTGAAAGCCAACTAGCAAGGTATAATGCATAGAAATTAGATTAATGATATCAATTGCTATTTTGTTCAGATGCTTTAATTCTTTTTTTTTTTTTTATTTTTTTATGGTACTGGGAATCAAACTCAGGGCCTTCTGCTTGCGAGGCAAGCACTCTCTCTACCAGCTGAGCTATCTCCCCAGCCTTTTAATTCTATTCTTGATTACTATTCGTTGATTCAGTACTGAGGAATTTTTCAGTGTTCCTTTAAATTAATCAAATATTCCAGGTGTAGGGTTATAAATGAAAACATTAATATGATTATTAAGTATAATAAACTATAGTATATTAAAACATTAATACCTTAATTTAATTAATAAAATATTAATCCATATTGTTAGAAAGTGAGTTCTTTACCATTTGTACTTGTGGAATTGATTTAAACTAAAGTTATGTGATTGGTTTTGGTGGACAAATTCATACCTTTTGTCTCACATGTGCTCATGTCAAGTTCAAGACTGAATTTTATATCAATTTATAATCTCCCACTTCTTTCCAGATGCCTCTGTGAATAAAGAAAAGTTCTTGTAGTTCTAATTAGCTACATAACACAGGCTAGTTAATCATTAATAACTGCATTGATATTTTGCTTCTAAAACCAACTGTTACTTCTTCAGGGACATCTCTGACTGTCCTGATGTCTGATCATATACTGTCACTTCTGCCGACCGGGCAAAGATAAAGAATCTCATGTTTATAAATCTTATCCCATATACTCTAGAAGTATGTTCTGATTATCAGAGATCAGCTGGTGTATGCTACCTTCTGGGTGGGAGGCAGAGAGTCCACAGGAGATAATGGCTTGGGCATGTACAGCACTTGCCTGGCATGTGTGAGGCCATGGTTTCAGGACCCAGCAGCACAAACATACAAACAAAAAACAAAACTTAAGGTTAGCATTGTTCATGCTCCGGAGAGGAGATGAATTCCCTGATTTTATGTTTCCTGTTCTAGGTTTTTTCAGGTTAGACTAAACAAGAATATGTGCATGTCCAGAGCATCTACAGGCAATTTTTAATGCCTACAGTGTTCCAGGATTATATCCTATTCTTCCTTTGAGGGCAGCATGGGAACTTTTATCATACACTAGAAGCTGAATTTACTGAGACTCGTCCATCATCTCTCAGTAAGGAGTAAACTCAAGTCTGAGATACATTCTACAGTTTGTAATCAGAAAGTATAAGTTTGAAATAATCAGAAATATAGGTTTCCATATAAAGCCTGCTGTGCAGACACTCACCCACATTTTGTGACATTATCTTGTTTTCTTTGCTACGGTGCACCCCTGATATCTATAATGGTGTCATCCTCCTGTTTTCTTAAATACAGTAGAAGGTATATAAAATAAAAATTTGCCCCAGAGTGTTTATAGTGACTCATTCTTTTTTGTAAACTCTCCTCCAGCACTATGGTTCTAATAAATGATGGTAAGAATTGGGTTGTAATAGGAGGGTCTAGGACTTGAGAGATTTGAGAATATCTTGGGTATGTGATTTAAATCCAAACATAGTTTCCCCCATAGCCTTACTGTAGGATGCAGACTCAAATTCAGTTAGTAAAGAGACTACTGATAGAGATTCTAGCATTTGTGGCTAAGAAAAGGCAATATGTTGTTGTTGATGTGTCAAGAAGTAAAGTGTAAGTCGGGGGTAGGGAGGAATGGAATCCAAGAGAGAGCCTAGTTACCATCCAAGACATCTTATATCCATGTGCAGAAATGCAAGCTAGTAGGGTAAGAGATTCTTTCATCAGAACTCCTGGGAGACTTCAAGCTTCCAGCAGTGATGGAATTGCTCGTTCAGACTGACATCCATAGCAATTATACAATCTGGATAACCTCTTGAGGTGTGCACAACCATTTAAGGGCATCGCAGAGTAAACAGAAGTATGCAGAAGCTAGAAGGAAGTCGATCATTGAAAGATGAGAACTGGACCAAATGAAATGTTATGCTTATGGATTTTTGCCTAAAATGGAACCTTCCAGTATCTGTGACATAGGGGCAGCAGAAAACTGCAGTCTCATTGAGCAGAAGTGTGAGAGGACAGAATTGAAACCTGGTAGAACACCTAGAAAACCAACAAGGGTAATCCTGGGAAGAGGGAGATTCAGAGGGGAAAGTCTCTAAACTGCACATGAAATCTGTCCTAATGTATACTGCTGCTGAACTATGCAACGGGGTAGACTTCAGAGGATGTAGGGAAAATAGCAGTTGGATGCTAAAAGAACTGAGTGAATATTTGAACTACTGCCTGCCACAGGAGAAACAGAATGAGTTTGAATCTAGACAAATTAAATTGCCTCCTAGGACACAAATCAGTATTCTCCAGAAGATTATAACTGACTCCAGAGTCTCTACAATGTAAAATTAATAATGCCTGGCATACAATAAAAAATCTACAAAGAAATGGGAAAATATCACCCATTTCAAAGGAAAAAAGCCATCAATAAGGGGCTGGGGTTGTAGCTCAGTGGTAGAGCACTTGCCTAGCACATGTGAGGCACTAGGTTTGATCCTCAGCACCTCATATAAATTAATAAAATAAAGGTATTGTGTCTACTTGCAAGTAAAAAAAAATTTTTTTTAAGCCATCAATAGAAACTGACCTTGGAATGTTGGAACAAGCAGATAAAAACTTTCAAATAACTGTTATAAAAAAGAAGTCCAAAGACTTGAAGGAAAATATAATGAATGAACAGATGAGGAATCTCAGCCAAAAAAATTACTGTAGAAAAAGAAACAATCTGGGCCTAGGAAACAGGGAGATTGAGGCGGAGGACTGCAAGTTTAAGGCCAGCCTGGGCAAGTTAGTGAGATCCTGTCCTGAAATAAAAAAATAATAAGTACTGGAGAGGTGGCTTAGTGGTACAGTGATCCTGTATTCAATCCCCAGTAAAACACACACACACACACACACACACACACACACACACACACACACACATGCACGCATGAACAGGAACATATATAAGAAAATATATGAACTGAAAGATAAAATAACTGAGAATATTCTCTACTACAATTGAGAGACAGTGGAGGTAAATAAAATAAAACAGGAAGCTGGGCATGTTGGCTCACACCTATAATCCCAGTTCCTCAGGAGGCTGAGGCTGGAGGAACACAGTTCAAGGCCAGCCTCAGCAACTTAGTGAGACCCTGTCTCAAAATAAAATATAAAAGAGCTGGCAATGCGGCTCAGTGGTACAGTGCCCCTGGGGTCAATCTCCAGTACCACAAATTTATTTTTTATTTTTTATTATTATTTTTTGGGTGTCAGGGATTGAATTCAGGGGCACTTGACCAATGAGCCACATCCCCAGCCCTATTTTTTTTTTTTTTTTTTTTTTTTGGTGGTGCTGGGGATTGAACCCAGGGCCTTATGCTTATGAGGCAAGCACTCTACCAACTGAGCTATTTCCCCAGCCCCCCAGCCCTATTTTGTATTTTATTTAGAGACAGGGTCTCACTGAGTTGCTTAGAACCTCACTGTTGCTGAGCTGGCTTTGAACTTATGATTCTCCTGCCTCAACCTCTTGAGCTGCTGGGCTTACAGGGGTGGGCCACCACACCTGGCTCACAAAAATTTTAAATTATAAAACAAAGATAAGAAACTCCCAAATATTTGAAAACTAAATGTCATTAATTAATCTATAGTCAGCCCATTGGTTGAATAAAAATCTAAAATGAAAAAATTGAAAATATTTGTAATTGAATGATGCAGAAAATACATTCAGTTTAGAACATTTTCCAATAGTATGCAAGATGCAGTGAGGCAATGCTTAGAAGGAAATGTAAAGCTTTAAGTGCTGATATTAGTAAAGGAGATGAGTGTAAAATCCATTGATCTAAGTTTCTACTACAAGGAGATAGAAAAAGATGCCAATCCAAGCCAAAAAAATTGGAAGGAACTAATAGAGGGAATAAATTAAAAACACATATAATAGTGCAAATTAAAGTCAAAAGATGGTTCTTTGAAAACATTAACAAAATTGATGAGCACTTGCATGGTTTCTGAAGGAAGAAAAATAATATCAAAATTAGAAACAAACCCCAGCAGTGATTCATGCCTGTAATCCCAAAGATTGGGGTTGGGAGGGGGAAGAGATAAGGCAGGAGGTTTGCAAATTCAAGGGCAGTCAGGGCAACTTAGACCCTGTCTCAAAATAAAACTATAAAAAGGGTCTAGGGGTATAACTCAATGGCAGGGTGCTCCTGGATTCAATCCCCAGGACTGCAAATGAACAAACAAACAAACAAACAAAAAATGTTCTAAGACATTAAACTGTAATATAGAAATATTATGAACAATTTTTATGACAATAGATTTGACACCATTAGTTAATAAAAAATGCCAATTTTACATAGTCTTTCAGGAAAGAACGTATTTTGTGAGACCAGCTTAACTTTCATAGCAAAACCTGATAAATGCATTTGCTCTTTTCTCCCTATTTCCTAAAAAGAATATTATAAACCATATGCCTCCAAAATGCAGATGCAGGCCAGGTGGGTGGCACACACTTGGAATCCCAGAAATTTAGGAGGCTAAGGCAGGAGAATTTTAAGTTCGAGGTCAGCCTCAGCAACTTAGCAAGGCCCTGTCTCAAAATAAAAAATAAAAAGGTCTGGGGATGTGACTCAGTAGTTAAAGTGTTCCTAGGTTCAGTCCCCAGTACCTGCACCCCCCACCCAAAAAAGCAAAAATCCTTATGAAAATTTGGGAAAATGAATCCCAAAATATATAAAAGGGAAAACACATCATTATACAATGAGAGCATACCAGAAATGCAGGGATGGCTTAACTGTCAAATATCAGTTGATGTAACTGACCACATCAAAAGGATGCAGGAGGAAAAAAAACCCAGCCATATTAATAGATGCATAAAAGCATTAGACAAAACATAACAAGTATTCATGATTAAAATGCCCAGACAGTTCAGGAATAAAAGAAAACTTCCACAAGCTGAATAAAGACAGCTATGCACACTATATATAGCAAAATACTTAAAGGTGAAATATTGATTTCCCCATAAAATTGGGGACAAGGCAAGGATGTCCACTTTCAGTATTTTTATTCATCAACATATTGGCAGACCTTGAAATAAAGACAATAGAAGAAAAGTCCCAAAATCTGAAAGGCAGAAATAAAATCATCCCCATTTTGCAGAGAATATGATTACACAGAAAACCTTAAAATATCTACTAAGTATCTGAATTAATATGTATATCTAAGGAGATCTGAGGATCAATTGCACTTTTATAAACCAGAGCAAACACCTAGAAATGAACATTTTAAAAACCCACTTACAATGAAAAATACTTTGGAATAAATTTATCAAGTATGTGCAAGACTCTACACTAAAATTACTAAGTATTGCTTAGAGAACATTAAAATGACCTAAATAGAGACATACTATATTTTTGGATTGGAAGCCTCAACATTTGTTAAGAAGTCTCTCCTGGCAAACGAATCTGTAGTTTTAAAATAATACCAATAATAATTTCATTAGGTTCTAAAAAAAAGAAATTGACAAGATGATTCTGAAACTTATACAGAAATGCAATAGTTCCAAATTAGCTTAAATAATCTTCAAAAAGATGAGCAACTTTGGAGGACTTAACTCTACCTGATTATAAAAATTACTGTAAATTTCTAATAATTAGGAGTGTGGTATTAGTTCAAGGAGTCTAGATAAAGAATTAATGAAACAGAACACAATCCTGAAATAGACCCACACATTTATGTAGTTAATTGATTTTCAACAGAGGTGTCAAAACATCAGAAAGTGCTTGACCAACTGGAGAGTCATGTGGGAAAAAATGAATTTTGTCCTCTATTTCATACTACTTTATAGGCAAAATTAATTAGGGATGGATGAGTCTTAAATGTAAAAAGTAAACTGTAAAGCACCAAAGCATCTATAATAAAAGTTGATTTCAGCATTGTAAACAGAAACTAAATGAAGCCACCTGAACTTCTGTCCTACAGAGTAGTGAGAGAATAAATGTGTGGTGTTTTTAGCCACTAAATTTATGTTACTATGTATCCTCCTGTTGAGAGTTATCATATGGGGTGCAGTGATGCACATCAGTCATCCCAGCAATTTAGGAGGCTGAGGCTGGAAGACTGAGTTTGAGGCCAGCCTCAGCAACTTAGCAAGAGCCTGTCTTAAACCAAAAATTGTGCATATTAGTTTTTGTAAAGGCTACATTATCAAAAACCCTATACATTAATGCTGAACTCACTTTAATACACTTTCTTCTTCTTTTGTGGTGCCAGGGATTGAATCTGGGGACGCTTAACCACCGAACCACATCCCCAGCCTTTAAAATATTTTATTTAGACACAAGGTCTCGCTGAGTTACTTAGGGCCTCGCTAAATTGCTGACGTTGGCTTTGAACTTGCAATTCTCTTGCCTCAGTATTCCCAACCACTGGGATTAATGGCGTGCACCAATTAAGAGTCATATGGTTAACAATTTGGAAACTTTTGTGAACATTAAGTACATTAGTCAGAATAAGATCAGAAGCAGAACCACTAAGGACTTTACCGCTAGGAACTGGATAATCAGTATAAGTCTGTCAACATTGCATTTGGTGCCATGCCTTAAGTCAGCTGGGATGACAGCTGAGAAGAGAAGATGGATGAGGAGTGGAGAAGAACAAGAATAAAATGAATCTCACGTCTGTCTCTTGCTAGACCCACATCGTTTTCTCACCACCTCCAAGTCCCCAACACTGATGATACAGTTAACCTAAAAAACGCTTCCCTACAAAGCTGCACAAGAACCTGACTCAGGATTCAGAAAATTTAAGGAGATTCCTTAGGACCTAGAGGAGCTGGATTTCAGCCTCTACCTTTTTCCTAAATTTGGTGGACCTGTAGAAGCTGCTCACTGGGTTGTTGCTCGAGGTCAACACTGAGCCCCAGATCAAAACATGCATGAACTTCAACAGCATCTGATCTTATACTCAACTTTTTAAACTTTTTTCTTATACCCAACATGTAAGCTTAAATATGCTCGATGCTTGACGTCTACCTTCCACAGCTCAAGCAAATTTATATTGTGGTCAATCCTAAACTTTAGCAGTTTGGCAATTCTGGAAATGTAGTTACAGCTAGGCGTGGTTTGCACTCCTTTATTCTTGCAATCCCAAGTACTCTAAAGGCTGAGGCAGGAGCATCACAAGTTCCAGGCTAGTCTCAGCAATTTAGCGAGACCCTCGGTAATTTAGGAAGATTCTGTTTCGAAAATAAAAAGAACTGGGGATGTAGCTCAGGCGTAGAGCGTCCCTGGGTTCCCCGGTACCAAAAAGATACCCAGTTGCATGCAGGACCCCCTCCCACCCCTAGAGGATCTGTAATTGGTCTGGAGGAGTTGGAAACACCGCTCTGTTGCAGAAGTGAGAGTCTGGAGGGGTGGGGCGGGGGCCTTGCGGTCACATGACCGAGTTGGAGCCTCCTTCTGCCGTTGATTGGTTCTGGCCAGGGGAGGCGTGTACGTGTGACACGCTCTTCTCCAGACCAGAGAGCTGCAAACCTCCACAGTCCTAGAGGGGACACAGGCGAGGACTCTGTGCCCGGCACACGCGGGTGGATCAGCGAAAGCTCTCTGGATGTCCCTGAGGCTGGGACTGGGGACCTGTTTATCTGACTGGGCTCGCTAAGAGAGCGAACTCCTGGTCAGGCCTTGGAACCTGAGCCCAGCTTTCATGACCGCAGCACGTGGACCCAGAGCACCGCGTGGAAGACTTCCTGGAGAAGGCGGTGGGGTGGAACGTCGGAGGCGCGGAGGTTTGGGAAGAAACTAGTATGAGGAGAGCTGTGGATGCAGCTGCGCCAACACCCCCGGCCTTCAGGGAACTCTCCAGGGCGTATGTGAGGGTCTCTGGGGTCTGTGGCGCCAGCTTTCAGCAGCTTTCCTGCAGAAAGAAGGAACAAAAAATCTAGTGCTTGTATGCCTCCTCCACACTGTGGTTTTGTTACGGGGAAAAACGAAATGCGATTCTAAGTGTAAGGTGTTCGCGTCATTTTGAAGTAGCATTTTAGAGTCTGCCCAGAGTGTACACCAGATCAAATTAAAGTTGTAAGAGTTTACTGTGCACACAGGGGTACAGTTGGCGAACGCAGCTTCTAAAGCATAGACGAGCAGGTGCAGTGATCTTTATTGTTAAGTGGTCGTTACAAACCCGTGCTCCGTCTAGGGTGAGACGTGTATAAGATCTGTAGCTGATCGTTTCGCTTTTTCATGTGGACAAGAAAAGCGGGTTTTGTGCATGGTTAGAGCTAGCATCTTGGGGAAATCAGGATGATTTTACGTTTTGGTTACATGGTATGGGTGGTTGGCCGAGGATGGGACGCAAACCTTTGCCTCCACGTGATTTTTCTTTAGCAAGTCTGACTGTATACAGTCTTCACAGTAGCTATTCAACAAATGCAGTTTAGATAGTGGAAGGGATGAGGCCTTTGTCCCAACCTCGGAGCCACAGATCAGGACGGTTTTTGAAATGATTTTGCTTAAGGGGAAGGTGGTGGGGTTTCCCAAACAGTACTTTTAGGGGAGGTGGACTGTGTGCGAGCGGCTTTAAGATGAACTTATATAGTCACCTGTGCTAAGCAAGCTAGTCTGTTACTTCTGTTGTGGAGTCTTGAGTTGCTTCTAGCAAATCACTACCTAGCGAGAATGTGAACACCCCAAAATATCGCCATGGTTGGCTCCCCCCCCCAATTTTGGATGTTTTTCCAGTTTTGCTTGAAGTTGACTTAAGTAAGGAAGTGATAATCATGGGCTCCAGGCAAGGAAACTTCATAATCGGGAGAAAGAATGTAAAAACTTTACCACAGTTGATGTTCAACTTCGGGATTTAGGGGAAAATCTATGGCCTGTTGCTTATGAGGACGTCCATGACAGCCAGCATCTGTGTTATTGCACTTGAAGGTAACATTTAGGAGAGTCTCTAACACCAGCTTCTGCAATAGAAATTGTCAGGAAAACTGCATTTTCCTTATCTTTCAAATTTAAATTTCCCTTTAGGAAAAAAAGGAATTCTTTATTCCTTCTACCTGTTATTGTTTTTGCCTGAAGGCCTTTTTGCCTCCCTAATCCCTAAAAAAATAATTTCTTCCCCAATACTGGGGATTGAACCCAGAGGCGCCCTACCACTGAGCTATAGCCCATTTTACCTTTTTTTTTTTTGGTGATATGGGGGATTGAACCCAGGGCCTTATTGCCCCTTTTTATGTTCATATTTTGAGACAGGTTCTTACTAAATTACCCAGGTTGTTCTCAGACTTGCAATCCTCTCACCTCAGCAGCCTCCTGAGGCAGGGATTACAGGCATGTGCAAACACAGCCAGCACAAGGGGGAATTTTATTGACCAATTAATTTCTTAATCTTTTGTGATGAAGTTTTTTTCCCCCCCCACCTTATTTATTTTAACATTTGTATGCTGACACAGATGACTTTTAGTGGATGGAGCTGGCAGTGGGAACATGATTGGGAATACCTTATTACACATAGAAAAACAAATATAAATATGATATTAGCAGAAGTGATCTGACTTCCTGGAGAGCTAGATTGCTAGATTTGGTGAAGAGTCTAGTTTGAAGATTAGTCTCCAGGCCAGGCTAAACTGATGGTTCAAATGACTATAGGAAAAAATGATGAAACCTATTTCTTATCTAAATGAGTGTATTTATTTGATGGATGTAAGATTAAGTTCATTAAGGAATTTTGAAAATACAGAAAAAAACACAAGAAAAAAATTAGACTCATCTGTATACTTGAGAGTAACAATACTGAATTATAATTTAATATTGAGTAAGCAATATTGGAAAACAGTATTGAATACAATTATAATAGTCTCTTTATATGCAGACTGGAAACTCCAATAATGTCCTAAAATTGTTTGTGTGATGTGGAAGTAAATAAATATCACCCAAATGAAAGCAAGCAATGGCTCTTTATTCGGTGCTTCCTCCAAGGAAGTCGACCAGTAACACTTGTGTGGGCAAAGCCCCAAAGATAGCAGAGGAAAGCTTTATAGTGGGAAAAAGAGAACACTCAAATAGCTTTGTTCGTTTGTGTGTGTGTGTGTGTGTGTGTTTTAGATTGGGGATGCTGTTTAACTAGATTACCTAGGTTAACTAGAAGTGGGTCATCCTATGTGATTGGATAGGGGAGCATATTTACTTCCTCTTGTTGGCCTTAAATTGAAGGGGGTGGGGTGTGTGAAAATTGTCTTTACCCAAATGCAGACACCAAGTCAAACCCTAGCGAAATGGAGCAGGGAGGCCAAGACTATAAGCTTTCATGCTTCATGTATGCCCATAAGAACCTGTAGAAGGATCCTCTGAAACTGCAGAATTTTAGGAATTTCAGATAAGCCTCGTCTATGGAGACAGTTCCCCAGCAGTCACCAACTCCTGTGGTAAACCTCTGTAACCAATGGTACTTGTTTCAAAACAACTTATATGGACTTCTATATTCTTTTAAAACATTCCTGCTGCCCTGACCTCTGGATGTGCCAGTGGTATGCCAGAACATGCATAGCCCAGACTGCAGTCTTTTGCTATTCCTGAATCAACACTTTGTTTTGGAGAGCTGGTTTCTCTGTTGCTCATTTTAGTTTGACAGGGCCAAAAATTTGGGTAAAAATGGCAATGATTTACCAAGTTCAGACTGGTTCCAATTGCTGCAATTGCTGTGCTTTGGCTTCTTTTGTATTGTCTGGTGGTGTCCCTTTGAATATGCCTTGTCTCCAGTAGGTGCAGCAGAACTTATTCTAGGGAGAAGGGGAGGGCAGGGCTGCAGTTTCCCTTGGATAAAGTTTTGGAAATTGATCTAGCCTCAGAAATCCCCAAGATGACTATTCTAGCAGCTCATTCACAAACACAGTGACTTGATATTGACTAAACGTTGTTTGTTGGCCCCATTGGAGTACCCTGTCCCAGGTCTGCCTAGCAAGAGATCTTCAAATTAGGTGTGGTCTTACTTGCTATTTCTCTCTCCTCTTCAGCCTACCCTGACAGGCCGGATCCTTCCCCTCGGCCAAGATCAAGCCAGCGAAGTGATGTTCCCAACAGCCCAGTGGAAGGTGAGCTCTGGTTTCTCCTCTGCTTCCTCATCCTCACTGCTGTGAACAACTCCTTTGTTCACACTGAGCCCTCTTTAGCAATTTTGGGAATTTTCTCTTACTCTGGATCCAGATGGGTTCAAATCCAGTCTCAGTTTTGGATGTGTTACCTTCAGCAAGTTACGTAAGCACTGTGGGCCTCAGTTTCCTTACCTGTAAAAGGGGAAAATGACAGTACCAATCATAAAAAGTTGTGAGGGTAAATACAGGCATGTGAAGTATTTTGCATAATCCCAGTTACGTGTTAAGTGCTCCACAAGCTTTAGCTGATATAACCATAGTTCCTGATTTTTTTTTTTTTCTGTCAGTGAGCAGTCTTATGCAATTAGTGTATAACAGACACTGTTTTGTTCTGGGAGATAAACTCTTATCTGAAGGAGTTAACAATCTGCTTAGAGAGGCAGATATGTAAGAAAATTCTTATAATAGGAATTAATTAATTATGAACTGTTAGTATTAAAGGGTACATGGCACCCAGGCAGTGGCACATGCCTGGAATCCTAGCAACTCAGGAGGCTGAGACAGGAGGATTGCAAGTTCGAGGCCAGCATGAGCAACTTAGTGAGACCGTATCTCAAAAAAATTTTTAATAAGGGCTGGGGATGTTGATTAGTGGTACAGAACTCCCTGGCTTCAATTCCCAGTGTCAGGAAAAAAAGATTTGGGCATGGTAGAACATGCCTATAATACCAGTGACCTGAGAGGTTGAGCCAAGAAGATCAGAAGTTTATGGCCAGCCTCAGCAATTTAGGGTAAACCCTTATCAATTTAGTGAGACCCTGTCTCAAGATAAAAAGGACTGGGAAATGTAGCTCATTGCCTCTGGGTCCAGTCCATGATAATCAAAAAAGTAAATAAAATAAAGGGAATATGGCAGCTGTTACTGAATTTGTAACATCATAAGAAAAGATGATAAGAAGCTGTGGTTTGAAAGTAAGGGGGCAGTTTGGAAGCCACTGCAACAATATTTTTAATTTTTATTTATTTATATGTGGTGCCGAGAATTGAACCCAGTGTCTCACACATGCTAGGCAAGTGCTCTACCGTGACCCCAGTCCCTGTTTTTTATTCTTTAATTTTTACTTTTTTGGTACCAGGGATTGAACCACTTAACCCCTGAGCCACATCCCCAGCCCTTTTACATATATATATATATATATATATATATATATATATATATATATATATATATTTAAATTTGAGACAGGGTCTTGCTAAGTTGCTGAGGGCCTCACTAAAATGCTGAGGCTGACTTTGAACTTATGATCCTCCTGTCTCAGCCTCCCAAGTGCTGGGATTACAGGTATACCACCACAGGTTGTACTGAAACAATGTTGCAAGAACAGTCTGAGGACCTTCAGAGTTTGCAGCAATTTGACAGTGTTGCTCCTGTGGGTCTGCATTTTCCGAGGGATCATGTAGCTCCACCTGCCCTGCCTGCTTCATCTCCAGTTTTCCCCTGACAGCCAGAGAATCTGCACGCAGGAGTGCAATGCTCTGTCACTCCACCATTCTTCCTATCACACTGTACTCTCCATCCACAGCTCGACACTCCTACTCGCATTTTAAGACTCAATTCAGAAATCATCTGTGCAGTCTTCCGGGATTTATTCCTCCCTGTGTTATGTACTAGGCAGTCGCTAGGTTTATGAGGAATGATGAAGCCTTAAGCCAGATGGTTATGGAGTTAAAGTTGTGAGTGTCAATCAAGACATTGGAAGAGGGGGCTGGGGATATTGCCCACTTGTGGTAGAGTGCTTGCCTTGTAAGCGCAAGGCCCTGGGTTCAATCCCCAGCACCACAAAAAAAAAAAAAAAAAAAAAAAAAAGAAGACATTGGAGGAGATGGGATGGAATCAAAGGCTGGGGTTAGTCAGAAGCCAACCCTTGGGTGATGGATCCAGGGTATTGGATCTAGGGTATTGATGACTGGAAGACTACTGTATGCCAGGTTGACTTTTCCACTCCAGCCTTCATTCCCTGAGACAGAGACCAGGGCTGCCATGGGGTCATGTAGCTGGTGGATCTAGAACCTTGAGGGGCCTCATTCACATGGCTGGTAGGAGTGGTGTCCTCAGGAGCCGAGCAGGGCACAGCCCGAGTGGCTACAAGCTGTGGTAAGTGCTTCCTGAAGGAAGGAGTGTGACCAGGGTGAGGACCACCAGATGCAAGGAAGGCAAGAGCAAGCACTGTGCAGCAGCATTCAGGGCCAGCTCAGTGTGTGGAGAGGACCCTGGGCTGTGCAGCCACGTGACTTCCCAGTCTTGTTATCCTCGTGCAGGTGCAGAGTGTAGATGGCGAGTGGCTCAGGTTGAGGGTACTGCAGGGCTGCAGTGTGGAAGGAGGGACATCCAGGATGGTGGCGAAACTAGATGTGAAATTTAGGTTTAATAGGAAAGAGAGGTCACATAATTTGGAAGATTTTGGTATTTGTCTGCAGAGGGGAGTGTGTGATGCTTCCCAGGATGTAGATGAATGTTTCCTGTTACTGGTTAGGTATAATGATGGCAAATTAAACCCACAGTACCTTGTAGATGAAGGAGTGTGGTGGATAGCTGCCCAGCCTCTGCTCCAGGGCCTACACAAGTGCATAAGCAAGGGTCAGAACCCTCCGTTCTCAGCCAATGTGTTGAACACACATGTTACTTGTGTGTCCACTGGGCTGAATGGTCTGTTTGCCCTCTCTGGATGTACTCCCCACCCTTCTGCACATTGGTCTCTACCTTTTATATTCACTAGCATTGTGTTCCCTTACTGTCTGGCTTTTGGTTGGCTTTGGGCAATGGGATGGAGTGGGGACAAGGGATCAGAGGCCTGGAAACTGAGGTTGGATGTCTATTCCCACAGTTCTCTCCCTGCCAAGCTTGTGGAATGGTGATAGCTACCATCTTGTGAGGCCCTTGCCTTGTTACCTACTCAAACTTTCTGTACTCCAATAGCTCTTCCCCTAACTTACCTCTTCAGACCTAGTGGGTGTTGGTTTTCATTAGGCCTGTCCATTCCTTTGTAAATAGTCTACATGTTAACCATGACCTCATCTCTTTCCTAAGGGCACCTGGGGCAGGACCTGTTAGTAAAGTGGTATTGGGACACAGCCATGCTCTTTTGCATATGGTAGTTTGTGGTTGCTTTTGTGCTGTAACAGTAGAGTTGAATAGCTGCACCAGACCAAATAGCTTAAAAAACGCAAAATATTTGCCACATGGCCCTTTAGAGAACACCTTTGTTAACCCATGGCACAGAAGAAAGAACATGCCTGGTCTGAGGGTCAGCTGTCTGATTGGAGTCCTGAATTTATCACTTATTGAGTGACCTTAGCCAGGGCACTTGACCTCACCTTGGTCTGTAGAAGAACAAGAATAGTTGCAGTTGATTTTAGGAATTGAAGTTACCATGGTCAGTTCTTTTTTCAGGAGTTGCTGTCATTTGAAGATGTGGCAATGTACTTCACCAAAGATGAATGGGGTCACCTTGACTGGGCTCAAAAGAACCTCTACAGAGATGTGATGCTGGAGAACCACAGGAACATGATCTTGCTGGGTAATGGTTGTTTGTATATTCTATGTCTGTGCAAGTACATAATTCCTTCATCCCTTATCTGTAACTCCAAAGTCCAAGAGTGCTGGAAATCAGAAGTTTTTCATAAATTATTTGGCTACAAAGCTTTAGTTGAAGTGACCAGGCAGTGAAGCCACTACCTGTCTGTGATTTTCCCACCTGCTGTGCATATCTATATACTTAGCTTTGGAAATGTCCATGTGTTTGGTTGAGGGCAGAGCTCCAAATCCTACTGGGGATGGTACCTAATACAAAACACATACACAAAATCACCTCGACATCTGGACGGAATCTGTAAACATGTGGTCCCCAGAGTTTCGTATAAGGAATTGTGGAGAGTGAAGAGCTGTGTTTTGTTTTAGGGGTCGGAAGCTCCCCCAGTCTCACTCCCTTCTTCCACATCTTTTGAGACTTTGGGGAGTTGGAAAAATTATGGCTACTTTAGATTCCAAAGACTTGCTTCTTGTTCTCTTGAAATCTTTTTTCTTTCTTCTCTGTAAAAGGGAAGCATCCTTGTCTCTAATGCTAGTGAGTTAAACTCCCATTTCTGAATCGTGACCTCCATCTTTCTAGCAGTCTGCCTTTGTCTTATGCCAGCAGAGTCTCTGAAACACATGAGTGGCCTTGATAGTTTCCCTTCCTGGGCTTGCCTCCTATACTGATAGAAGTGTCTTGATCATCTCTTAGAGGTACAGCCATTCACCCTGGATTTTTAAAAGTTGATCATTCTTTGAAAAAGTATTACAGCCAGGCACAGTGGCACACACCTGTAATCCTAGGGGCTCAGGAGGCTGAGGCAGGATTAAAGGTTCAAAGTCAGCCTCAGCAATTACTATTTCAGCATACTCCATTAGTGATTTTAGTAGTTCTAGCAATAATAATGCTCATTATAGAAATTTCAGAAAATATGTTAATGAATAGAGTGGATAATAAAAAACATCTATAGGCCCATTGTCTGGAAAGAACTTAATAGCTTCGTTTACTTTTTTCTAGTCAGTGTGGAATTTTTTTAAAACAATATTTGGACAGTGTGCTCAAGTTTTGTATTCTGCTTTGTTGTTGTTTTCTTGCTGTACTGGGAACTGAACCTAGAGGTGCTCTACCACTGAATTATAGTCCCAGCCCTTTTGAGACTGGGTCTTGTTGAGTTGCAAAGGTCAATCTTGAATTTTATAATTCTGCCTCAGCCTTCCAAGCAGCTGGAGTTACATGTGCATGCCACCTGGCTGTATTCTGTTTTAAAGTATATAGTGAGCCAGGAATGGTGGTACATGTTTGTAACCCCAGTAACTTGGAAGGCTGAGGTGGGAGGATCACCAGGTTTGAGGTCAGCCTCAGCAACTTGGCAAGACTGTCTTAAAAAATAAAAAGGAGGACTGGGGATGTAACTCAGTTGGTAGAGTGATTGCCTCATATGCACAAGACCCTGGGTTCAATCCCCAGTACAAAAAATATATATATAAATAAATAAAATAAAATAAAAAGGAGGGGAAGTGACATGTGACTCAGGGGTTAAGTGCCCCTGGGTTTAATCCCTGGTACCTGAATAAATAAATAAAAATGTAGACACACACACACACAGAGACACACACATATTGCAAACATTTTCCTATTGTTAATATGGGAACACATGGGTTTTTAATATCAACCTGATACTTAGGACTTCATTGTATTAACATGCTATACTTTATTTATAATAATTCCCTATTAACATAGTTAATTTGCAGTTTTACACTGCTGGAACACTGTACCAAACATCTCTGGTTCATCTTTTCCTAATTTTTCCTTAGTGTGTATTTCTTTCTTTTTTTTTTTTTCCCTTTTTTAAAAATTTATTTTTATTGTAAACAAATGGGATACATGTTGTTTCTGTTTGTACATGGAGTAACAGCATAGCATTTGTGTAATCATACATTTACATGGGGTAATGATGTTTGAATCATTCTGTTATTTTTTCCTCCCCCCACCCCTCCCCCACCCCTCTTTCCCACTATATAGTCCCTCCTTCCTCCATTCTTGCACCCTTCCCACCCCCTATTATGTGTCATCATCTGCTTATCAGTGAGATCATTTGTCCTTTGGATTTTTGAGATTGGCTTATCTCACTTAGCATGATATTCTCCATTTTCATCCATTTGCCTGCAAATGCCATGATTTTATTATTCTTTATAGCTGAGTAATATTCCATTGTATATATATATACCACAGTTTATTTATCCATTCATCAATTGAAGAACATCTAGGTTGGTTCCACAATCTGGCTATTGTGAATTGAGCAGCTATGAACATTGATGTGGCTGTATCTCTGTAGTATGCTGATTTTAAGTCCTTTGGGTATAGGCCGAGGAGTGGGATAGCTGGGTCAAATGGTGGGTCCATTCCAAGTTTTCTAAGGAATCTCCACACTGCTTTCCAGAGTGGCTGCACTAATTTGCAGCCCCACCAGCAATGTATGAGTGTACCTTTATCCCCACATCCTCTCCAACACCTATTGTTGCTTGTATTCTTGATAATCGCCACTCTAAATGGGATGAGATGGAATCTTAGTGTACTTTTGATTTGCATTTCCCTTATTACTAAAGCTGGTGAACATTTTTTCATATGTTTGTTGATTGCTTGTAGATCTTCTGTGAAGTGTCTGTGCATATCCTTAGCCCATTTGTTGATTGGGTTATTTGTATTCTTCCTGTAGAATTTTTTGAGTTCTTTATATATTCTGGAAATTCGTGCTCTATCTGAAGTATGAGTGGCAAAGATTTTCTCCCACTCTGTAGGCTCTCTCTTTGCATTGCTGATAGTTTCATTTGCTGAGAGAAAGCTATTTAGTTTGAATCTATCCCAGTTATTGATTCTTGCTTTTATTTCTTGTGCTATGGGAGTCCTGTTAAGGAAGTCTGATCCTAAGCCAACAAGTTGAAGATTTGGACCTGCTTTTTCTGTAAGATGCAGGGTCTCTGGTCTGATTTCAAGGTCCTTGATCCTTTGTGAGTTGAGTTTTGTGCAGGGTGAGAGATAGGGATTTAGTTTCATTCTGTTGCATATGGTTTTCCAGTTTTCCCAGCACCATTTGTTGAAGAGGCTATCTTTTCTCCATTGCATATTTTTGGCACCTTTGTCTAGTATGAGAAAATTGTATTTATTTGGGTTTGTGTCTGTGTCCTCTATTCTGTACCATTGATCTACCTCTCTATTTTGGTGCCAATACCAGGCTGTTTTTGTTGCTATTGCTTTGTAGTATAGTTGAAGTTCTGGTATTGCGATACCCCCTGTTTCATTCTTCCTGCTAAGGATTGCTTTAGCTATTCTGGGTTTCTTATTTGTCCAGATGAATTTCATGATTGCTTGCTCTATTTCTGTAAGGTATGTCATTGGGATTTTAATTGGAATTGCATTGAATCTGTATAGCACTTTTGGTAGTATGGCCATTTTGACAATATTAATTCTGCCTATACAAGAACATGGGAGATCTTTCCGTCTTCTAAGGTCTTCCTTAATTTCTTTCTTCAGTGTTTTGTAGTTTTCATTGTAGAGATCTTTTACCTCTTTGGTTAGATTGATTCCCAAGTATTTTATTTTTTTTGAGGCTATTGCAAATGGAGTTGTTTTCCTCATTTCCCTTTCAGATGTTTCATCGCTTGCGTATAAAAATGCTTTAGATTTATGTGCGTTGATTTTATAGCCTGCTATTTTGCTGAATTCATTGATGAGGTCTAGAAGTTTTCTGGAGGAGGTTTTTGGATCCTCTAAATGTAGAATCATGTCATCAGCAAATAGTGACAGCTTAAGTTTCTCTTTTCCTATTCGTATCCCTTTAATTTCTTTAGTCTCCCTAATTGCTCTGGCTAGAGTTTCAAGGACAATGTTGAATAGAAGTGGTAAAAGAGGACATCCCTGTCTTGTTCCCGTTTTTAAAGGGAATGGTTTCAGTTTTTCTCCATTAAGAATGATGTTGGCCATGGGCTTAGCATAAATAGCCTTTACAATGTTCAGGTATGTTCCTACTATCTGTATTTTTTCTAGTGTTTTGAGCATGAAGGGGTGTTGTATTTTGTCGAATGCTTTTTCTGCGTCAATTGAAATAACCATATGATTCTTAACCTTAAGTCTGTTGACATGATGGATTACGTTTATTGATTTACAGATGTTAAACCATCCTTGCATTCCAGGGATGAACCTCACTTGATCATGATCCACAATTTTCTTAATATGTTTTTGGATATGGTTTGCAAACATTTTGTTAAGGATCTTTGCATCTATATTCATCGAGGATATTGTTCTAAAATTTTCTTTCCTTGATGTGTCTTTGCCTGGTTTGGGTATGAGGGTGATATTAGCTTCATAGAATGAGTTCAGTAGGGTACCCTCCTTTTCTATTTCCTGGAATAGTTTGAGAAGTATTGGAATGAGTTCTTCTTTGAAGGTCTTGTAGAACTTGGCTGAGAATCCGTCTGGTCCTGGGCTTTTCTTAGATGGTAGATTTTTAATGGCTTATTCTATTTCATTGCTTAATATTGATCTGTTTAAATTGTGTATGTCCTCCTGGTTCAGTTTGGGAGAAGCATATGTCTCTAGAAATTTGTCAATGTCTTCGGTAGTTTCTATTTTGTTGGAATACAGATTTTCAAAGTAGCTTCTCATTATGTTCTGTATCTCAGTGGTGTCTGTCGTGATATTTCCTCTTTCATCACGAATTTTAGTAATTTGAGTTTTCTCTCTCCTTCTCTTTGTTAGTGTGGCTAAGGGTTTGTCTATTTTGTTTACTTTCTCAAAGAACCAACTTTTTGTTTTGTCAGTTTTTTGAATTGTTTCTTTTGTTTCAATTTCATTGATTTTAGCTGTGATTTTAATTATTTCCTGTCTTCTACTACTTTTGCTGTTATTCTGTTCTTCTTTTTCTAGGACTTTGAGCTGTAATGTTAGGTCATTTAGTTGTTGACTTTTCATTCTTTTCTGGAATGCACTCCATGCAATGAATTTTCCACTTAGTACTGCTTTTGTAGTGTCCCAAAATTTTTTTTTTTTTTTTTTTTTTTTTTTTTGCAGTGCTGGTAATTGAACCCAGGGCTTTGTGCTTGCGAGGCAAGCACTCTACCAACTGAGCTATCTCCCCAGCCCTAAGAGATTTTGATATGTTGTAACATCGTTCTCATTGACCTCTAAGAATTTCTTTATCTCCTCCCTGATATTTTTTGTTATCCATGTTTCATTCAATAGCATATTATTTAGTCTCCAGGTGTTGGAGTAATTTCTGTTTTTTATTTGGTCATTGATTTCTATTTTCAGTCCATTATGATCTGATAGGACACTAGGCAGTATCTCTATTTTTTTGCATTTCCTAAGGGCTGCTTTGTGGCATAACATATGGTCTATTTTCGAGAAGGTTCCATGTGCTGCTGAGAAGAAAGTGAATCCGCTCGTTGATGGATGGAATATTCTATATATGTCTATTAAGTCTAAGTTATTGATTGTGTTATTGAGTTCTATGGTTTCTTTGGTTGGTTTTTGTTTGGAAGATCTATCTAGTGGTGACAGTGGTGTGTTAAAGTCACTCAGAATTATTGTGTTGTTGTCTATTTGATTCCTGAAATTGAGAAGGATTTGTTTGATGTACAGGGATGCACCATTGTTTGGGGCATAAATATTTACTATCATTATGTCTTCCTGATTTATGGTTCCCTTAAGCAGTATGAAATTCCTTCTTTATCCCTTCTGACTAACTTTGGCTTGAAGTTCACTTTATCTGATATAAGGATGGAAACCCCCGCTTTTTTACTGAGTCCATGTGCGTGGTAGGTTTTTTTCCCATCCTTTCACCTTTAGTCTATGGATGTCTTTTTCTATGAGATGAGTCTCTTGTAGGCAGCATATTGTTGGGTTTTTCTTTTTAATCCATTCTGCCAGTCTGTGTCTTTTGATTGATGAGTTTAGGCCATTAATGTTCAGGGTTATTATTGAGATATGATTTGTATTCCCAGTCATTTGGCTTATTTTTGGTTTTTAAGTTGGCTTGGTTTCTCCTTTGAGTGGTTTTTCTCTAAGGTAGTTCCTCCCTTTGCTGACCTCCATTGTTGTTTTTCATTTCCTCCTCATGAAATATTTTGTTGAGAACATTCTGTAGTGCAGGCTTTCTATTTGTAAATTCTTTTAACTTTTGTTTATCATGGAAGGATTTTATTTCATCTTCAAATCTGAAGGTAAGTTTTGCTGGGTATAGGATTCTTGGTTGGCAACCATGTTCTTTCAGAGCTTGAAATATGTTGGTCCAGGCCCTTCTAGCTTTTAGAGTCTGGGTTGAGAAGTCGGCTGCTATCCGTATTGGTCTCCCCCTAGATGTAATCTGATGCTTTTCTCTCGCGGCCTTCAAAATCCTATTTTGAAGGATTTTTTCCTTCAAAAAAATTTTTTTGAATCCTTTATTTTGAATGTTAGGCATTTTCATTATAATGTGCCTTGGTGTGGATTTGTTGTGATTTTGTGCATTTGGTGTTCTGTAAGCCTCTTGTATTTGATTTTCCATTTCATTCTTCAGGTTTGGGAAACTTTCTGATATTATTTCATTCCTTTGGTTTGTATCTCTGTGCCTTTCTCAATTCCAATAATTCTTAAATTTGGTCTTTTCATGATGTCCCATAGTTCTTGGAGATTCTGTTCATGATTTCTTACCATCTTCTCTGTTTGGGCAACTGTATTTTCAAGATAAAATATTTTGTCTTCATTGTCTGAGGTTCTGTCTTCCAAGTGGTCTAGTCTTTTGGTGATGCTTTCCATTGAGTTTTTTATTTGGTTTATTGTCTCCTTCATTTCAAGGATTTCTGTTTGTTTTTTTTTTTAAGAATCTCTATCTCTTTGTTGAAATGATCTTTTGCTTCCTGCACTTGCTCTTTCAACTGCTTATTGGTATTATCATTCATTGCCTGCATTTGCTCTCTTATCTCATCCTTTGCTTCGTGAATCATCTTAATCATGTATAATCTGAAGTCCTTTTCTGACATTTCTTCTAACATACTGTCATCTGATTCTATTAACATAGTATCTAGATTTGTTTGGATCATTTTCTTCCCTTGTTTTTTCATGTTGTTCATGTATCTTCCCCTCTAGTAGTGCAGATCTGGGGTATTGCAGATTTCCCCCTGTAGGCTTATAGTGGCCCTATAGGTTTCCAAAACCCTTTCTTTAAGGGGAGATCAATATTAGCATTGCCCAATTCAGACACTATGCAATCCTAGACCAAATAGCCCCTATGAGGACAATAACAAAATTGTCATAATAAACAGAATGAGTTCAAATATTATCTTCAGTAAAACAAACAGATTTGCAATAGGTCTGCAGTTTCTAATGGAGGACAAAGAGGATGCAGAGGGATGTAGAGTGTGGCTGTTAATGGGATAAGAAAAGAATATACATAAGTTCTAGATAATAAAAAGGGTGAGAGTGTAATCCAAAGAAATTGGATGTTAGCATGTAAAAAAGGGAGGAAGAGACTCTGAGGGAACAGGTAAACAAAAGGAAAAGAGAGCAAGAAAAGTAAAGAAATAAAAACTTAAATTTTTTAAAAAGGAGGAAAAGGAAAATCTACAGTATAATAGTCATATAGTAATGAAACCTCCCAGAGTTCAGTAGCCTGATGCATCAGAGGTTCCTGACAATGAGCTTCAAGCCTGGAGCAGGCGTCTCAGGATGGGTTTTACCCCACCTAAAGATCAGAGCTAAGACTTCCAGGATTATCCAAGATGGCCACTCTGGCTTCCAAATGTGTTGGCAAATGCAGCTCAGGGTGTGGCCGTGGTCAGCAGGAGGTCCTGGAGGCGGATGCGGTTGGTCAGGAGGGGTCCTGGAGGTTGGGTGTGTTTGGTGTGGTTGTGGGATCCTGGAGGCCGGTTGTAGTCAGTCGGTTTGGGGTCCCGGTGATAGGGTGCAGTCAGTTGGTCTTGGGGTCCTGGTGGCAGGGGGCAGTCAGTCAATGTGAGGGCCCCAGAGGCAGGGAGTGATCGGTCGGGCTGAGGGATCCTGGAGATGGGGCTCAGTCAGTCCGGGCAGGGGTCCTACAGGGCGTGGCTGTTGTCTCAAAATGGCGGCAGCCACGTGTAATCAAACCTGCAGATACTGTAACAATGAACTTCCAGGCAACAGCAGGCAGGTGGTGCTCCACTGGCGGTCGGCGATCAGTTTGCTGACTGTTGTCGGATGATCGGAGGTGAACCTCGTGCGTTGGGTTATGGATAGGTATAAGGCAAGTGATGGACAGGCGAGAGGCAGGGAAATGGCGGATGATAGGTGTCTGATAGTGAGCAATCTGCACTCAAAAAAGGTGTCGATATGCTGGCAGATTGCAGGTGATTACAGCAGACAAATAGGGTAAATAGCAGTGGATCAATAAGTAGCACACACTGCCTTACCAAGAAACAGATATCCTCTGCTTGAAACAGGAGTTAGGGAGCGACAAGGAACGCAGCCTCCCTCTAGTCTGCCATCTTGGATCTCCCCCCTTAGTGTGTATTTCTAAGAGTGAATTAGTGCTATATAAGGACCTGAATATTGTTCAGGCTTTCAATAAAGATTGCCAGTCTTGTGGGCTGGGGATATAGCTCAGTTGGTAGTGTGCTTGCCTTGCAAGCACAAGGCTCTGGATTCTAATCCCCATCACTGTAAAAAAAAAAAAAAAAAAAAAATCGCCAGTCTTCACAATGATTGCATCAATTCTGTCCTCATTAGTATTTTTAATTATTGTTCTTATATTTGCTTGCCATTGTGGACCCAGAGGGGTGAGACTTAGCCCTGGGACAGCTTTATGTAGCTTACTAACGGCCACCTCACATTTGCTTCTCCACGAGTAGGATTTCAGTTTCCCAAACCTGAGGTGATCTGTCAGCTGGAAAACTGGGACGAGCCATGGATCCTGGATCTGCAACGTGCTGGGATTAGGAAAGCTTCCAGTAGTGCTTGCCCAGGTGGGTGAGGAGACCCAGGCAAGAGAAGTCTTGAAGGGGAAGGGAAGGCATGTTAGTGAAGCTGCTTCTGTGTGCCAGACGTGCAGCATGTATCATACCCACTTCCTCATCCCTACTGCCCTGGAATATGGTAGGATGTTCATCACCCACCTCTTCCAGATGAAGAAATGGAAAGAGAAGATCTCTCTCACATAGTGAGAAAGTTGACAGTTGGGATTTGAGTTGAAGTCTGTGAAGCTCATCCTCTCTCTTCTGCAGTATGGAAAGGCTTCTCTGAAGCAGCTGGTTTGCTAAGTGACAGCTCTCATGTGCCTCCCAGAGAGACCTCCATTGCACCCCCATTCTCTATACTATTTCCCGCTCTCATTTTGTTTTCTGTATTCCTTCAGTATTTCTTGATAGATCTCCTCTTTCTGCTTCTGCCATTTTTCACATCCCTCTGCTCCAAGATTTCTCACTCAGCATTGTTGCCATTTTAGGCTGGGCAGTTCCTTGTGGGGAGCTGCCTCTTTACTTGGGTGTTGAGCAGTGTCCCCTGGTGTCTGTCCACTACATGCTAATTATAACCCCCCTACCCTTGTTACAACCAAAAAGGCACTAGATGGAGTTCCATCTAGAGGTCTTATAGCATGCATATCTAGAATATAATGTGCTGCCTCTCAAAACTACATTCATGAGACACTAGTGAGTACCTACAATATGTTGCTTTCTATTATCATGATGTGTTTATTTTGTTCTCACATTCTCTGGCATATACTTGCGTAATTTTTAGTGGGTTTGCTGATACTAAGGGCTCTTTCTGTTATAACAGCAGAAAGTCCTCTGAAATTCAGAATTTTGTCCACTTAGGTAGGATGACATAAAGAAGTGAGCACTTCTCAGCTTCATTTGCTTGTCTGTTATCCCAAACTGTTGGCTGCTTTTCCTTCTCTCTCTTTAGCAGTGGAAAGATCATTTGTCTTGTCTTTGTATTTGGCTAGGTCCTGGAGTCAGTTACAAGATGAAAAAACCAACTCCAGAGCAGAAAATTTCTGAAGATTTAGAGTCATATCAACTATCACTGGCAATGCAGGAAACAGTCAAGAAACTTTCAGAAAAGTTACATAAGAGTAATGAAGTTGTGGAGAGTAGCAAGCTTGCACTCCCCACTAACAGCAGTGGATATAAAGACTTCCTTGAAAACCTGCACCTTATTCAAGATCAGAATGCTCAAACAAGGAAGAGGCAGGGCAGATGTGGGAAACCCTTGAACCCAAGGTCATTGTTTTTGAGGTATGAGCACATTCTTAAAAGAGCAAAGCCTTATGAATGCCACAAATGTGGAAAAGTCATTAGGCGTAAGGCAAATTTTGATAAACATCAAAGAATTCACTTTTCAGAGAAACCCTTTGAGTGTTCCGTATGTGGGCAAACCTTCAAACACCGGTTGGCTCTTGTTGACCATAAACAATGTCACCTGCAAAAAAAGCCATATAACTGTCCTGACTGTGGAAAGTGTTTCCGTCAACTTGCCTATCTTGTTGAACATAAGAGGATTCATACCAAAGAAAAACCCTATAAATGTGGAGAATGTGAAAAAACTTTTAGTCAGAATTCAACCCTTATTCGACATCAGTTAATCCATAGTGGAGAAAAACCACATAAGTGCCTTGAATGTGGAAAAGCCTTTGGTCGGTTTTCCACCCTTAGGAGCCATCAGCAGATTCACAGTAAACGGAACTCTCATAAGTGCAGTGAATGTGGACAGTGCTTTGGTCGGAATGTGGATCTCACTCAGCACCAGAGAATCCATTCCAAGGAGGCATTCTTTGAATGTACAGAATGTGGAAAAACTTTTAGTTTCAAGACAAATCTTAATCGACATGAGATCATTCACACTGGAAAGAGACCTTACAGATGTGACATGTGTGGTAAATCTTTCATTTGGCGAACAAGCTTTATTAAGCATCAGGGTACTCACAAAGAACGGGTATCTACATGATAGTATTGGAAGAACTGTCATTTAAAGATCAGAACTTACCATCTATTCCAAGTATGTATAACAAGTTTCATGAAATGTAATAAACAGAACTGAAGTGGTTTTCCTGTGCATGCTTTATTTTCCTGCTGTAGCCAAGAATTACCGCCAGGCATGGTGGGGCATGCCTGTAATCCTAGCAGCTTGGGACGCTGGGGCAGGAGAATCACAATTTCAGAGCTAGCCTTGGCAACATAGTGAGGCCATAAGCAACAAGTGAGACCAAAATTAAAAAATAATAACTGGAGATGTCGCTCATGGTTAGGTGCCCCTAGATTCAGTCCCTGATACCAAAAAGAAAGAAAAATAAAATAGCAGAGTTGGTATGTAGCTCAAGAGTTGTGTGTACTTAGCACGTGTGAAGCTGGTAGGTTCAATCCCCAGCACCAAACAAAAAAGACAAGAGAGGTATTAAAAATTGTTGAAGTTTTTGGATATGAGGATTTCTCCAAAAGTGAAAAAAAAAAAAGCTAAAGCTTATAATCTATAAACTAAAATTAGAATGTTTCTAGAGTCTACTGAGTTGTTGGTTTTTGTTGTTTGGTTTTTTGTACTGGGGATTGAACTCAGGGACACTTAACCACTGAGCCACATCCCCATCCCTTTTTATATTGTATTTAGAGACAGGGTCTCACTGAGTTGCTTAAGGTCTTGGTAAGTTGCTGAGGCTGGCCTTTAACTTGTGACCTTCTTGCCTCAGCCTCCTGAGCCACTGGGATTATAGGCATGTGCTACTGCACCAGACTGTCTACTGAGTTCTAAGTTGGTGTTTGTAGCAGATGCTTTTGGTGCCCTGTCCCTGCCCTTGCGACCTCACCCCTTCTGTGCTTCATATAACTTGCAGTGTCTTCATCTTTTTGCCTGGAGGGTATAATGCATCCTGCATGCAACCCTCAACCAGTCATCGACAGAAATGTAGTAAATATCAGATTCCCCCTCTTCCCTTGGGTGGAATATCGCTGGAGCTGGAGCGTTTGTTTTGTTTCAAGTTTCCCCATGGAATTAGAACTACTCCTGTTATTATTAGCTAGCTGTCTTCCCCTCAGTCTTCCACCAGTTTTAACATCTCCCCCACAAATAACTTGCTACACTCACAAAGTATCCAGAGCCTTGAGGAGCCACATTTGTGTGTTTCCAGTTGCTCCCAGGGACAAGTTAAATAGGTTGAGCTGACTGTAGTAGTCTCCCTAGAGCTCACCAATAAAAGAATCCATTTGAAATTATTTTGATATCTTAAACACAGACCTAGGCCTATGTTAAAAATTGTGGCTGTTTATGCCCTCTTACAGTACTCAGATCCCTGCTTCATTTTGTTTTCTTGCCTCTACCAATTCCATGGCTTCATATCTAGCATTAAAATAAAAATCTTAAAAAGTTCTAGTGAGAATGAGATATCACTTTGGAACATTTAACTATTTAAGTGAAAGATCACTGACCTTTGTGCTATTTTTTAAAGAGTTGACATTTCTATATGGAATATATCTTTCCTGTACATCTTGTCATTAAGGATGGAAAGTCAAAACTGAGAATTCTGTACAGCTCTTGCTAAAATAACTGTCTTTAAGCACTCCCCCCCTATTTTATTTGCTTCTTGACAGACACTAATCTGTCCAATTCAGTATGAAGGTAATTAACTTATTGCTTATCTGGGTCATTTTCTTAGGAAAATTCTTTAAGTATGTAAAATTTGTATTAAATGAACTTATATCCTGTTAATCTGTCACTAATTCTTGGACTCAGCTGGGATCCGAAGAGGATGCAGGTGGAATTTTGCTGTGCCCGCAAAAGCAAGTGGCACCCCATAATCTTGGGAACTCATCCCTCTATGGGAGGAAAAGTTTGATTGTATATCGAGCTCAAAAATACCTAAATCAGTATTTTTATACTGACCAACATGAACTGGAAGAGAAAAAGTTTGCCAAAGTGCATATCCCTAAGCAAAATAAAGTTGAGACTTCAGACTGAGTAAGAAATAAGCCAATGAGTAAGTTCCCTTTATCACCACCCTGGGAGATGGGGGCCTAATAATAGCATTTCCAAGCCTGAGCACACAGCAGACTGGTCCAAGTTGTGAAGTCCATTCTGTTCAGGTACACAAACCACCAGCTTTAAGCAGAAGCATAAAACAGGACCCAGGAATAACATGAGATAGGCTTAGTGCCAGCTCTGTCACAGGGGGCTATGCAGACTGCAGTCTTCAATATGGTAGCCATTGGCCATGTGAGGATGATTACTCATTAAAGTTAAAACTAAAACCTAAGCTCCCCAATGGCTACATTTTAAGGTCAGCACAGATACAGAATATTCATGCTGCAGCAAGGTATACTTCATAGCAGTGGCAGGAGGACCCAAGGATTTCTTGTGGAGAAATGGGCATGAAAACAGGAGCTTTTTAGTGTTGCTTCTGTTTACAATTAAGTTACATGACCCTTTGAAAAGGCCTCTATAAAATGCGAACATTTCAGTAGAATTCCTGGACACAGGAGGGTTAAAAATGGTGTAGGAGCCTTCCTGAACTAACTTACTTGGAGAAAGGAATCCCATCTCAAGAGGGCTCAGAGTGTGAGGTTAGCTTTACAGCTTTACCACCTTTCCTAAGAAGCTAGACAGATGCCAACCTGATAGTTCAGGTTGGCAGCTGGATATGGCAACAACTGTAACTGCAGCAACTTAGGAGGATCACAAGTTCAAGGTCAGCCTGGGCAACTCAGCAAGACCCTGTCTCAATAGAAAATAAGGGCAGGCGGGGGGGGGGGGGTCTAGGTCACTGGCGGAGCATCCTTGGGTTCAAGCTCCAGTACTGAAGATGGGGGCAGGGCTAGAGTTCCAATTGGCAATGGGAATGTCAATATACGTTCATGTTTTTTACCATTTGGCAGTATGACTACAGCACAAAACTAGCCCCCGAGAAGGAAACCAGGAAGAAATGGTCAAGTTTTGGCATTCCTGTTTGGGTGGTGGGCTGGACCCACTGTCCTCCAGGCCTGTAGAGACTGGGCAACTGTCAGCTCAGTCAGGGAACGTGTCTAACCCTGGCCAGAGAAGTCTGGGATCCACAATGGACCACTGCACTGACTAGAAAGGCATGTTTTCTTAACAAGACCAGTGAAGCAATTTTTGACATATTTGTATTAAAATTAAACAGCTAAAGATAAAATTTGGTAGGTGCTTTCATTTCATCAGACTTTTATATATTAGGGTTGACTAAAATGTCCCATGTTGTCACCTAGTTCTGTCTGTGACTCACCAGGTAAGCTCTGGCCATACCCATTGCGGCCTAGGCCTTTCTCCCTACCATTCTCAAATGTAGCTTTCATCTCAAATTTCAAGTTGGCTTCTCCACTTGCCAGTGTTTCTCAGCTGGAGGAAATGAAGGGGAACTGACAAGGCAGGCAATTACTCAGTGGCACATGCCTGTAAATCCCAGCAGCTTGGGAGGCTGAGGCAGGAGGATCACAGGTTCAAAGACAGCCTCAGCAACTTAGTGAGACCCTATCTCAAAATTTAAAAAATATATATAAAAAAAAGCTGGGTATGTGGCTCAGGGGTTAAGTGCCCCTGGGTTAAATCCCTAGTACCAAAACAAAAAAATCCAAAAATATTAAGAGGAAATCAAAAGTAAATTTTTAGAGTATAAATAAATGACTTCCGGGCAAGATGTAAACTTTTAGTTAAGTCTTTTATTTTCATTAAGATATGCACTTTGCATATCAAAAATAATAACAAATTAAGAAATGCCTGAACTATTTAATAAAAAGTTTCAATTGTTACATTCACTTGCTGGAAAATAATGCAGCCATTAAGCATAAAGATTGTAAAGAAATGAAGATAAGATCCTTAAGAGAAAAATGTTAAAGATATAAACACACTACAGTTTTTATCACACAAAATACACACAGAAAAAAATCATAGGCAAATACCATAAAATGCCAATAACAGGTTGATCACATGGGATTAAGGGATCTTGTCCTCTATTATTTCCCAAATACCTAGTGAGGTGCTTATATTCTTTTTAAAAATATTTTTAAGTTGTCCATGGACCTTTATTTATTTCTATGTGGTGCTGAGAATCGAATTCAGTGCCTCACACATGCTAGGCAAGTGCTCTACCGCTGAGCCACAACCCCAGCCCCTTATATTCTTAAATATAGTTAAAAGTCAAGGTTCTCAAAAAGAAAAGAGAAAAAAAAAAAAAAAAAGAATTTGCATGCAGTATTTATTGTCAGCACATACAGCTAGAAAGATGATTAGATTTGTACAAGCTCAGCAAATGCTGTAATACTGAGCTACATTTCCAGGCCTTTTTGAGACAGGGTCTTGATAAGTTGCTGGGCTGGCCTTGAACTTGTGATCCTCCAGCTTCTGGAGTTGCTGTGATTACAGGTGTGTACCACCATGCCCAGGTATGACCTTTCTTTCACCAAATGCTTGTGAGCCTCAAGCGGAACCCAACAGGTGTGTTAAAGCCAATGCCAGGTGCTTTCTTCCTCTGGATATGGGGTAGAAAAAGTGCTGGGAAGTGAAGGAGCAATCAACTTTGAAACCTTGTAGCTCCTGTTCCCTGTCACAGTGCGAGTGCACGCACCCACTGATCCCCTGTGGCTACACTGGGGTCCACAGCCCACCACTGCAGAGGACCCAGATGGAGTCAAGGTAGAACTCAGGGGCGGAGTAAGGGAATTATGGGATGGCGGCCACACACTCAGGTAAAGATGTAAACTTGCACTTACTGGGCAAGCTGTGTGATCTCCTGAGTACTCAAATGTTGAGGTGAACCTTACGTTCTTCCTTTGTAAGAGGGATGAGGTAGGTTTATTTTTTAAATATTTAAAACATTTTCAATGGATCTTTATTTTATTTACATGCAGTGCTGAGGGCTGGGGGAATATAGCTCAGCTGGTAGAGTGCTTGCCTGGCTTGCACAAGGCCCTGGGTTCAATCCCCAACACACACACACACACACACACACACACACACACACACACACACACCAAAAGTTTATATGTGGTGCTGAGACTCGAACCCAGTGCCTCACACATGCTAGACAGTGCTCTACCACTGATAGCCAAGATAGGTTCTTAATTCCTTGGAGGAGTGCTTGGAAATCAATGGAGAAATGAAGAGTATTGTATAATGCCAATGAATACTGCTGTATACAAAACAATCTTCTGTCCTCAGGGCCTTCTCTCTTTGAAGATCCCAGGAGCACTTCCTTATGCCCCACAGGAAGAAGCCTCCACAGGAAAAATGCTCTAGACTGGTATTACAAGAGCCCACACATGTACAATTTAATGATGGTTTCCTGATGGCCTTTCTCAGAAACCAAGTTATCCAGTAAAGAACCCTATTCAATAAGCTGTGAAAAGGATACTGTGCCAGGATGTGTGTGTGTGATTTTTTTTGTTTGTTTCAAAAGAAATCAAGTTATAAAACTGAACTAAGACACCTAAAATGGGAAAGAGGGGCTCTACCCAATTAATCTTTATATATATATATATCAAGTGCCTCATATATGTGCTGAAATTAACCAAGTATTTCAAGAATTATGAAGTAGCTGAAATCCTCTCTACCACCTAAGAAGCAGGACAATTCCAAGTGCCTAAATAAATAATTAGGAAAAAAAAAAAAAAAAATAAATAAATAATTAGGTTAGTAGAGAAGTAACTGAAACGGGCAAGATTTTGTCCAAAAGCAGTAGTGGGAAGAGTGATGAGCAGGGCAGAAGTGTGTCACATGTCAGTCCTAGATGTTGTATCCAGTACCAACCCTTTTGGGGGGCTCTCAGCTTATGTACATTCCTCTTTCATGGAAGTTCTCCATCAAAAGGTATTCTTGAGACTCAAGTCAGAGTTAACTTACCCTGTGTGGGATGCCTGCGGAAATAGGACTCATGAATGACTGAATACTCCAAATGCCAAAGAATATAGTTTCTGGACAAGAAAATAAATCCAAGTGAGCAAAAAATTTCAAAGTGATAGAACTTTACCTCGATGGATCCTTTGGTGTCGGACAAGGTGTGTACTTTGTCTAAAGCTTTCCCCACATTCAACACATTTATAAGGTTTTTCTCCAGTGTGAGTTCTCTGGTGTTTAATGAGGGTTGCACTCTGACTGAAGCTTTTCCCACAGACAGAACATCCATAAGGCTTCTCCCCAGTGTGGATTCTCTGGTGTTTAAAGAGGTCTGAGCGCTGTTTGAAGCTCTTCTCACACTCTTCACATTTATAGGGTCTCTCCCCTTTATGTAGTCTCTGATGTCTAAAAAGGTTAGAAATATGGCAGGTCTCCCCACATTCCTCACATTTATAGAACTTCTCTCCAGCATGGGTTCTCTGATGCCGATTGAGATGTGAGCTCTGTCTGAAGTGTTCCCCGCATTTCAGGCACGCATATGGCTTTTCGCCAGTGTGTGTCCTCTGGTGTTTAATCAGGGCAGCACTCTGACTGAAGCTTTTCCCACATTCTTGGCATTCATAGGGTTTCTCACCTGTGTGAATCCTCTGGTGTTTCAAGAGGTCTGAGCGCTGTTTGAATCTCTTCTCGCAGTGATCACATTTATAAGGTCTTTCTTCATGGATCCATCCCTGGGTCTCACTGTCTCCACTGTCAACAGAGTTGTGAGGTTTCACTATACGATGTTTCACCTCATCTAAACTCTCTTTGCACTTGTTCCCATGTTCCTCACCATCCACTGGCCTCCGAGATGTGTGGATGTGCTGACCAAGGACAAAGCTTGAACTTCTGGGACTATTCCCAAATTCATTATTTTTGGAGACTCCCTCTTTTGTGTAACTATTGTTGAGATATGAGATGCTGGTGAGTCCCTGTTCTTCAGAATTTTTGAGTTTCAGTGACACAGGGTTTCTTGGGTTCTTTTTCCCTCTGTCCTCACAGGTATCATGACATTTAGGAAACAGAGGAGCCTTCCCCTGGGAAACTTCTTGTAGCCACACCTGTGGCTCTGCTTCTAGAATTTCTTCTTTTGGAATCAACTCTTTGTTCTCAGCTCTAGTTTCCAAACCTGAAACATTAAAGTACAAACTGCTGCCATTCATTTCATCCCTGTGCAATATAGTGAAACGAGCAAGTGCTAGCAAAAAAGCAGCCCCCCAGCCCCTTTTAAGTATTCTCCATTAAATTCCTTAGGTGAAGTTATTTTGTCTGATATGCTCACATTTGCCAGTATAAACCCCATATCTTTCCTTTTATACTCATTCCTAAATCAACCAACCCAGCTTTTCTTCCCTGGCCCCACTCCACTGCAGTGATAGGTCACTACATTGTGAAAGGTATATTTGGAAGGGCTGTCAAGAAAGGATTCAATCTACACTACTGGGGGGAGGGGGAAGTTCTACAAAGTGAGACAAAAGACATAAAAATGAAAATGGGTTATAGGGGAAAACCTTAAGGATCAGTATGAGTTCCAACAGCCAACTAAAAATAAATCCAGAAAGGGAAAAGAAAAAGTTGATATAAAAATAAACAGATAAAAGTAATATTTCTCACAATTCAAAGACATGAGCTTCTATATCATAAGGGCCCACCAACTACTCAGAAAAATGAATTAAAAAAATATAGCTCACACTGAGGCACAAAAAGAAAATACCCCCACAAAAAAAGAAATGTCTCCACCCAGGACATACCAAACACTGTGCTATGTTCTTTTAGGTGCTTGTCAGTCAGGTGTACCCACAAGACAAGACTGAGGAGAGGCTCTGGGAAACAGTTTATTATACTCACAGTCCAAAGGACAGGAGGCACTCGAAGCCATGTAAGGCCACATAGGAAAGCTGCAGTGGCAGAGGCATTAGAGACAGGAGTAAGGGGGAGAGCCTAAGTCATGACTAATTGGACAAGGAAAGAAAGCCAGGGTGAACAGGCTAGGGCTGGCTGGTCTCAATAATTTATAAGGAACCCAAGCTATAGGGGTGATCCTTTCGGCCAGGTACCAAACCCTGGGATGATAAGGCATTGGCACACTGCTCCCTAGGCTGTGTGGGCCAGATGGAGGAGGATGGCTCAGGGTTAGTTAATTTGCATAGCAAAGCCTTGCTCCTAGCTGAGTTCTTTGCTGTCTTCAAAATGGGTAGCCCTGGGAGGGGCAATCTCTGCCCAAGCCACAATGTCATAATATACAAAAGATGAAAAACATAAAGAAAATACACACCAAAGATAAAATACCACAATGACATCAGAATTTCTAAAAAGCAACGTGACAAACTAGCTAGAAAATTCACTGTCTTCAAGATATTTCTAACCTGAAATACCTAGCCATGTATCTTAGTCTGTTTTCTCTGCTATAACAATATACACAAGATGGGTAGTGTATAAAAAGCAGAACTCATTTAACTCACAGTTCTGAAGGGTAGGAACTCTAAGAGTATTGTGCTGGAATCTAGCAAGGCCTTCTTACTGCATCATTACATGGCAGAGGGATCACTTGGCAAGACAGCATGCACATGTCAGCTCAGGTCTCTCTTCCCCTTCTTCTGAAGCCACCAGTCCCATCAATGGGACCTTTATCCATTCCTAATTACCTCCCAAAGGTCCCACTTCCAAATACTATCAACCTGAGTTTGCAGATTAAATTTCCAACTCATAATATTTGGGAAACATGTTTAACCGAAGACCACACTCTGATCCAAATGTGAGAGAGGGATAAAGACATTTTCAGACATGCGAAGTTTCAAAAGATTTAGCTCCCCAATGTATATTCTCTGGCAGATGTTCTCCACCCAATCAAAAGGATATACCAAGGAAGAAAATATTACAGAATGCAGTAAAGAGAAAAGAAATTTCCAGGGTGATGATGAAGGGAATCCTAGAATAAGAGCTGGAAAGAAGCATTCTGTTCATATCAGAGCAGAGGAAGTTTTAGGCAGGATCTCTCCAAGGGGAAAAATAAGACTGGGAGCACACCCATAACCTAGTGATCAATAGAAAACTAGGCAAATGCAAAATGAGGCATTACTAATTCCAGGGGACAAAAAGTTGCAAAAGACAAGACATACAGGCAAATATAGATAATACTGAAATACTACATACTAATTAACCAAAAAACTAATTTAACTATAGAGAATTACAGACTGCTAAATATGTATATCCTGGGGAACAAAATTCTTCACTTTCTCCAGTAGGCAGCCAAGAGACAATAACTGAAACAGGTGAGGGGGGTGGGCAGTACAAACAGCTTATCTAGAAGTATGAAAATAAGTACCTGAGCTGAAAGATTCCGGTGGTTTTTAAAAAAATTTTTTGAAGGGCTAGGGATTGAACTCTCAGGGTTTTGGGCATGTTAGGCAAGTACTCTACCATCAATCTACACCCTTAGCAATATTTAAAAGATTTGAAAATTGTTGCCTATGAGAAGTTGGAATCTAGATTTAGAAGGGTCTGATATTTTTCTAAGAGGACTCAATAAACACAAAGCGCAGAATAAAACATTGAAAGATTGCCCTATATTAAAAATTTTAAATTCTGTATAATAAAAAATGCCACAGTAAAAAGACAATCCACCTCATACAGTCCATAAAATGACAAAAGATTAGTATAAAAAAATAACAGTCAGGCACACTGGTACATGCCTGTAATCCCAGTAGCTAGGGAGGCTAAGGCAGGAGGACCACAAGTTCAAAAAGCCAGTCTCAGCAACTTAGCGAGACCATCTCAAGAAAAGAAAAAAACGAAGCTGGGGGTGACATGGGAGGCTGTGCTGGGGATGTGACTCAGTGGTTTGGCACCTCTGGGTTCAATCTCTAATACCAAAAAACAAAACAAAAACAACAACAAAAAAACGCTGAACATGGTGAGGGATCAGCTGTGTGGGAGGAGGGGGTTTGGTAGGCAAACTGCAGCAATAAACAAGGCAGTCAGGGTCAGGCTTCATTATTTAAGCAAATTCCTGACGCAAGTCACAGAGTTTGCTTACTGAAAATCCAGAGGAAGAATATTCAAGGCAAAGGAGTCATTACAAAGAACAGGAGGCAGGATGTCTGGTGCATTCAAGTGCAGTCAGGCAGTGTGGCCAGAACAGAGTGAACTGCAGGTGGGGGGAATCAAGGGATCAGTGCTGGAGGAGGAGGAGGATTCCTGGCATCACAAGACAGTGGTTCCCACTGTAGGTCCTGAGTTACAAGACCCAACATCTGAAAAGGAACAATCAGGCTGCTGTGTGAAGATGTCATGCCACCAGCTGATTATACCAAATGTTGACAAGAATGCAGAGAATGAAAAATTCTCATATGTAGCTTGTAGGCATGTAAACTGGTGATAAGCTCTGTGGACAGAAAGAGGGGCATATCTCTTTGCACATTGTATATTCTCTTTGGAATCACCCATAGATGAATACAGGGAGATAACAAGAATGTTCAGTGTCACACTGTAATGGTGAAAAACTAGACACCTAAATGCCCATTGGTAGAATGGAAGGTTAATTTGAGTTTTCACACAGCGAATAAGGTATTAAAAGAGAGCTTAATTATATCTAGTTTGTGACTGTATGTATATAAAGAAAAAACATGCATGGAAATGATAAATACCACAATCAGGATATTGGTTACCTCTGGAGAAAGAGCATGGGGAACAGCTTCAGGGAGGGTACATGGGGCTTCACCTATAGCTGTGACATCTTATTCCTTGGGGAAACAGAAAACAAAATCAATATAGACAAATATTAAGATTTGGTAACCTGGGTGGTAAATATACAGGTGCTCATTATCTTTTTCTACTTTCTCCATGTATAAAGTATTAAAATAACAAAAATAAAAGGCTGAGCACAATTCACTGATCTTTCCCTCAGTTTTACATGCTAATAATGGATGACATTAATCTTGAATCTTTTGGCATCTCTTCCACTGAATCAGAATTGCTTTCTCATAGTTTATAAAAAATAAAATAAAAGGCTGGATCCATCACTTAGCAATAGAGAACAGAAAGGTCCTGCTTGAGTCACTGAAGAAACTCTAAAGCTCTTGGCTCAACCTGTACCTGGAAGACTGGCGCAGGAAAAGCAGTGAACTGAGCCCTTCACAAATCACATCACTATAAACCAGCAGAGTAACAGCACTCACTAGGCAGGACTGTGCTCCCATAATCCTTCTGCACGGTCTCCCTGCAGAAGTCCCTCTGAGCTGTGTCCAGGTGCTCCCACTCCTCCCAGGGTAGAGACACTGCCACATCCTCCAATGTCACCAATCCCTGGAACAACATAAGATTCCTATTCAATACCTGCTGTCCCTGGGCAGCACTATCACTAGTCCGCACATGAGATCAAACTCCAGCAAGCACTGAGAAGAGGAAGTGCTGAGAACCAGTCACAGCTATTGAGTTTTTGCCAATGAGTCTTGTACTGACCAGGGGGATTTGAAAGGACTGACACTGTCTTATAATTCTGAAAAGCTTTTCTGTGGATTGCCCATGCTAATTTGGTATAGGCAGGAGCAAAATACTTACACATGTTATATCACTGTGATTTATCAAAATGGAAACCTGAACACCTGATACAGATGAGAAACGCATAATCAGAAAGTTTCACATTCGAATGCTGGCACTCTGAGATGCTGTTTCCTTATGAGTGAAAGATACACCTCAGTCAGAAGGTGCTCAGTAAAATGTCCCTTCCATTCCCTGCACTTGTCCACTTCACAATAAGATAATTACCCAACAAGATCCTCTTTTGAGATGGTTTATTAAATGTGAGCCGACTACTTTCAGGGGTGAGTGCCAAAATCCATAGAATGGGAAGATTCTAAAACTGGCAAGGGAGATATTTTTTCAGTTCTACAAAGGGTCATGAATTAACTCCAAGGCTTTTTCACTCACTGTAGTGTGTATATGTACATGTATGTTGACACCTATGTGTATACGCAGGTTAAGTATCTTGTATCTGATATGCTTGGAAGCAAAAATATTTTCAGATTTGAGTTTAAATTTTGGAATATTTGCACAGACATTACTGGATGAGCAGCCCTAATCTGAAAACTTGAAATCTGAAACCATTTTTTTTTTTTTTTGGTGCCAGTAATTGAACCCAGGGGTGCTTAACCACTGAGTCACATCTCTGGACCTTTTAATTTTTTATTTTCAGGTGGGGGTCTCTGTAAGTTGCTTAGGACCTTGCTAAGTGTTGAGCCTGGCTTTGAATTTGGGATTGTCCTGCCTAGCTTCCAGAGTCACTGGGATTACAGGCGTGTGCCACTGTACCCAGCCAAAATTTGCAACACTTCTTGAGTGTCAAGCCCATACAACAATGTATTTGTACAAATGTGCTGAAGTTGAGAACCTCTGCCTGTGATCATGGCTAAAATATGAAGTGGCCATTTTTTTTTTTTTTTTTTTTTTGGTCTGAAGTCTAGAAAACGTTTTAAAATTAACTATTCACATTGATAATGACTGAATTCTCTCTCACAAACAGTACGTTCAAACTGTATTTCAAACCAGTAAAGGAGTGTCTTTCAGAATATTAGTCTATTTTTCCTAGGCCCTCTTCTGAAGGGCTTCCCACGTGGTTGTATTTTGATATCTACAAAACCAAAACTAATTAGGATTGTAAATAGGTATACAGCTGCAGACCAGGAATCAATGGCAGGAGACTGTTATGTGAACCTGTGGAGAGCAATGACTTGGATCATGGTCTTTTTTTTTTTTTTTTTTTTGGGTGCTGAGGATCGAACCCAGGGCCTTGTGCTTATAAGGCAAGCACTCTACTGACTGAGCTATCTCCCCAGCCCCAGATCATGGTCTCTTGACTGCCTTGTGGCTGTGGCTACACTTGTGCTGGGTACTTTCTGTGCAAAGGTGCAGATCAAGATTGCCCAATTGCTATGGTGATGCCCTGCCTGAGGAAGCTCTGTGCAAAGGCACAGAGCTATACCAGTCTTGACCATCAGCTCAGACACCAACTCAGACAACATGAGCTTTATCCCCCAATAGGGGAATAAAGAATTCTGGACATAAAATTGCCATGACCTTCAAGCCTATTTGCAGAAACTTGCCCACAAATAAACTTTTGATGATAAAACCTATATAATAAATGTACTATTATAGCTTTTGGCCACTGTTTCTCCATCAGAGGCTGGTGTCCCATCTGTTTCCAGCTTCTCTCTCTTTTTTAAAGTGTTCGTGTGTCTTTCTTTTTTTTTTTTTTTTTTTTTGGTGGTGCTGGGGATTGAACCTAGGGCCTGAACTGAAATATATCTTGTGTGTCTTTCTTGTGGCATGAACCTTCACATTTTAAAATAATAGATATTGTTATGTAATCTGGGTCTCCTAGTTCTCAGATGGACACCTTTTCTATTTTACATAGTTGTTTGACCCTAAATCTGAGCCTTATATTCATCTCTGAAATGAGAGCAGATCCCACCACCATGGTATTTTTTAGCTACAAGATTTTATTTGTCTTCAAGTACTGCAAAAGGTCATATGCTAATATTAAATATTATTGACCTTTGGCTACTGTTCATTTCATTCGTGTGGATAATTAAAAAACAACCTAAGAGTTACAAATGGAATCTTCAGAGAATGCTTTGCAAATACAGTACTGGAAATCTTCCCATTCTAAGGATTGGGAAACCCAATGCTGTATATAATAAAGTCAATCTCCTACTGATATCAATGACATTCCTTTCTTCCTACCTTTAAAACCAAAGTTGGAGTGCTCTAGTCAGTTGTTCAATGGTGTCAATACCAATAAAACAAAACAACCTTTTTCATTTTTTGTTTTCAGTAGAAAAGCAATATGGAGTAATGTGCAGAAAAATGTAAGGTCATCCATAAAAGACTGACATAAAGCAATGAACAAAGATCTGCTAATGTCATAATACCTTATCATAAAATATTTGATTCTCAACTGCTGCATTTATTTTATTTTATTTTGGTACTGGGAATTGAACGGGAGCTTTACCATTGAGGTATATTCTCAGTCTTTATTTATTTATTTATTTATTTATTAAATTTTGAGACAAATTGCCAACACTGGCCTGGAATTTGTGATTCTCCTGCCTCAGTCTCCCAAATCGTTGGTATTATAGGTAAGTGATACTGTGCCTGGCTGCATTATGTTTGTGATGATGAGAAGTAGTTAGCTTTGGCTTTGGTCCAGCAGCAGCAAAACAGGATGAAATGACAAGTACCATAAAGATACAGAATTAGGTCCACTGAGTCACTCAGTGGAACAAGGCTTATTTTCAGTCCAACAGTAGCCAAGAATTGTGGTATATACTGTAACTCAACGGGAGGCTTAGGCAGGAGGTTTGCTCAAGTTTGAGGAACTTAGTGAGTCCCAGGCAACTTAGGAGACCCTGTCTCAAAATGAAAAAAAAAAAAAGGGGGGGCTGGAGTTATAGTTCAGTGGTAGAGCATCTCTGGGCTCAATCCACTGCAAACAAAACAAAACAAAACAACAAAACAACAATCCATGAATCATAATTACATCAAATTTAATTTTGCTAAAAGCCCACCAGTGCTGCAGCTGCCATCTCCCCAAGAGGCACCAAGTAATGTATGCAAATTGAAAAATAAAAAGTATAACCATCCTCACTGTGGGAGGAGGGGGTCACCAAGCTGTTAAAAAGCAAAATGGACCAGGTGCGGAGGCATGCTTGTAATTCCAGCAGGCTGGGGATGTGGCTCAGGGGTTGAGTGTGCCTGAGTTCAATTCCTGGTACCCACCCGCCCCTCAAAAAAAAAAAAGCAAAATGGGATGCTCACATTCAAGGTGCTGAGAAACTGCTGTTCTAAGTTGTTTAAGAGCATGAGCCCACTTTCCATCCTGACATCGATGTCTAGCAAAAGAGGGTGTCTTGCAATGAGTAACCAGTAATTCGTGTCAGTTTGATTCTAAAGTCCTACTAGTTTCTGCTTATTATGGAAAGAAAATAAAAGTTCATACAAAATAGAACAAGGGAGGAAAAAACGTCTGCAACTCAGAGCATCCCTCACACTCCCACCACCCAGTACAGGCCTTTCTCCTCTCACCTGGGGTGAGGTCCCGCCCAGGGCTCTCTGGAGAGCCCGCGCCACAGCGGCAGCCTCCTCCCCGCTCTCGGGGCAGTGCTCCCGCACCCAGGCCTGGAGTTCCTCGGGTAGGATGGTCAGGAACTGCTCCAGCACCAGCAGTTCCAGGATCTGCTCTTTCGAGCGCATCTCAGGCCTCAGCCACCGACGACAGAGTTCCCTGAGCCGGCGCAGCGCCTCTTCGGGTCCATCCACCTCCTGGTAACGCAACTGCCGAAACTGCTGTCGAGAAGTTTCCGGGTCCTGCCAGGTCCCGGGCAGGTCGGACCCCCGACCTTCGAGTGAGTCTTCCTCCACTTTCACTATCAAAAGTCCCTCATGTAGGGGCTGCGCGGCGACCCTGGACCTCGCAGCCATCCGCGCCTTTGGGCGGTCAAGCTCGAACCCATCTTTTTCCGGCAGGTGCTGACTTTCCCAGAGTCTTGCCTTCAGGTGGGAAGACAGCAAACCCAAAGAACTCATGGGCCCTTTCCAAAGCGAGCGTTCACGGCGGTCGCGTCCCAAAGGCCCAACTCCACACAGCCCACTACCCACGCCGCACTCGCCGCTCACAGCAAATACCCTGCCAGAACAGGCGTGATCCTTTCAGAGAAAAAAGATCAATCCAAATCCAGCCAGGAAGTGCGTCACCGATCCCTGCGGTGCCCGCCCCAGCATTTCCGGGGCCTCTCCAGGCGGCCCGGAGGACTGAGATGCATCTCGGTGGTTTACCATCCTTCCCATCCCCGCCGTCCCGAGGTGGCGACTCCTGTGCTGATTTCTGCTGATGAAAAAAATAATCGATTTAGGAGCAGTTGATAGGGAATGAAACCGTCAGAGTTGGGAGAAAACAAGAAAGAACTTTACTTCTGTGTACGTCACATGTTATGGACTTTGATTCTCACAAAGATGAGGAAACTGCGACCGGAAGAAGTCGTGTCTACTGTCAAGATGCTTGTGACACGATGAAGGAGACCAACATGCCCATTTCAAACTCCAGAATTAAGGACTTACCAGTGATACAGTGTTCACTTAATTGTAATTTTTTTTTTTCCCGCCCCAAACGACTTGGTTCATTTATTCATTCATCCATTCAAGAAGCCCATGCAAGGACTGAGAATGTAGCTCAGTGGCAGGGCTTTTGCCCGGCATGTGCGAGGAGGCTCTAGGGTCAGTCCCCAGTCCCAGTGGGCGGTGGTGAGTTGACTGCTGTGCTTCTGCCCTCAGGAAAGTGACGAGTTGATCTGGCATATTATTATTGGTACATGCCACAGCAACTCCCTAACAGTACAGGACACAGTGTGGTCTTCAGTCATCAAGTGCCCAGTGAGTATTTCCTGAGTATCCATGACCTTTGAAGCTCTAGCAGAGTAACAGCACTCCTCCCTCCTTCAGGGTGCTGTAAGAAGTGAGAGCTAGGGGTGGAACAGGGGGTGATGGGGATGCCTTAACCAGTCCCACAAACTGGGTAGCTTAAACAGCAGAGATTTATTGTCTCAGTTCTGGAGTCTAGAAGTGTGAGATCAAGTTGTTGGCAGAGTGTTTCCTTCTGAGGGATGAGAGGAAGAATCTGCTCTTTACCTCACCCCAGCTTCTAGTGGTTGACGGCAATCTTTAGTGTTCCTTGGCCAAATGCAAAGGTATCTTCCCACTTTCTGCCTCCATCTTCTCATGTCATTCTGCCTGCAGGCTTGGTCTGTCTCCAAATTTCTCTTTTATACATATACCTGTTATAATCAATTAGGACCCACCCTAATGACCTCGATTTCAACTTGGTAAAGACCCTATCTCCAAATAAGCTCACCTTCTTATTTACTGTGAGTTAGGACTTCAACATGAGTTTTGGGGCGGGGGGGCACAATTCAATCCATAAGAATATGCCCTATATAGGTCTGTTATCTAAATTTTTGAAAAGGCTCCAGGTTCTAAAGGGGCAAGTGTGAGATGATATTCGAGGGCAAAAGGAGAAAGAACTGAGAGCAGTCAGTAATTTGCCCTCCTTCTATCCTGAAGAATACTCACAGGAAAACTCCCAGACTTCCCCATTTCTTTGTCATGGAGCCTTTGTATACTGCTTTCTGTATGATTCATGATGACCCCAACACTTGAGTGCTTATTATGTGCTTAGAGGTTTGAGGAGCTATATCTCAATCTTCACAATGAAACACTCTGGGTTAGTGTGATTAACTGAGAAACAGAGAAAAATAATTTACCCAAAGTTTTCACAGCTACTAAGTGACAGAACTGGTACTGGAACAGGATAGCAATACCTAATGCTCTAGTCTTTATTTTTACATTTTTTCATGACTATATTGATTTGAACTTTTTACTCCAAATCTTTACCTTAGGGACAACTTGTAGATTTATTTTATTCAACTTTGAGTGACTTATTGCAGTTAACCTTGGGCTAGAACTTGGACCTTCTTTGGCCAAAAGATCCAGATATGGTTTTGGAAAAGTCCTCTAAGGAATATAAACCTTATTGTTCTAATATCTAAAACAAGTGTAGAACGGGATTATAATTATTCAAAATAATGTTGGGTTTTTAAAGGCTCATTAAAAGCTCTTAAGAGAAATAAAGTTTTTATTATTTTAAGGTTTTATTATTTTAAAAGTTTTATTCTGTTTCAAAATGAAAAATAAAAGGGCTGGGGATGTGGCTTATTGGTTAACAGCCCCTGGATTCAATCCTTGGTACCAAAAAAACCCCAAGGGGCGGAAAAAAAAAAAAAAAAAAAAAAAAAAAAAACCTGAATTTTGGCTCATGCAAATCCATTTCCTACTTTAAGAAACAAACGAAATTATTAAAAGGTAAAGGGCATTTCGAAGCCACTCAAATTGAAGTCAACTGAATAAATGCAGCAAAATTAAGCCACAGTTGCAAAATCCTACACCACACTCTCTCATAGATTCTATTCTTATTTTTAAATGTCAACTCATACGCAAAATAGATACAATGCAGACTTTCACCAGGGTCTTGGTCCTAAAGAGGAAGCAACCTATCGTGCATGAGATTTTAGGGGTCCTGGAAAGCGTCCTTTAACTTCTAAATACCTCTCCATCTGTTTGCAGAAGCTGCAGTTCCACAGTCGTGTGGGCCCCTAAAGAGTGGCGATAAGAACACTTGTCCTGCCTGCCCGACAGCTTTGTAAATGGCAAACGGTTTGGAAAACTGTAGAGCGCAGTTCAAAGTCAAAGAGTATTAAAGACGGGACCGACCGCTTGAACTAGGGAAGCCCTGAGTAAACAACGGCTCTTGCAAGTTTTGTCTCTTCCCAGCCCGAAGGCCAACAGGCTCCCAAAACCCCACAAGCCTTCCAGACCCGAGCCAGCGGACACGTCATGCTCCCTGGCACATTCTGATAGGCCTGCTACAAATAGAGTCGCGGCCCTATTGGTTAGCCGGTGTAGTCCGCGCGGGGCTTCCTGGGAGGTGTAGTTCTGGGAGCCTCTGGCGCGGGCGAACCGCGGGTGTGACGTTGGAGACTTCGGCCCAGTGGCCCAGTGAGCCGACTGTGGCGGTAAAGAGGTGGGTGTGTTTGGAGAGGGAGGGATGAGAGTTCGGGTGAACAAAACCTGAAGTGCTCAAAGTTTAAGATGCCCAAGGTTTGCGGATTCGCAGAAAGATACAGACCTACTTCGAATTGGGGCGCAGAGTGTTGGGGGTGGGGAGGCGCCAGGGCCGCGGCCAATCAGGCGCCAGCAACTGTTGCCTAACCCTTGATGCCCCGCCCCTTGTCCTCACTCCAAGAAAAGGGGAGGGGCTTGGTTGTTTCTTGGCTGTTCGGTTGGGTGGGGAAAGAGGGTGTTTGGGTTTCCAGGCTGGCTGTAGTGACTTTGTACTCGCACCCCAGAGGCCTATGGACGTCCGGGTTGTGGGCGGTGGGCTCGGGTCCGGCCGCGCCCTGGCTCGGGGTTGATTGGTCAGTTCCCCCGCCGAGGCGGGGCCAGAGGCGTCACCCCCCCCCACCCCGCCCGCTGCGAGGGTAAGACCTCCGGGATTCCTAGAGAGGACTCGGAAGTGCTCTCGGGGGTGGGATTTGTGGTTTAAGCTTGGACTTGCTTACTTCCGGTGAGGAAGTGTTGGGAAGTGTTGGCTTCTGTGTTCTGCGTTTTCTAAGATTCCTGGTCTTCCAAATCTTGGCTGCGGAGAGTTTGATCTTCCAGGAGAGCTAATCGGGACTGGGGACTTGAGGGGAGGGAGTAGGGCTTTTGTGTCCGGACGGGGGATCCTGTCCCTAACCCTGAGCGGGCTGTCTCTGTGTCTCCGGGGCTGGAGCATTTCCGAGGAATTTAGGTCTATATCTTTATACCATTTCTCTTCCGGACCAATGAAGTCTTCCGTTAGTTTGTCAAGCTCTTATGGCTTGACGGACGGGACCAGTTATGGCCATTTTAATGCTTTTCACTCCTTTTCTGAGTTAAGTTTGACTTGTGGTAGAGAAAAGGAAGGGCTCCATCTGTAATAGTAAGTTTTGTCCCATTATTTATATGAAATGTAAAGTTTTTTTGTCTCTAAAATTGTGTTTTAGGTTGAACCTGATGTGAGATTTTTATGAGTGTTCTTTACGTTTTTTAAATCTTGGAGGTAATCTCTATTAATAATCATTTGATGGAGTGGGGACTGCCTTGCAGTCCACATTTTAAAGTAAATTACTTCGTTGAGCGGTCGTCTTTAGTATGGAACGTCTTTGCCATCTCTGTTTGCTCATAATGATTCCCGATATATATCAGTAGGTTGTACACTACTGAAAGTGCTCATCAGAAGATCGCAAAGAGCAGAAACAGATTGGGTCAGAGTAACACAGCCAGCCTTGAGAGAATTCCCTCTGAGTTGGAATGATAATGACAGAATCCCGGGAAGTTATAGACTTAGACCCTCCAGCTGAAACTTCACAGGAGCAGGAAGACCTTCTAATAGTGAAGGTGGAAGAAGAAGACTGCACCTGGATGCAGGAGTACAATCCGCCACCGTTTGAGACTTTTTACCAGCGCTTCAGGCATTTCCAGTACCATGAGGCATCAGGTCCACGTGAGGCTCTCAGCCAACTCCGGGTGCTCTGCTGTGAGTGGCTGAGGCCCGAGCTGCACACTAAGGAACAGATCCTGGAGCTGCTGGTGCTGGAGCAGTTCCTGACCATCCTGCCCGAAGAGTTCCAGGCCTGGGTGAGAGAACATCATCCTGAAAGTGGAGAAGAGGCTGTGGCTGTGATAGAAAGTATACAGAGAGAACTTGAGGAACGCAGGCAACAGGTGAGTGGAAGAAGTGGCAGGAGCAATGAGGAAGGAAAGAGTTAAGGAGCTGCTAAACGGGTGAGATTCTTAGCCCCGTGGTGCTTCATTCATATTCTTTTGTTCTCCTGGGATTAGGTTCACTGTGGAGATTTCCTGCCACTCCAGCAGAGAGAAGCAATATCCAGTGTGTTAACCTGTAGAAGACAATCAGCGATTTTATTTATTTTTAAGATTGTATTTATTTTTTGAATGACATGATACAAAATCCAAAAAGGTACATAAGGTTGTAATGAAAAGTAAGTTTCCCTCCCACCCCTAATTTCCCAACTGCCTAGTTCTCCTCTCCAGAGGCAGCTGTTGTTACATGAAACTTGTATACCCTTACAGAGATATACCATATCATTTATATTTTAGCATATATGTATATAATGTGCTTTAAAGACACACACAAATGTTTTTAGGCCTATACACTTCTGCCTCTTTCTTTTTTCCTGTATCTTAATTTGTGCAAATACATCTGCCTTGCTCTTTTTATATCCATTGTATGGATGAATCATAATTTATTTAACTCCTGTTCAAGGAGTTTTAGTTGTTCCATTTAAGTTGTTCCTTTAGATTGTTTCTTAATGTTTACTATAACAAACTTTTCTGAAATGAGTATCCTATATATATTTTACTTATATAAATATTAATTGTAGGATGGATACTTTGAAATCAAATTGTTGACTCGGTGGTATGTTTGAAATTTTGATAGCTGTTGAGACTGTCCCCCATAGAGGTTATACCAATTTATATTTCCACCAGAAATGTATGGGATTCCCTCCCCACAGTCTGATAACATAGTGTTATCAAACTTTTTGATTATTATCAGTGTGAAAAATGCAATATTCCATTTCTGTGCCATTTTAATTTGCATTTGTCTTGTCAGTTTAACCATAGTGTGTATTTTTAAGGGTTAATCATATATCATAATCATTTTTTGTTTTTGCAAATTATCCGTTTGTTTCTTACATGTTCCTTACCTGTTAAAAATAATAAGCATTGTGTCTATTATATGATTTGCACATATTATTTTTCCACTGTGTCGTTTGTCTTTGCTTCTGGAGATTTAAGATTTTTATGCAATCAGATTAATTCTCATTTTATGGTTTCTGGGTTTCAGGTCATACTTAAAAAGATGTTTTTCATTACAATATTATGAAACATTTTCTTTTCCACTATTTATGCTTTTAAATGATAACTTCATCTGGAGTTTATTTTTGTGTAGGATGTTTGATGTGGTTACAGTTTGATTTTTTCCTAGGTAGGTTTTTCCCACCAACTTTTAGTAATTTTTTTTTTTTTTTTTTTTTTTTTGGTGCTGGAAACTGAACTCAGGGACTCTGTGCCACTGAGCTACATCCCCAGTCCTTTTCACTCTTTGAGACAGGGTCTCACTAAGTTTCTGAGGCTGGTGTTGAACTTGTAATCCTCCTGTCTTTAGTTTTCTGAGTCATTGGGATTATAGGCTGCACTACTGCATCTTGCTTATAGTAATCTCTTTTTTCTTAACTGACTTAAAATGCCAGCTTTATCACATATCAAATTTCTGCTCGCATTCAGGGTCCTTTTCGGGTCTATTGTATTTTTTTTTAAATCTTCTTTGCTGTTCATGTATTGATATTTTAGTTAGTAAGTGCCAAATGTTTTGGCATCTGATGGGACTACCCTTAATCCTCCAGTTTCTTTTTTTTTTTTTTTCCCTAGTGTTTTCTTTTCCCCTTATGGACTTCAGAATTACTTACTGAGTTTCCACCAATCCAAAAATCCTGTTGGTATTATTGTTGGTGTTCTGTTAAATCAGGGGTTAATTCAGGGAGAACTGATTATTTTATCTTCTTGTCCTTTCCTATTTATAAACTGACCTCATTCCTTTCTCTTGCTGCTAGCCTCATGATCTAAACTTTAATTTCCTTTCTTTTTTTTTTCCCCCCTCTAGCAAAGAAGGAAAAATCTTGGGATCATGTTTATAAGAGTCGAAAGCTAGTTAAAGAATTTCCTTCATTTCTTAGAGCACTGCATTTACGTGTAAGGTATTAGTTCATTGTTCTAACCTTCTGGGTGAGGAATACCTCAGAGTTTCAGAACATCTTTGGGCTCATGGACTGATTTAGTTCCCCCAGCGATTCAGGTAACAGCAGAAGGGTGGCTGCTGACCTACCTGCAGCCAAAGCCTGCAGCTGTCCTGAAGGATTGTCCTGCAGATGGGAATGTTTACAGCTTTCTGTTCCTTATTTCGGACGAAGTACGAAGTAAAGTCTCATGGTGACATTCAGTTATTCCTTTTTTGAACCTAACTTGGGACACTAATGGACAACTTCCATTAGTTGTGTTTTACAGAAATAGATATTGAAAGGCACAGTTTAAAACCAAAAGAATTTTTTTAAATAGAGCATCTACAGCACATATTACATGTTGACCCCTCTCGTTGTGATATGCAGCTAATCAGGGACACAGAGAAAAATCTGTTCTTAGTGGTAGTCAGTAATTTCAGGTCTATAGATGAGATTTTCCCAAGAACCTCCACAGCTCACTTTGCCTTTCCCTTTTCCTGCCTTCTGGCATCCCTAACTTTGTTCCTCAGCTTTATTTCTTACTTCATCTTTACTCTTCTAGTTCCTTTCTCCTGTTCTCAGTGGCCCTCAAGGGCTACTTTGGTTCTTTGGAGCTCAGGTGCCCATTGGCATACTCGGAACCATCTGAACTTTTGTTCTGAGTGGACTCAGGAACACACAAACTTTCAGAGTGGTATTTGCCACAACTATGTTGCAGCTGCCTCTTAATGTAAAACCCATGCTACATTTTGCCAGGAGGGTTTGGAGGGTTAAAATTTAAAGTGCTCTGAAACCTAAGAAAGGGGGAAAGGGAGATAGCAATTCTCAGGTTCCTAGTACCTTTCAGTATACTGGAACTGAGCTGGTACTTTCCCAGAATAGGTAGATTCTTGAGAATGGTTGTGGCAGAGTAATTTGTGTGTACTGTAAGATTGAGCAAGGTCCAAGAGCAGAAAGTTGGAGGCCTGTAGTGCACTGGACAGGAACTAGCTTTAAGTCTTAGTGTTGATCTGTCCAAGTGTGATTTCAAGTGTGCTGTAATGTTCTTTCCAATTTCCTTTCTCTCTTCCCTTCACAAACCTTTACCCACACTGAACTCCTTATGGTTCCTGGATTGTACCAAAGATCCTTTTTTTCTGATTAAAGGTGTTTGCTAAGGTTCTGACTGCCTGGTTCACTTCTCCCTATTTTCCCCTGGCTGCCTTCTTCTCATCTTTTAGGTGTTTACTTGAGATTTTCCTCAGAAAAACCTTCCCTGGCCTCCCAGTCTCATCTGTTCTATTTCATAGCACCATGTTTCTTTCCTTGTGTGACATATACACAACCAGTAATTATCTATTTGTATGTTGACATATTCCTTGAAAGTCTTCTACAACTAGAAGTAAACCATGTTTGTTATACCACTGTATAATTAGTGTCTGACTCATTGTGGATGCACATTAAATACTTGGTAAGGGAACAAGTGAAAATCCAAAGGAATTTTACTGTATTCATTCATAGCCGCTGTATAACTATGCTGATTGACTGTGGTTTTTAGATTGTTGCGTGTCCTGAAGTGCTTCCTCAGAAGATGGTACCACCTGGAGCAGTACAGGAGTCCTTCGATTCCCAGTTCCTGGCCATGGACACCCAGCCTGAACAGGAGCCACAGAAGCCTCATCTTCTGGAGGAAAATGGTGAGGCTCAGCAGTTCAGTGGAACAGACAGGGCTGGTGCATGGGCACCCTGGCCATGTGAGCAGGTGGCATTGTAAGAGTCTGGAGGCTGAATAGCTTCTCTGCAACCAGCAGGGTCTGAGGTTGGGAAACCTGGGATGAAACTGGTATTGAGAGAGCACAGCTTCTAGGATAACTGGGACTATAGCACTTCTATTCAAAAACTGTAGCAGAGGCTTGAGAGTGTGACTCAGTGGTAGAACACATGCTTAGCATGTGTGAAACTCTGGATTCAGTTTCTGGCACCTTCCCCCTGCCAAAAAAAGCTATAACACATGATTATAATGCAGATGATAATAGCTGTAAGTACAGGTACTGTTCAAAGATCTATTGAAGTCTCTTACAGAAGTATCATTGCCAGGCTGGGGATATAGCTCAGTTGGTAGAGTGCTTGCCTTGCAAGCACAAGGCCCTGGGTTCAGTCTCCAGTACTGTAACAACAACAACAAAAAGTAAAAGTATCATTGTCTAGCTGAAGTTTTCCACCTCTGTTTCATAGAGTTAGTTGTCATAACGCTTATGTAAAAGACTCTCCATTTCCCAGTTGTATTCGTTTTTGGCTGCTCATTTGCTTTGAAATCTTATTTGAAGCAGTTTTCCCAACAACCTTTAGAACATTTGTCTTCCTCTTCCCTCCCTTTCTCCCCATCTTAATATTATCTACTTGTATTAGATACATCAAGCAAGAAAAATGAATAGCTGAGTGTCATGTTTATTATGATGTTTGTCCACAAATCCATATTCCCTAATCAGAAACCCTTGCTGTGAGATATATTTTAGAATTCAGAATTTTGCAGATTTACTATGTTAATATGATTTATACCACGTATTATACTAGTAGCAGAAAATATTTTTGCAGTGAAATGTATGCATGTTTACATTAAGTTGATTAAATAGACTCAAAATAGCTTCACGCCAGGTCAGGTTTTGCTGTCAAATTAATTCGATTCCTACCTTAATGAAAAAAAATCCATTTGGAAGTGGGCATGATAGAGCATGTCTGTATTCCCAGACACTTGGGAAGCTGAAGCAGGAGGATTCTTGAACTCATGAGTTCAAGATCAGCCCAGACAACATAGCAAGACCTCATCTGAAAAACAACAAAACAAAATCCTTTGGTATATAGAGTTGGATTTCAGAGTTGTGGATAAGGAATTATATTTCCTCTGTTTGGCCTTAGATTTTCTTCTGTGCTCCTTCAAATGGTGAGGTTTTTCCCTTGATATATTCCACTGCACAAATCTCTTCCAGTTTTCATTCTATGGTGGTAAAACTGCACCAGCAACAACAGCTTTTCTCTATGTAGTTTGTACTTTGTGTAGAAACTGTTCTAAGTACTTTTTAACCTTTAGGACCTCATTTAGCCTTCAGAGTCCTAGGAAAAATAGTCCAATCTGAGGCCAGTACCTTTTTGGTTTTTATATTTTAAGTCCTTTTGTGAATAATTTACATAAGATGCAAAAGATAGTGAGAAACAATCTTTAAGAAATTTTATTGAGAATCAGACCTCTTTGTGTCAAGTACATTTTGGCATAAAAACCTCATATAAAATGAAAGAATACTGTCACACAATACTGTCCTTTTAGCAAAATGGGATGGTCCAAGATCTTGCTGAGAAATACCACATGGTGAAGTCCTTCCTGTTGAAGGATTTCACTGGATGAAAATGTTAATAGTTCATTTTTGAAGTTAGAAATACATTCATCATCGATTTTTTAAAAAAAATTTCAGTTGTCAATGGATCTTTTGTTTAATTTTATTTATTTATATGTGGTGCTGAGTATCCAACCCAGGGCCTCACACATACCAGGCAAGCACTTTACCACTGAGCTACAGCTCCAGCCCCTCATCATTGATTCTTGAGCTTTAAAAAAATGTATATAAGATATTATCATTTGAAGACTCATTCTGAGATTTTCCTTAGAATTTTAGTTCTATCATTATTTTCATTAAAGAGTGCTATTACCTGTCTCTCTGTGTCCTCTTCTGAGTTGCCTAATAATAGTGACTGTCTTCTGCAAATTTCTTCTCTTTGTTGATATGGGCAGCAAATGAAAAATTCTGAATTTTCAACTGTGTCAAATGAAAATATGGGTATAAACAGTCTTTTACCTTCTTGAAGAATAATGCCCAAAGTACTCTTTGGGCAACATAAGTGATAATCTGAGAAAAATGAAGAATGATTTATTTTTCTATTGTGATCCAAAATATTTCCTTTGTATTTCCATTCTCATTATTTTAGTCTTTTGTGGCATTGTTGGGAATAATTAATAATGATCAGTAACAATAAGTTAATTCTTGGGATGATGAAATGATCAGTGTTTGCAGGTATAGCAAAACTAAAGTCACACAGATTCTAAACTATCTTAGATTTGTATAAGTATCCAATGGACCTCTAAACAGTTTTATCCTATTTATAGAAAATAAATTTCCTTTTTGTTCTTCAGAAGACTTAAAAATAATAAATACAGACCTATGCAGTGGTATAGCCTGTAATTGCAGCAATTCGAGGGGCTGAGGCAGGACAACAGGTTCGAGGTACCTTAGCAAGACCCCATCTCAAAAAATAAAAAGGACTGGTGATGTAGCTCAGTGGTAAAGTGCCCCTGGGTTTGATCTCTTACTATAGTAGTAGTGCACTCACTACCCCCACACACAAAGTAAAGTTTTTGAAGGCAAGAATTCTTTATATCTGCCTATTCACATAACACACAGAATAGACCTTATGCATACTTCTTGACTGACTATAAACTAACAATGGAAATTGCCTGAAAGGAGAGACTGTGAACTAAAGCCTTACTAATCTAAATGTAGTCCAAGGAACAGCAGCACTGGCTTCACATGGGAGCTTGTTAGAAATGCAAAATCTCAGGCCCCATTCAGGACTCTTGAGTTAGAATTTGCCTTGTACTGGGATCCCCAGGTGATTTGTTTAAAATCTGTGAATCCTGGACTCCAGGGAATGCTTTGGGCATGGAAGATGTAGAACTCCTGATTATTCTTGGAGATCAATAGGGTCAACCTAAGCAGAGTGGAAAGCATCCTTTACAGGGGAATGGCTAGCAGGGATTACCTTGATCAAAGCAGAAAGTCTGTTTTGGGGAGGGAAGGAGGAAAAAGAGGGTAAATATGGGTGGGACCAGAATGTAGAGGGTCTTGAGAGCCAAGCAGAAGAATTTGATCTAGTGTGGTAGGGGTCATTGTGGATTCATGAGCAAAGGAGGCACATGATGGCATCGAGAACTGAACAGAGATTCTCACTGATACCTTTTTCTCCTCCTTCAGCCCTTCCTGTTCTCCAAGTTCCTTCCCTTCCCCTGAAGGACAGCCAGGAGCTGACAGCCTCACTTCTCTCAGCTGGGTCCCAGGTGAGCTGGAGCCCCTTCGCCATCCGTGAGGACCTGTATCTCTTCTCTGAAGACTAGCCTCCTCGTTCCCAAATCTTTATGAGGAGGTCTGTTTTTTTAATCAGCAACCAGACCCATCTGGGATTGGTATCTTCATTCCCTTTTGTCTTTTTCTCTCTTCCCAATACTTCCCACTCCTCTGTGAAGCAGAATCCCTCCCCTGATTTCTTTCCTTAACGCTCCCAGTTTTTACCCTTGCTCCAGATTTGAACATAGGGACTGGGAATTTAGCAGAGATCTCCTGTTTCAGAAGTTGGTGAAAATTGAAGACGTGACTGATGTGGCTGTGTCCTTCATCCTGGAGGAATGGGGACATTTGGACCAGTCCCAGAAGTCTCTTTATAGGGAAGGCAGGAAGGAGAATTATGGGAGTATTACTTCTATGGGTAAGAATTATTTCACCTGCATGGATTAGGAAATTTTGATTTCGTTACCTTGTAAATAATATTTCCAGCACGCTCGATAAAAATATATATGGCCAGTTGTAGTAGCACAAGCCTGTAATCCCAGATACTTGGGAGGCTGAGGCAGGAGGAACTCAAGGTTGAGGCCAGCCTGGGCAACTTATTGAGACCTTGCCTCAAAATAAAATTAAAAGTAAGAAAAAAAAAAAAAGAAAGGGTGGGGATATAGCTCAGTGGCACAGCACTTGCCTGGCATGCACAAGACCTTGGATTCTATCCCCAGTAGCAAAAAAAAAAAAAAAAAAAAAGAAAGAAAGAAACATTGTATGATGTATGTTTGTATATTTTAGTTGCTGTGGCTTTGCTTTTCTTTTCTTCCTGAGAGTAAATCAACCTCTTTTTTTCCCAATTTAACTTATTCTGGTTATTTCTATCTTAATAGGGGTATAATGGTTCTTGGAGGAATAGTGTTTACCATTCAGCAAATCCCTTTTGCTTTGTTAAAATAAAAAAGAGCTTGCCAGGCATGGTGGTGCACACCTGTAATTCTGTAAACCTAATGCCTATGGAGGCTGAGGCAGGAGCATCTGCAAGTTCGAGGCCAGCCTTGGCAACTTCATGAGATCCTGTCTCAAAAAAATCAAAAATATTTTTTTAAAAAAAGGACTGGGGGCATTGCTCAGTAGTAGAGTGCCCTGAGTTAATCCCTAGTACACTTCGCATGTGCATGCACGCACACACACACATGCACAAGATAGAACTTGAAACTAATAGGTTTGGATTTAAATAAATTTTTGGTAGTTGTATCCTTTGGTAAATTAACAGAATACTTCTGATTTGTGAAAATTTCTCAGACTTTGCAGAATAACTTTTAATGGTTATTATGATACTTCAGTAACATTGTTTCCTTTCCTCTCATATGTGGATGGCTAGTTGTTCACCCCATTACCATCCTCAGACCACTAATTCCTATTTTGTGATGTTTCCCTTGGCATCTACCTTTTACATGTCATATCACCTCTTGTTTTCTGAGGTCCTAGTAACGAGGTTTTGATCCTGAAAACTAACATTCAGTTAACTGTCTGAAGCAGTGATAAAAAGCTCACCACTATTGCAAACATTTCAGAGATTATGACTTTAATCTTCTTTTGAATTCGTTCTTCTAGAAGGATCACTGTGTATCAGGCATATTGGTGGACTTCAGATCAAACACATACAAGGCCAGATTTCTTTTGAGAAATGTTATGTCAATCTACATTGTCTTAAGGATTTTTAGTTCACTCACATGCTTTTACCAGAAAAGATTTAAAACTGATTCCTCTTTTAACATTATTTGGTTGCTGTTGATACTTGTTTGTATTTCCTTTTGATTGATTTATTTGTACCAGTCCTTTGTTCATTAATCTATTGGGATCTTAGTAGTAGTCTTTTATTTCAATGAATTTATATAGTAAAATGTTAGAGTTAATGCCATTTTTTCATTCTCTTTTAATTTCTGATAGCTCATTTGTCTAATTTTCTAATTTGAGTCCATTAGTATTGCTTTATGTTTTTCATAAAGTATTGGTACTTAATGGGTTACAGAGGTTCTTAGCATCGTTCCTGCCTATATCATTCTCCACTTGGTTCTTGATTTGATTTTTTCATCTGATTTCTTTCTCATTATCTTCATTACAGCATCTTTACAGCTTCGGTATACTTTTCCACGTTATAATTAGGTTCAATTTCTGTCTCCTTAACTTCTCTTACAAGACCACATTCGATTATTTTCATGCCTGTGGCTTTCTAAAGTCATAAAGTCAGAATTTTAAAAGATGTCCATCGTGTTTGGAAATGAGATTTTTAAAAATAAATGAATGTATCTTGGAGACAGTAGTTTCCATGGAGTGGATTGGGGAACATAAGACAGTGTTTGTGAAGACTGCAGAGAAGGATTTGAAAAAGCTATTACAGATATAATTCAAGAACATTGTCTCTACAGGGGAAGAGAAAGAGGCCTAATCACTGAAAGAGCACAAGGGTTGAGTGGATAGGTGGTTTTGTACGGAGAAGTTTTAAGCATATTTAAACACTTCTGGGAAAGAACTCATAGGTTAATATGGAGACAAGAGCAGAAATGTGCTGTAGGGAGGACCAGTGAAGGCATGATGAGGTCCAGGGTATAGGAAGGAGGAGGCGCTGACTTTGGCTCAGGGAAGAGCGTTCTCTCCATTGTGAGATGATGGAGGAGGAAAGAAGACGCCACCAGTAAGTTCAGAGATGTGACTGTAGGACATTTAAGGAGTTCTTGGCTGGGTAGCTTTGACTTTCCCTGCAATGGGAGGGAAGTTTACCTGTTGAGAGGTGACAGCACAGGCAGTGTAGGTTAGGTGAGTGATGGAGTAGTGGTTCCAGTGTAGTCGAGAACACTGACTTTTAAAAGGTCATACTACACATAGTAAAAAATTCAAATAGTAAAAATGGATGTAAAGTAAAAAATAAAAAATAAGGCGCCCACTTAGTTTTCCTCACAGAGGCAAAACTATTACTAGATCTGGACATATTCTCTATGTAAATTCATGTAATACTCATAGCACATCATGCACACTATTCCATGTTTTGTTTGTTTTTGTGTATTTGAGATGGGGTCTCACTGTGTCGCTCAGGCTGACCTCAAACTCATATCCTACTTCAGCCTCTCCCGAGTTACTGGGATTATAGGCATATGCCACCATACCTAGCCTCCATTTTTACTCTTCTTAAAATCCAGAGGTGCTTGACCACTGAGCCACATCCCTAACCCATTTTATATTTTATATTGAAATAGGCTTTCACTAAGTTGCTAAGGCTGGCTGTGAACTTGCAGTCCTTCTGCCTCACCCTGTAATCCAGAGCCACTGGGATTACAGGCATGAGCCACTGCACCTGGCCCAGTTTCCATTTTTTTACTACAGTGATACAACTGGAAGTTTATGATGGAAATGTTTTCATATAGCTGCTAAGAACCACAAGTGGGGAAAGGAGCCAGCCTTAGAAAACAACATGCCAAACAGGCCACTGAGGTTGAAGATGATGATTTTGTAAAGTACCAAATATCTGGTTAGATGTGTTCCTCCAAATCCCCACTGCTTACTCAGTAGTCTGGGATTGCATTGAACGTGAACGTGGACAGTTCTATGTTTCATATCTAGACAAGCCAGGGAAATCATCAGAAAGCTTGTCGTGCACACTAAGAAGAGGCTGGGGAAGAGGCGAGAAGCCAGTGTATAAGCCAGTTGGTATAGCAACCTGTGTCATCCCTGTCCCTGGAAAGGGACAGTTGTTAATAGCCCCAAGGAGGTACATGAATTCTGAATTTTTTTTTTTTTCAAATTCACTTCTTCAGAAAGTAAACCATGTATTCATTTGATTTTGGGAACATGAGAGAATTCTAATAAGAATAAAATATATGAGCCAGGTGTGGTGGTGCACACCTGTAATCCCAGCAACTCAGGAGGCTGAGGCTGAAGGATTGCAAGCTCAAAGCCAGACTCAGCAATTTAGCAAGACCATGAGCAATATAGTGAGACCCTGTCTCAAAATAAAAATAAAATGGGCTTGGGAATGTATCTCAGTGGTTAAGCACCTCTGGGTTTAATTCCTGGTACCAAACAAACAAATATGTGATATGAATAAAAGATAAAAAATATTGTGGTACCTGGGATCACCTCACTAGTAAAACGGGAGAGAAAACATATGCGAAGTCTGGTTTGGGGCTTAAGACATAGCTCACGGGTAGATCACTTGCCCAGCATGTGCAAACATGCAAGAATCCTGCATTCACTCTCTATAGTGCCACACACACACACAAAAAAGTCTGGTTTTATGATAGTGTTTTTTGTTTATATGTTTGTTTACACTGTTAAAATGTCCTTAGGAAGATAATTAAGTAAAAATAGCTCTATAGTAAATTAAAATGTCTCCATAGTACAAGAGTTATAACTTCTGACTTTATAAAAAATAGTAACAGTACCTACCTCAAAAGATCATTATAAGGATTAATTATGCCATAAAATTTTAAAATACTCAAGATAGTGCCTGGCTCAAAGCAAGCACTCGATAAGTTAAATGTTAGCTTTTTTGTTTGTTTTGGTACTGAATATTGAACCCAGACGTGCTTTATCATTAAGTTATATCTCCAGTCCCTTGAAAAATTTTGTATTTTGAGACAGTGTCTTGCTTAGTTGCTTAGGCCTTGCTAAGTTGCTGAGGCTGGCCTGAAACTTGCAGTCCTCCTGCCTCAGCCTCTCAGTTGCTGCAATTACAGGTATGTGCCTCTGTGCCTGGCTAAATATTAACTCTTATTACCATTATTATATAATATTGAAGATTCCTTTCACAAGTAGTTTTATTAGAAAATTCTCAATAGACCATGATCTCTCTAGCATTTAAAAAATAATATTCCCTATTTTTTGTTATTTAGTGAAGATTTGTCTTTACCAACTATATTAAACTTCAGTCTTTTGAGTTAAAATATCAGTTGCTGATACAGTTGCACAAGGGAACAAGCCGTAGTCATTTAAACTTGATGTACTTATCAGTGACTACTGTATGTTAACCTAGCTCTTAAAAGTGGTAGGTACTTCTCTGAGTATAGAAAGAATTTCTTTTTTCCTTTAGGCTAATTTCTGCCACACTGAAATCCTTTGTGGATTGGAAACACTAGAAAGTTCATCTTTCTTCTTCAAGCTGTGAATTTACAGGAAGAGGAAAGTGAAGACTGGGTTAGCTGCATAACCCAATGTCAAATCTTTATTAAGACTATTTTACTTAGTAGTGCACAGGTATTCACAAACAGTTCCTCTGTGTATCATACCAAGAAGCTCTCCTCTTCATTAACTTAATATGACTGCTCTCCAGTCTCATTCCTTGGAACCATTCTTGCCAACTCTTCCTTTCCTGCCCTGCTTCAATTTTCTGCTTGAATATTCTTTATCCCATCCCTGTACTGGCAAGTCACTTTACAAAGTCATCATGCATTTCTAGATGTATTGGTTTCACTTAATTATCCAGTGTCCCTTAGTCATTTTCTTCTATTGCAGGGAATAGCTAATCTCTCCATTTTCCTTGTCTTATTTCAGATTATGAGTCTAGAGACAATGATATGGAGCTCATAGTAAAGCAGATTTCCGATGAAGCAGATTCACATTGGATGACACCAGGAAGCACTGAAAGGAATGTACCCCAGAGTCAAGAGTTTGCCGAAGTTAGTGACCTTAAGGGCATGGTACAGAGGTGGCAGGTAAACCCCACTGTGGGGAAATCCAGGCAGAATCCTTCCCAGAAGAGAGATCTTGGTGCCAGCACGGGCATTAACCGCAAGCAGAACACAAACGGCGAGAGGGGCCACAGATGTAACGATTGTGGGAAATTTTTCCTTCAAGCTTCAAACTTTATTCAGCATCGGCGAATCCACACTGGAGAAAAACCATTTAAGTGTGGTGAATGTGGGAAAAGCTATAATCAGCGCGTACACCTTACGCAGCACCAGAGGGTCCACACTGGCGAGAAGCCCTATAAGTGTCAGGTGTGCGGCAAAGCTTTCCGGGTGAGCTCCCATCTTGTGCAGCACCACAGTGTCCACAGTGGAGAGAGGCCCTATGGGTGTAACGAATGTGGGAAGAACTTCGGCCGCCATTCACACCTAATCGAACACCTGAAACGCCACTTCAGAGAGAAATCCCAAAGATGTATGTGTGAGGATTTTGTACTTGGGGAATAAATGGAGGCAAACATTGTTTTATGAACTTGGTACCACAGGATGGATGCGTTGTGATATTGGGAGAGTAGGAAGGGGCAAAGATGATAGTTTATTTCATTCTTGTTTGTACTTGATTGTCAAGTTGACAGGCAAAACCCACTGCCAGATAACTCACCTTTCCCTAGATTTATCTGCGTTCAGCTTTTTGTTTCTTTGGTAATTCCATTTTTTAAACTAATACTGCTGTTGCTTGACTTACGCACACACATTATCTGTGGACTTTTGTTGTAGGAAATGAAGAACTTACATGGTTCTTTCACTGTTTCCCCTTCTTACAATTTAGTCTTTTCACTCATTTTATCTTAAAATGATAACATAATGGTTGTATAGGAATTTTGAAGGAAAGTAGGAGGGAGAAAAAAATCACCCATAATTCCACCATCCTAATCAATAGAACTGTTATTATTTGTTGTGTTTCTTTCTCTATTTTCCATGAGCCTGTTTTACATAGTTGTACTCACAGGGTACAGTTATTAGACATACAGTTTCCATTGTTGCTCAGCCCTCCCATTTATTTTTAACATCATAGTTTACCCAGCTATTCCTTAATAGTTAAACTTCTAAATCTTCTCCTTTGTCCTGATAACTGTATTCTATCTGCGAATTTTCCTATTATTTAGGATTATTTCCTCATTATAGATTCCTAGATATGGAATTAGTAATGAAAAGATAAAAAATATTTCTATGCATCTTCATGCATATCACCAAATTGCTACCTTTTTTTTTTTTTTTTTTTTTAAAGCAGTGGTAGGGAGTGAATCTTGGGCCTTGCTCACACTAAGCAAGCACTCTACCACTGAGCCACATCCCCAGCCTACCCAATTGCTTCTTAAAATAATTTACCATACATGAGTGTTTTAAGTTTTTATGAGGGTATTGAACCTTTTTTTTTTTTTTGATTGGGAACTGAGTCTAGGAATGCTTTACCTCTGAGCTATATCCTCAGACCTCTTTTTAATTTTGAGGCAGGCTGTCTCTTAAGTTGCTCGTCTGGCCTCTAACTTGGGATCCTACTGTTTTAGCCTTTCAGGTTGCTGGGATTATAGCATGTGCCACTGCACACTGTGCGCAGCCTTAAAATATTTTTTTTTAACAAGATGAGTAAGCAGAAGAGTTTTTCTTTTTTCTTTCTCTCTTCTCTCTTTCTTTCTTTCTTTCTTTGTCTGTGTGGTACTGGGGATTGAATCTGGGGATCCTTTACCACTGAGCCCTTGTATTTTTTCCTTTGAGACAGGGTCTCATTAAGTTGCTCAATTTGGCCTTGAACTTGCAGTCCTACTTCAGCCTCCTGAGTTGCTGGTACTATAGGCATGTACCACCACATTTTGTAGTTTTTCCTCTTTTCATTTCTATTGGCATTAAGTATCTACATGCATTCCCCTCTGTTACACCTATTACATCATCTGATTATCTTCTTTTTTCCTGTTCGTTTATTTTTGGTTTTGCAAAAGAATTTATGGCACTTTTTTTTTTTTTTTTTTTTAAGGCAATGACAAAAGAAGTAAGAATGCAAGATTGAATGTTAAGAAGAAAATGGAATTTTCAGAAGCAGATATAGAACTATCAGGAAAAATCCAGAGGAATGCCTCTCAAGTTCAAGGTTTTGGAGAAGGCTATGAACACCAAGGCAAGGCAGATAGAAAGCAGGGAATTGCCATGAAGGAGATATTAGGACAACCCTCTTCAAAGAGGATGAATTGCAGTGAAGTCACCTATGTCCACAAAAAATCCTCTGCAGGAGAGAGACCACACAAATGTAATGAATGTGGAAAGAGCTTTATTCAGAGTGCACATCTCATTCAACATCAGCGAATACACACTGGGGAGAAACCATTTAGGTGTGATGAATGTGGGAAAAGTTACAATCAGCGTGTGCACCTCACTCAACATCAGCGAGTTCACACTGGTGAAAAACCCTATACCTGTCATTTATGTGGGAAAGCATTTAGAGTGAGGTCCCATCTTGTTCAGCATCAGAGCGTGCACAGCGGGGAGAGGCCCTTCAAGTGTAATGAATGTGGAAAAGGCTTTGGGAGACGGTCACACCTTGCTGGACATCTGCGACTACATTCAAGGGAAAAGGCACATCAGTGTCAAGAGTGTGGAGAAATTTTTTTCCAGTATGTTAGCCTAATTGAACATCAAGTGCTCCACATGGGTCAGAAAAATGAAAAAAATGGCATTTGTGAGGAAGCATATAGTTGGAACTTGACAGTGATTGAAGATAAGAAGATTGAGTTACAGGAGCAGCCTTATAAATGTGATATATGTGGAAAAGCTTTTAATTACAGCTCAGACCTTATTCAGCATTACAGAACTCATACCGCTGAGAAAATCCATAAATGTGATATATGTAGAGAAAATGTTGGCCAGTGTTCCCACATAAAACAACATCAAAAAATCTGTTCCAGCACAAAATCCCACCAGTGTAATGAATGTGGAAGAGTCTTCACTTTGAAGTCACATCTTAATCAGCATCAGAGAATCCATACTGGTGAAAAACCCTTTCAATGTAAAGAATGTGGAATGAGTTTCAGTTGGAGTTGCAGCCTCTTTAAACATCTGAGGAGCCATGAGAGGACAGATTCCATAAACAACTTAAGTGTATAGGTGTTTCTGTTGAAAAAACAGCCCAACTTTTGCTGTTTAGCCCAACAGCCTTCTGAAGAGAAAGTTTCCTTAACTACTATAATGAGTGTAGTAATGATGTGGAGCATTTTTCCAGCGTAACCATCAAACCTATGGGTGTGTTGAAATCCTTCAGTTAGAACGCAACTTTAGGAACCTGGAGCATCCACAATAAAGAAATTCCTGTTTGCTTTTCCCGTTGAGAAGCACTTTGATTAGCATCCTCATGCTTGAAAATAGACAAAAAGAACCTCTGAAGACATCCAATGAAGGAAAGCCTTTAGATGATACTATTTGAGACTCAAAAAACTGACACTGGGAAAAGCCTCATGAATGCAGTAGAAATAAGCTTTATTTGTAGTTTCGGCCTTGTTTGACAGTATATCTATTCAGGGAAGAGTGCAGTGAAAGAAAGAACTCTTTAGCATGATATCCATTTTGGTACCTCAGCAATGAATCTTTTCTAGAAATAATTACCCCACCACTAGAATACTCCATTGTTCCCACCTTGAGTATTAAACCCTTTGAAAAGAAATGGATTAAAGGGATCTCTGTTTTGGCAAAATTGGGGCTCAGAGGCTGGATGGGATGTGCTCCTGCTGCCTTATTCAACCTACAACTTTTCCATGAAACACTAACACTAGTTTTGATTCTTCTAGCAAAAAGGTTGGCTAGTAGAGTTTGTGAGGAACAATGCCAGCTAGTCACATCTTATATGGTATGAGAGCAAAACCTTTGGGTGATTGAGAAGACAGGAGAACTATAGACTGGTTTGTATTATTCACAAGGAAAAGGACAGCTAAATCCAAGTTGAATCAAAAACCTTGGTCCAAGCAGTAGGTATGTCAATCCCAGGTACCCTGGGGGTAGACCTCCCCTATAGATAGGGAGATGGCATGGAGAATGAGGTTCAGTTTACACTTCAGCTGGAATGGAAAAACAGTAACAAGGAACAGAAAGGAACTGGTTGGTTAGCTCTGCTGTGTGGGAAGCTCTTGTTAGAAGATGACATGGATAAGAATGTTGACTTGCTCCTGTTTTCCAGAGCGGGCAAGAGCACTTCTGCTGACCTCGCCTGTGCACAGTAAGTGCCCACTAAGTATTAATTAGATGTGTGGTGCAGGTGGTTTATATTATATTATTCACAAGGAAAGTATACTTTGCCACACTGTCACCCACCACCCAGCTGCTCTGTGATTTGGCTGCTAAATGCTCACAGCTTTCCTCCAGATACTAGGGATTTGCCCTCAGAAGATGGGAGCTGCTTCAGTCCAGAAGTTCTCCCCTCTACACCCCTAGCCACTCATTAATTGATTGGGGGTACAAAAGGTGAATCACTTGTCTGAAGGGGAAATACTCTGTGGTGCTGTTTATGCTCCAGAACCTTCTTTGAGGATCAGAGCAGGTCAACTTTATCTAAGCCACATCTATACTTGGCTCTTTTCTTTCACTGTCTTTTCCTTCCCTACTCAAGGGCTTTTCTTGAAGAGCATGCCCTTAATTAGTTACTGACTCTGAATCCTTGTCTCAGGCTGTACTGTAGAGAACTTGAACTTGTTCTGAAACATTTGGTGCCATGAGTGGTCCTAAGGAAGCTGACTAAGAGTGGCTTGTGGAGGCCTGGAGGTGTAACTCAGGGAAAGAGCTCTTGCCTAGCTGGCGTGAGGCCCTGGGTTCAATCCCAAGCACCACCAAATAAAAGGAGTGGCTTGTGGAGTTGGTCACTCACCATGAGGCACTAAGGACACTCTTATTGATGGAGGGTGGAGTGTTGCTAGTCTTGGGCACATAGTACCTCTTCTACCACTGAGATGTTCACTTGTGAACTGGGTGGGAAGGGATGAACTAACTTGTGTAAAGTTTGGAAAAAACAGGAAAATAAGGATTAAAGAATTGGGTGGAATCAGTATTCTTTGGAGAGAGAAATGACAGGGTGACTATCCACCAACCCAAAGTGTGGGGGCTGGGGATATGGCTTAGTGGTAGAGTCTTTGCCAGGCATGCATGAGACCCTGGGTTTGATCCCCAGCACTGCAAAAAGCAAAAACTACAAAGTGTGAGTGTCCAAAGGCCTAGGATTTAAAAAATCCTCATCTGCAAACAGAATTATAGAAGTCCAGGTAAAAGGCTTAATTGAGAATGACAGGACTCAGCAAAGCCTGGATTCAAGACCAAGACAAGTCTAACCAAAGGGGGCTCTGGTGGGGAAGAGGTGGAAAAGATGGGACTCCGGGTAGCTGTACTCATTTAAATCCCTAGATTCCCTTGAACTGCATAAGTGACCCACTAAGATAGCACTTGCCCCTGCTAGATAAAACCAAGATGCCTCGAATGAGGTGGGTGATGTACAAGACAATGCTGACCTTCACAATCTGCTCCAACCTCCCTACTGGTCTCCCAAACAGGTTAGAAGGATCAGCCCAACTGCAGTTGTCAGGCCTGCTAAAGAAGCACAGTGATACCACACTGAAGGAGCTGCAGGTCCTGGTAGCATATGCCGGCAGGATTAGGAGACCGTGCCAGAGAGAGGATCCCAAGAGTGCTGACCAGAGAGGTTAAAGTTGGAATGGGACCATCTGGCATCAAGGTACTCCATGTGTGACAGAACTTAGCAATATGGAGATGAGGCTAATACACTGCTGGGATGATTCTTGAAGGCATGTGACAGCCAGTGGCCCACATTAAATGAAGTGGAGAGGCCATGACTCCTGAACAGAGGGATCATGAATAGATGATCTAGGATGGGACTACCATCACCAGCTGTGTTCCCTAGGAGGGTCTGGGGAGCACTCCTTTTACAAAGGTAATAAAGACCACACTGGTGCTAGGGCTGTCAGTATCACCGAAGCCTAGTAGTAGCTGTCCTCATTTGCTGGGGCTGATAGTAAGAAATGCTCTTAACGCTACTGGGCTCCTTAGTAGCAAAGGGGATGATGGATCCTGAATAGCGAAGCCAATTGGCAGAATGTAACTGTTAGAAACAAAGTGGGCGTAATTACTATAATGGACAGCAAGGCCTGACGGGACAGATGGGAAGCTGACTTCAGGGCTACATGGAGATGGCTAATGAAACAAGCATGTTGCTTAATACAGTTACAAAGAGATAAGAATGAACAGAAGTCTGGAGCCAGCTACTACTCTATTGAAAAGTTATAACCCCCAGCTCAGTTTGTAGGTATAAACCAATTCTTAGAAATCACTGATTAAAGGTGAGTCTAGTTCCTGCCGAGCATGGTGGTGCATACCTGTAATCCCAGCGATTTAGGAGGCTAAAGCAGGAGAATCACAACTTTGAGGCCATCCTTAGCAATTTAGCAAGCCCCATCTCAAAAAATGAAAAGGACAAATTAAAACATATTCTTCCAACAGTGATTCAATAGCATCATCTGTGAATACAAGATAAGGTTCAGTGATTGATGGGCATCTTTTTATGTCAGCTCAACATCTTTCATTAATAAAGGACAAATATCAGTATATTGAATTAATGAGAATTTTGGGAATTTTTCCCCACTCTTGTTGATTAGATCAGTGAAGATATTCTACAAAATCGCACGGCTTTAAATATTTCTCACCAATAAAATAAAAAGGACCAGGGTGTAGCAAAGCACTCTTGGGTTCAATACACAGTACCCCCACACACCAAAAAAGGAGGAGGCTAGACCCTTGAGGAAAGATCCTGCAACATGAGGACAATATATACAAAAGATTTCCCTAATTCTCCTAAAGAGGTCCATGATCACTTACCATACACTAGGAAGAAGGGGAATACCTGAAGCTCCATCATTTCCTCCATTTCCCCTTTTATTTTCCTGGAGGGTCAGATAAATGGAGTCCTAGCCCAGGTTTATATCCCAGTGGATCCACTGGGTGCACACTTGATGGTCTTTTTCCTGGTTTCTTGGTATGTGATTGGAATGGACATACTTAGATGGCAGAGCTTTCACTTTGGTTCCTTTACCTGTAGATCAAGAGCTATTGTAGAAAAGTAATACTTTGGTTAGTATCTTCATGCTTGAAAGTCTTCACAAGGAAAAGGCTATGACTATGTTGGATGTGGTGGAAGCCCTTGAAACTACCCAATCCAGTCAAGTTAGTTAAGCCAAAATTGTATTTCACCTTAGGAATGGCAGACTAGTACCACCCTTACATATTTAATAGATGGGAGTGGGTAAGTGGTCCCTCTCATGTCTTCATTCCATTTCCCAGTCTGGTCCCTGTAAAACTAAGCCCATGGGTGATGGCAGATGACAAACTACAAGAAACTTAGCCAGGTATTAACCCCAGTTACAGCTGCTGTCCCATGTGGGAGGTGTCCTTAGGACTGATACTTCAGATGTAGTATGTAGCTATTGATCTGGTGAATGCATTTTTTAATATCCACAAGGAAAAAAGATCAGAAATAGTTGACATTTCCGTGAGATTGATAATAGTATATATTTACCTCCTTGATTCAAGGTTATGTTAATTATTGTCCAATGAGTTCTCTGAACATTCTGTAGAATATCACACTGGTCATTTTTAACAGTGCTATCCTTCTAATTAAACCCAAAAGAGAAAGAGGTGGCAAGTGTGTGTGTGTGTGTGTGTGTGTGTGTGTGTGTGTGTGTGTGTGTATGTATGTGTGTGTATGTTTTAATGTTTTAGACAGGGCCAGTGTTGCCCAGATTGACCTAGAACTTGGTGACTGTCCTGCCTGTATACTGAGTAGCTCCCAGTACACCCAGATAATTCTGATAAATTCTGGACTAGGACCAGCCAGGGCCCCAAAAGGCAATCTTTTTTAAGGGAAGAAATGGGAATAGTCTCCATTTTGAGTTGAAAAATTTTAGTAATATAAAGTCTTCAGAGAGGCTGAGAATGTATATAAGGAAATGGCCCCTAGCCACTACACCCAGCTAATTCTGCTCAATTTTTCTGTTGATGTTTTTACAAAGGTACCAGGCCATCTGAGTGTGATCAGACTCTGGAGAATGAAGTTGGGGCCCTTTTCTTGCAGAGGAATCAATTAGAAATAGATGCTATGTGCTAGTTCTCAAATGTTACCTGCACCTTCCACTCAGGTTAGATTGTGCATCAGTCCCTACTTACGAGCATTCTACTTTTCTGCAACTTACACGTCACAGCAACTTTCATGCTTTGTGCCATCGGATACACAGATTTAAAGAATAAGGAGGTGCACTACACATTCTGATGTCACCTGAAGGTCACCAGATGTTCTGGGTACCATAAATCTGAAAGACCATTTAGAAGTTAACATCTTAAGCATTTAGGTGTGGCTTTTCTTTAGGATTTAGAATGCTGGGCAAAGGAAAGGGAAGAAAAATTGCCAAAATCAATTCCCAAAGGATTGGCCCTTGTTACAAGAGTTGGAATTAGGATTGAAATGCTGGGATGCTCAGCTCTGAAGCCTGAATTTTCTTGGCAGCATGTGGAATATCTTTTTTCTTATATATGAGCATTTGTACCCTATGTTCATATAGTGCTTTACATTTCTGAAGCATTGTCTTATGACCTTCAGAAGTTATGCTGGAGAAAGCAAGAGGTACAGTACCCATCTTGTTGCAGGAGAAAAGATGTCTCCAGAGAGAAGGGGGAACTGGACTCTGGACCAACAGGGTTCTTGGCATACGTAATGGAAAAACATTTCAGCGTGTTCCAGTCAAAGGCATAGCAGAGGCTTAGTTAGGAAGTAGATAAACATTCAAGGGAGAACAGATATGGGGGCAATGCCTTTGGGGTAAACAAGGAAGCCACATTCACATTCAAGGGAGAATGCAGATTATCTCCAGCGGGAGAGCCAGAAACCCATTGGTGGGGGGTGTTAATATTTATAGGGGGCCAGTGCACGACCAAACTCAAGTCTGGCAAGGGGTGAAGGAGGATTGGATTCACAGACACAGATCTTGAAGATTAAGCTGGGATCAGGTGGAGCTCTGCTCTCTGATGGGGATGCAGATCTAAAGAGTCATGTCAGCAATCTTTTTTTTATATATGCCTCATTATGAGGTTAAAGACTATGCAAGCATTCTTCTTTGTATTCAGGAAAGTTACAGAAACCAGGACACCTGTGTAGCTTTTCCACAGTTGAAATGCACAGTTACAAAGTGCAATGTTAGGAGTTCTCAAGAAAGTCCATTATTTAAAGTTACTGTAAAACTGGCAGGAACCAGAGAAAGAGCTGGTGAAACATGGTTGTCTAGCATAAGAGTTCCTTCCTTCCCAGGAGCTGTGTGCCTGAGATCAAGTTCAGAGCTGATAGGACTCTTGCACACAGCCTCCTCACACAGGGCATTGCCACTGCAGCTGAGCATCCTGTGCCCTTGCACAGGAACATTCCCAGGCACCAGGCATGCCACAGCCATGGAGTCATCAGAGACCCCCAGTCTCAGTCACTGCTCTCTCATCCTGTCACCACTCTCCAGAACTGGTGCTAGGGGCTGGACAAGAAGTGGAGGTGGGGTGGAAATACACAATTTTGTGCCAGTTTTTCCATTTCTTGTGCATTTCCCTCAGTTCACAAGGGCATGATCTGAGAGCATGTCACTCAAGCTCAAGATTTAGAGTGCTTTCTGCATCTCAATGGCTATTGGGCATTTACGATTCAGTAATCTCTCTCTTTATCCTAAATCCTTAAGTTCACAGATGAAGAAATGGAGGCACAAAGATATGACTTGATTGTAATCAGTTATCTCTGAAACAAAGCCCAGAACTCCAGGTTTCCTACACCTAACCTAGATAATGCTCCGCACTGTGTAGTTGATGTTTTCATAGCTTCCTAGTGTTCTCATTCTGGCAGCAAATTACTAGAGCTCCCCTCCCCATTCCAACAGCTGAATAAGGAGGGTGAGAGAGCAAGGTGGCTCCCTCTGGGAGCCTTTAAGTTGGCAAAAGTTTTCATCTCAAAATGGGGAATAGTTCCACAGCTCTTCCCTTAAAAGAGTGAGAAGAGCTGGGCATAGTAGCACACATCTGTAATCCCAGTGGCTGGGGAGGCTGAGGCAGGAGGATTACAAGTTCAAAGCCAGCCTCAGCAACTTAGCGAGACCCTGTCTCTAAATAAAAAATAAAAAGGGCTGGGGTTGTAGCTTAGTGGTAGAGCACTTGCCCAGCACACGTGGAACACTGGATTCGATTTTCAGCACACATAAAATTAAATAAGTAAAATAAAGGTATTGTGTCCATCTACAAGGAATTTTAAAAATAAAAAGGACTGGTGATGCAGCTCAGTGGTAAAAGATCCCTGGGTTCAATCCCCAGCACCCCGCCCCTGCCGCCACCCCTGGCAAATGAGATGTCGAAAGACTTATCTTTTATTCTGGACTCTAGCTGGTCCTAGTCCAGGAATGGGAAGCCTGGGGCATGTCCTCATAAAATTTATGACAGCTCCCCAGAATCATCTCAAGTACCCTGAGCAACCCAGGGCAGGAAGCGCTGTGAAAAGTGGGATTAGCGTGCAATGTTCAGAGCCTCTGGAGGCATGGAACAACTTCTCTTCATCATCTTTGATCTTCAGCGTAAGTCTTTTAATTAGGGATTTAATAGCTGTGGAGGGCTGTCAGCCTGAGCAGAAATGATAGGGAGTTAGCAGGTGGTGCGCTTATCTTGACTCCAAGTTCTTCTGTGTACTTGTTACTCATGAGGGACGTTCTGTGTTATGCATTGAGTATTGGTTTTAATGATTATAAAATGCTTTAAGGGGTTGGGGATGTAGTTCGGTGGTACAGTGCTTGCCTGGCATGAACAAGACCCTGGGTTCAATCCCCAGCACTACACCCCCCCACACACACCCAAAAAGGCCTTTACATCTCAATGCTTAGTTTCCCAGCATAAGATGGAGCAGGGCCATAAAAGGAAAATAACTTATCTGAGATTATCATATCTGCCGGAAGAACTGGGACTAAATAACTAAACGGCACAGTGGCACACACCTGTACTCGCAGCTACTCAGGTGGTTGAGGCAGGAAGACCACAAGTTCAAAGCCAGCCTCAGCAACTTAACAAGACCCTAAGCTTCTAGTGACACCCTCCCTGTCTCTAAAGCTCTAAAACACTCCTGGATTCAATTCCCAGTACCAAAAACAGCCCCCTCAAAACAAAACAACAAAAAACACAACCAACAAAAAATTCCCCAGAATCAGCTTTAGCTAAATAGCCATATAATTAAGAAGTCAGAACTCATTAAACCCTGCAGTCTAGAAACCAAGGAGATCATATCTCCTATATTAAGCAAAATGATTTCTTTTGAATAAACAAAAGCGTAATCTTTTGTTTTTTTCCTCTTTTGTCTAAAACTTTTCAAAAATGAACAATCTCATTTATGTAAAGTTATCCCTGCAACATGCCCATTGCCATTCCAATTTATCCCTGGCAAAACTGCTAGCGAGATACACACTTATGTTATAGTTAGAAAACATGAAGGAAGGCAAGTATTTGACCCAGAAAGGGCAGGATTTTAATCGAGAAGCCTCTACAAAACTACTGTGTGCCTTAGGGATGGTGCTACCCATCGAGGAAGTTGGTCAAAGGCCATCATCAACCAACAAGAAAGACAAACCTTAAATATGGGGAGAGGACACAAGAGAAAGCAACTGACAAGTACATCAAGATAGTTTTTTTTTTTTTTATTGTAAACAAATGGGATACATGTTGTTTCTCTGTGCATGGAGTAAAGGCATACCATTTGTGTAATCATAAATTTACATAGGGTAATGTTGTTTGATTCATTCTGTTATTTTTTCCCTTCCCCCCCACCCCTCCCACCCCTCTTTTCCCTCTATACAGTCCTTTCTTCTTCCATTCTTGAAGATAGTTTTTACTTGCTCTCTTTTGTTCCTACCTTGGTCAAGTTGGATTCTATTTCACAGGGCCCACATAGTTTCCAGACTTTACCACCAACCTCCAACACTTGCCCTCTACTAGAGTCGTCCAAACTATTTGCTTTAGCTATGATTCCCAAAATAGCTCACTGAAATTTTGCATTAGCATCATTTTTATTTAACTTTTTTTTTTGTACCAGGGATTGAACCCAGAGCCACTTATCCACTGAGTCACATTCCCAGCCCTTTTTATTTTTTATTTTGAGATGGGGTCTTACTAGGTTGCTTCTTAAATTGCTGAGACTGGCTTTGAACCTGCAGTCCTCCTGCCTCAGCCTCCTTGAGTACTGGGATTACAGGTGTACACCACCATGCCCAGCTTTATTTAAAAAAAAAATTGAAAGCTGGATATGGTGGTACATACCTGTAATTCCAGCAACTCAGGAAGCTGAGGCAGGAGGATCATAAGTTTGAGGTCAGCCTTAGCAACTTAGTGAGGCCCTAAGCAATTTGGTTAGATAGACCCTGTCTTAAAATAGAAAACAACAAGGGCTGGATGTTGCTCAGTGGTTAAGCACCCCTGGGTTCAATCCCCAGTACCAAAAAAAAAAAAAAAAAAAAAAAAAAAAAAATGAGGTGGTGTCTGGCTGTTGCCCAGATTGGCCTCAAACTACTGGGCTCAAGCAGTCTTCCTGCCTCAGCCTCTCAAGGAGCTGGGACTGAAGTGGGTATACCATGCCTGGTTACCTGTTGATTATTCTGCAGTTCTCAGGCCTGTCAGACGCTTGTTTCTCTTCCTTTTACACAATGGCTTGAAGTCATCAGTTCTGTACCCTTGGTGGTAGGTACACGGTCACCTGGTTTTGTTGTAGATACTGCCCCTGGGTTTCAGTTTCCTGTCCTAATTGCTGCGTATTTTAAAGGAGGTGTTTGGGGAAATTCACAAACTATGTCATTGTCATCCCTCCTTCTCTTGTATGCCCTTTTTGAGAGCAATGGAAACCTCCACAGATGTCTGCCAACAGACCACCTCCAAACCTCACTAGTTAGAATTATAACACATCCATACCTAAAAAACCTGGGGGTGGTGACAAGGAGCATGGTGTTAGAGATCAGCAGCAGGACACTTTCTGGAATTACAATTAAAAAAATAATAATAATAAAGCTATAAAATTACTGTATGAATACTAGAATATTTCATGTTACATAGATATATGAATTATTGTGGAGTAAGAACAGGATTTCTTTTTTAAAAGTATTTTTTAGTTGTCAATGGATCTTTTATTTATTTATTTATGTGCAGTGCTGAGTATTGAACCCAGGGCCTCACATGCCAGGCAAGTGCTCTACCACTGAGCCACAATCCCAGCCCCAAGAACAGGATTTCTACAAGACATGGAGGCTGTCAGAGGCACCTCCATTTGTCTGTTTCCAGTATAAGGTAACATTGTACTGGTTATGTGAGCCTTGTGGACTTACAGAAATTATTTGGTTTTACTAAACTAACCCTCACAAATTGGTCAGATGGGTTAACTAATATCTGAAAAGAAATAATGACAAGTACATCAACGATGGATTGGATCATATCAAGAAGCACGGGGTAGAGCACATGCCTAACATGAGCAAAGCTCTGGGTTCCATCCTCAGGAACATTAAAAAAAAAAAAAAAAGCCAGGAATCACGTTCCAAGGATTATTACCAACTTTATCCGCTACTGGAAGTTAATGTATTTCCTAGAAATCTTAATTTTTTTACTTACTCATCTCTGAGAATCAATAGAGCTTTTTTCTCTCAAACACATTTTTTCCTACAGTTCTATTTGTTCTTAGAATTCAATTCAGGCTCTCATTACCTATAGCATTGATTACTACAATGATCTGGTTGGTTTCATTAGCTTCAACTTCTCCTGGTTCTAAATCAAACTACATAACAAGGACTGAACAGTACTGCCAAGACATAGCTCTGATCACATCACTCTTTCCCCTCAAAAATTAATCATGAACCCCTCTATTCAAAGACCACCATAATGTGACACTCTGAGTCTGTCTTAGCTCCCTTTTCTTCACAGACCCTATGCTTGAGCCAAACTGGTCTCACTGTTCAGCCACTGCGACTTCCTTCCCATCTTCATCCCATCGCCTGGAACAACTTCCCTCCCAGTTCCATCTCTTAAAATTCTACTTTTTCTTGAAACCTACTAAGCGTTTCCAATAGCTGTTGACACTTTTGTCCCATTTTACACTATTTTTGTTCTCTTTGTCATCATTATGTTGCCATTCTTCTCATTCTTTCCATTACATTTTCTTTGCTGACTTTCCTTCAATTTTAGTGACAGGTCTCCTGAAATTGCCATTCAGTCTCTGGTATTTTAAAATGGAGGAAGTGTTTTTGACATCTGGGTCAAAGTTCTAACAGTGAGAAGGAGAAAACATTCCCAGAAACCTTTGCTCACAGTGGCAGTATGAATCACAATGAATGCACTCCAACAAGGAGGCAACACCGAGAGCCAGGCTGCAGTCAGGACCAGTCACTCGTTCCTGATTTGGACAGGCCGTCATGGGAATGTTTTCCTGTTTCAAGGCAGCACTCGTAAGAGTGGAAAGCTTGGGTTTTAGTTTACATTTCTCAAATGATCCCAGCACCTAGTTAATCCTCTCTGGCCTCCAGACTGTCTCCACCATTGTATACCAGTTCGTATGCAAAAGTGCAATAGCTCTTACCCTGAAATGTAATTTTTAATGATGTCCTACTTTATATCAACTAGGCTACTCAAGAATAAAGACTGGCTGGGTGCAGCTGCACATGTATGTAATCCCAGCAGCTCAGGAGGCTGAGGCAGGAGGTTGGCAAGTTCAAAACCAGTCTCAGCAACTTAATGAGGCCTTAAGTAACTTAGTGAGACCCTGTCTCAAAATAAAAAAATAAAAAGGGCTAGGAATGTGGCTCAGTGGTAGAGTGCTTGCCTTGCATGCCAAACATAAAGACCTGGGTTTGATTACCAGCACCACAAAAAACAAAAGAAGAATAAAGACTGGTTGAATAGTGAAGTAGTGTTCTCCTGTAATGTCAGGAGGCTGAAGCAGGAGGATCACAAGTTTAAGGCCAACCTCAGTAAATTAGAGACCCTGTCTCAAAATAAAAAATGAAAAGGGCTGGTGATATAGCTCTGTGGTAAAGGGCTCTTGGGTTCAATCCCCAGTATAAAAAAAAAAATAAAATTTTATTTTTAACATAACATTTAACATTGTTCTTTGTAAAGCAGTTGACATTTAAAAAGTATCTGTTCAAATGGATACAATATCAACATTTTTTTTTCTCATTTGTAGAAAGTATAAAGTTCATTCTAGGCCTGCTATTTCACTTCTTGCAAGGGCATATCTTACAAGTTAAGAGTTTTTGCTGTATCACAAATGCAAGGTTATTTATGAAAAATCTTAATGAGGGGGGAACAGTATTTTTAAAATACAGAAATAAATTATGTCAATAAGTAAGTTACACAAATTTGTTAACTTAAGAACAGACTGATCACCACTGAGAAGTCCAGGTCAGTGGTGAGTAGTGGTTACCCACAGGCAGCGAGGATCTCGCTGGGGCCTCCAGATGTTATGGGGCACAACTTTAGAACAGACTGATCACCACTGAGTTCAAATTTGAGAATCTTTATTAAGCTGGCCGGCTGACTGTCTCACACAATGCCCAAAAAAATAGCTATTGGGAGAACAGCTCCGACCATAGGGTTGTAGGGGTTCTTATACCAATAATCACATCAATTATAAGTGTCTGTTGCTATGATTTGAAATTACAAACATCATGAGATCATCGACAGAGGGGAAGTGGGTCAAAACGACCCTTACCTAGGTACAAACTAAAGAATGGTTACTAACATCCACACAATCACCGTTCCCTTGGTACATTGTTTAGAAGCAATAAGAATCAAAAGAGCAATTTTTCATTACATAAGAACTGTCATTTTGTATTGCTAAACATGTCACCCTACGTAATTGATGATGGGTACAGAGGTGAGGTGTTCCCATGGGAGAAGCTAAGCAATTGTTGATGGGTACAGAGGCCCGGTCTTCCCACAGGAGAAGCTTATTTCTTACATAACATGCAGTCTCAGAGCAAAACGGAGTCTGTTTAGTCATTTCCCTTATAGTCTGGCCTATAACATTCTCATGGAGCCAGATCTGTCAGCCCATCACAATGCCTCCCATTACATTTCCCTGTGTAACAAACCTTTTGCTCCAGCAAATTCTATTAGATTTAATTGATCTGTTCACAGTGTATTCTACACAATTCATTTATTGCTTGCTTCTGATCTACTTGCCGGTGGCCTGTATAATTTTTATTTGGTCTTCTGCCATTTGGTATTTCTTAATAAAAGAAACATCTTTCATATGCTGGTAGCACCACAAGAAATGGATGTGGGCATTAGGTTTTATCTAGCTAAATTTTTCACAGTGAAGTTCAGGCTGACATTGAATTTGAAAACCAAAGTGTCTTGGAGATAGCAGCTTATTTTACTTAGGGCAAATTTCAGGGACAACCCTGCCAGCTGGTGGCACACAGCACTCTGGTAATCAAACTCCTAATGGCCCAAATCACGTCCTACTGCACCACCCACAAACCCCCTTCACTAAGAGGAACCCCTGCAAATGGGGCAGTTACCTCACATAACTGAAAAATCCACCTATGGGCTGGAGTCTCTCTTTTAAAATCCTTCATAAAGTCCTAAAACCGAAAGGAAAAAGGTTAAGTGTTCCTAATCTTTCCTAGGTTTCAAACATTCTGTAATCACCATTAGCGGTGGTGGGTTCTGGGGTGAACAGATGATCTGCAACTCATAATGTGTAATAAACCTGTCAACTTAAAAGTAATTGGGGTCCTCAGGAACTCAGAAGTTAGAGTAGGGTTATTTCATCCAAGACCCCACAGGGTGAAAACCGAGAGCGAGTGGGCCCGGGAAAGGCACACAGAGGGCCTCTATTTGGTCCCGAAACATCCCACCCCAGCCAGTTACCCAAACTACGCTCCCTTCCCGCCAGGATCCCGGGATGTTTCCGCAGGAGACGGTGCTTCCTTCAGCAAGGCTGGGACTCAGGACACGGAATGAGGACCCTCTTCCACCTGCATCAGGGGCGGTCGTGGCCAGGGGCATTGCGGAATACCTCGACTTTTGCCCCGCCCTGTGTCCCGGCGGGACCCACATCTCAAAAAAACAAAACAAAACAAAACAAAACAAAAAACAAAAAAAAACGCCCGGAGAAAACAGGACCGCCAGGATGGAAAAAGGGAGAGATGCGGACAACTCAGATCCTCCGGTCATTAGAACCCAGAGGAAACAAATATTGCAAGAACCGGAAACGCGTCAGCACCCGTCTTCCGCCGAGCTCGTGGTCCTCTCTAGGATCATGGGAGGACTTTGCGCCCCTGTCCTCGACTATGTGAGCTTTAATCTCTGGCTTTGGAGATCTCTGTGTTCAGCTTGGAAGACAGGGAAACTGCCCTTCACAGATACTTACACGTTACTTATATTTTATTATTGATGGCAGTAATTGTTAATAGTTATAATTATTATCAGTCAATAATAATAATTAGGGTGTTTGTATGGCTGAGGATCTGACACAAGGGAATGGGTAAAAGAAGATCAAGGATAAGTGATTCAAAAAATTGAAGTGGTTGCTTCTCTTGGGACCATGATTATTTATGTGTTGCCAGTTGTGCAGACAGTATTTCTAAATACTTGATCTATGCCGAAGATTTTTTTATTATAGTGTTAGCTTTGCATTACTGTGACAAAGTAACCTGAGATAATTTTTAAAGAAGGAAAAGTTTATTTTGACTCAGTTTCAAAGGTTTCAGTCTGTGATCAGCTGGCCCTGTTGTTTTGGGGCCTGTGGTGAGGAAGCACACTATGGCAGGAAGAAGGTGGCAAAGAAAGTTACTCACCCCATAGCAGCGGGGAAGCAAAGAGGGAGAAGAAAGTGTTGGAGGATGGGTTGTCTCAATATTCCCTTGGAGGACCAGCCCCAGTGATCTAACTTCTTCCCACTAGGCCTCACCTCACCTCTTAAAGGTTGCACCACTTCCCAATAGTGACACTTACACAAGTCGTAGCATCCTTCTCCTCTCAGCATTTCTGATCCAGTTAAAATAGCAGTTTGCTACTTTTTTTTTTTTTTTTTTTTTTGTACTGGGGATTAACCTCAGGGGTGCTGAGCTGCATCCCCAGCCCTTTTTTATTTTGAGATAGAGCCTAGCAAAGTTGCTGAGGTTGGCCTTGAACTTGCAATCTTCCTCTTACAGAACTGGGGCCTTCTGGGAAACTGAAGTAGCATGAAGACTCCCGATACCTTCAAACACTGATTTTTGTGATCAAGTTGGAAAGATTTGTCATGTCATGAAGAGTAACAGGCATGAGTTTGTTGAAAGGATAGAAAAAGGATAAAGGAGACACTCTAAAGGGAGAGTTTTTCCTCTCAGGAGAGGGACACTGACTCTCCTGCACTCCAGTTTAATTGGGAATCCCAGAGAAGTTTCCAGAGAGTCCTGCCCAGATCCAACTTTTGACTGATAGCAGGATGACATCAGACTTTCAAGTCCCCTCTGCCATGCCAACTCTGGGGCACCTTGGCCATACTGACTGGTTCTAATTGGATTCTTAACCACAAATTCTTACAGATTTTTATGGTTAGGAGGAATTATTCTTACCTCCCTGAGATTCAGAATCTGGTATGTGAAAAGGCACACAAAAGTCTCCCCCTTCATGGTAACTTGGGTTCCTCTTATCAACATTATTTTGGGTCTGCATTTCTCCTGCAGATAACAGTTAGTTTGCTGAAGAATGTGATATAGTCTGTGCACTTAAGCCAGGCAAGGCTGCAGTTAAATTGCTTCTTGGCAAAGAAAGCATGTGGGGGTCAACTTAGCGGGCCTCTTTTATAGAATTCCCTTAACCTCATGTCCCCATCTGTGTGTCCTGTCACTCCTGCCTCAGTCTCCTGGGATTACAAGAGTGTGCCACCATGTGCCCAGCAACAGTTTGCTGCTTTGTTCAGATTCAAACTCAAAACTTTCCAGAAGCTGTTCCAATCTGCCTAATTACCCCATGTTTCCTCAGCAATCGTTTAGCTCAGTTTCCCTGCTCTGGGACTGGTGTTTGAACTGGTCTTCGAATATGCTAGGCAAGTGCTCTACAACTAGGCTACATTGCCAGACCTTTTTATTTTGAGACAGTCTTGCTAAGTTGCCCAGGTTGGCTTTGGGTTTGTGATCCTCCTGCCTCAGCTTCCCCAGTAGCTGGGATTACAGGCCTGTGCCACCTTACCCGGCTAGCTTAGTTTTATGTACACATGAAAATGTCTATCTCAAACTACAAAAGTATAAATAGAGGTGTAATATTTTACTTCTTTTGTACCTATGCATGACTAGTGCAATAGGGAGCTTAAGGTAAAAATTAATGAAGCATTCAATCCCTTGGGAATAGCTGCATATACATTTTCTTTATATAGTTAATGCTAAAAATCATAAATTTTATGAGTTGGTTACTTCTACCCGTGTCATCTGAAGAAGTGTTCAAAGACTATTTTGCTCAAAAGCAAAATGGTAGCTACTGTTTCTTAGAGAACCCTGCTGTTAGGGCTCAATGGCTACTGGAGGGGAGGGAACTCTTTAAATGGGTGTCTCCTGTGGTCCTCTCATTGGAGCAAACTGCCTGAATCAGCTACAACTTAGACACACTGTACATCACTTCCAGTTTGCTCATCTCTTTTGCAGATTTTTTTTTTCCCAGCCACTCTGCTTATAAGTACAAGTGTGAGACACTTTGAGGTGGAGAAATGGTAATTCAGTAAAGAATCCAAACCTATAGCTAACCGAGAATATTAAAACAGCTGTTATGTAAAGGAGAAAGTGATGTCATCCGCTGTCCCAAGAACTGTCAATAGGAACGATAGTTAAACATCACCTGAGGGTATATTTGTGTTTAACACAAGACACAGTTTCCAACTGGAGCTGTCCAGCAAGCAGTTAACTAAGCGGTGCATTTTCTATCTCTGGTCTTGACTCCATTGTGACAAGGATATTGGAGACTAAAAGACTGTGTCAAAGTATGAAGTTGGACTACATCAATGATACCCTGGGAGGAAGGACAAGGAAAGCATAACACTATCTCTGAGAAGTTGATAGAGTTTGAAAAAGCATAAAGAACACTGCACAGTTCAGATTTTTCTTAATTTAAAATGACAAGTAACATTAAAGGACAGCATTTGACTTGCTAGACAATGTCTGAAGTCCGTTCCAAATCACTTCTTTAGTTTTGATTCTGTTAAGAGGCTTAACTGTCCCTAGCTGATTTCGGATACAAGAGTACTATGGGGTCACAATGCCCTGTGGATTCCTATCCCAGCTCTCTGCCTGCCGGGGCCAGGCACTATGCTACACCCATCCCTGTTTCTGCGTGGCTGAATCTTTGCTCCAGAAGCGCAACTGCCTTCTTCAGTCTCTCTTCCATTTCAACTTACTTAAAGCTCTCCCACCCCCACATTACCCAAGGTCCAAAAATTTCAGTCGATCCCACGATTTTGGGGTCCTCTTTCGCAGAGGCGCCACTCTGCGAAGGCACCCTCCTGCTAGCTCCCTACTATGACCATTAGCTCAGTCACTGCCCCTCCCGGTGACCGGCCCACTTGGGCTGGTCACCTCCCTGCGGGGAGACTCCAGGATCGGCTGGCGTCAGAGAAGGGCCGGTGGGGGGCGCTTTCCCCACGTCTGTCGCAGTCACTGGTGGTGTGATGGCTAAAAGCCCCTATCAGGTGAGTGCGACCGCAAAAGGACGAAGGAAAATCATACGCGAGCGCGTCTACGTTCCCTGCTGGAGCACCCAGCCCCTCATCCGGGGCCCTCATCCGGGGCTTTCATCCGGGGCTCTCATCGGGGCCCTCCTTCCGCCGCCGGAAGTGAAAACGAGAAGCACCCGCCTCTGCGCAGTCTAGAGCGGTCCCGGAAAGGCTGGCGCGGCTACGCGAACGAGGGTGTTGGTGACGGGTCTGTCGTTAGGTCCGCCTCCCTGCTCGGGTGAGTCCCCCGGAAGCCGTTCTCGCGTCGCCGTGGGAGCGGCCCGTTGTTTCGCCTCCCCAGGAGGAGGAGGAGGCGGCGACCCGGGCCTCGACTGAAGGCTGTTCCCGTCTCTCTTGGAGCGCGCGAGGGCCTGTTTCTCCCGGAAGCCCGGCGCGGACCGAGGGCCCCGCGGTCAGAACTCGGTGACCGTGCCTGGGTGTGAGCTGGGTCTGTATGACCCGCGTCGCCCTTTGGGTTTCTGTTTTCGCCTAAAAGGGAAGTGGGAGGAGGGCAGCGTTAGGCGAGGCCTTTCGCGCACCAAGTGAGGAGCCTGGCGAGGGCCCTTAGACGGGGTTGTGGAAGGAGGACGTAACCCAGTCGCGTCCTTGGTTTTGAAGGGCACTAGTCAAACCTCTTTGAGTCGCAGCCCTGCTGTGTGTTACTCTCAGACTGCCCACCCAGTCTGACGAAAAGTCTAACCCCCACGGTCGAGTTTGATTATGATTTAGGCCCATTCAGTCATTCAAGTGGGCTGTCATTGTTACCAAATAGTTCCTGAGGGACTTGCTTTAGAAAACAATGAGTAATCACAACGAGCATATTTCTCTGGGTACGAGTTTGAGACTCCAGAAGTAGGTGGTACATTTGAAATACTTTAAACTTTCTACAGGAAGCTTTACAACATTCACGTGTAGTGTGTGTTTGTTTTTTTTCCTTAAAGAAATCCTGTAAATTCAGATTTAGTGGAGTTCAAATAAACCCGCGAACTACGACCCAACGATTTAGATCTTAAGTATTTGAAACTGAATAATATCCCATTTTCCCCTTGTTGTTTATTTGGAGTGGTTAATCGTTGTTAACTAGTTTTTATTGAGTATCTACAGTGTATAAGATACTTTGCTAAGTCCAGAGGATAAAAATTGACGTGATATTTTAACTTATTACAATAATTTCTTCTAATCTCACTTTGCAGTGATGGTCATTGTCCTCCAGAACAGGGATGGAGGAAATATCGGCCCAGGAAGCAGCAGGATCACCAAGGGTCCAGTTTCAGTCTTTGGAGACACAGTCTGAGTGTCTTTCCCCAGAATCTCAGTTCCTGCAGGACACCGACATGGAACAGGGACTCACTGGGGGTAAGGCAGAGACAACACTTATATCCAGGAGAATGGGAGTGTAGAGGGTCTCCTGGGCTTGCCAGGGTGAGGCTAGGAACTTGAATAAGAAGTTTTCCTGTAGAGGGAGGACTGGAAGGGACAGGTGTGACTCAGTTCATTCCTGGTCTGGGCCTCTTCATTAAGGACTATTCATCTTTTCTTTTTCTTTTTCTTTCTTTCTTTTTAGTATTGGGGATTGAACTGAAGCGTGCTTTACCACTGAGCTACATCCCCAATCCATTTTATTTTTTATCTTCAGACAGGGTCTTGCTTAATTGCTGGGTTTCACTGAGTTGCTGGATCTTACTATGTTGCTGAGGCTGGCCTTGAATTTGGCAATCCTCCTGTTTCAGCCTCCCAAGTCACTGGGATTACAGGCATACACCACTGAGCCCAGTTCATCTTTCTTTAATAAGCAGAGTGGTGGTCACTCATTCTGCTCTGGTTGTTGTCTTTCATACAACCTTCACTTCATCCTACTTAACACATCCAGAATAATTTCTGAGATTTGCTACTACTTTTGCCATGTCTCAATCCTTGCTTGGCTCTCATTTCCTCTTAGATCCAGGACCTTTCCCTTCCCCTCTTCACTTTACTTACTTTGCCACTTGCCTTTCTGTTCCAACTGCAGTGCTTGTGACTAATCTGATTCAGTTCCTTGGTTGAGCACAATGCCTGTTTGAACACACACATGTTATATATTGACAATACAGTCACATTTTTGTCTATAAATAGGTTGTCAAGTCTTTTTTTTTTTTTCCTTTGTTTTTTGAGAATTGTGTTTTGGATTGCTATAGCCTTGCTCCAGTGCCTGAAACAACTTGTGTGTTGCAATGTAGATTGTGCCACAGTGTGTAGGATGGTATAGGGCATTTTGGGAGTGTGAGGCTCCTTGTTCCTGGGAGCCTTACACACTGATTGCAGAGACAGTGCCTGTACACATAAGAGAGAGGCTTAATGGATTTATAGAATGATGTCTGGGAAAGTGTCAGAAGTCTCTTAAATAACTTTGGCCCTGGATAAGTCGCTACAAGTCTTTATGCTTTGCTTTGCCCGTCTGTAGAACAGGTATGATGCTTGTCCTTTTGTGAGAAGAATGTCATGTCATGGGGATAAAGTGAAATATGAGAATTCCTAATAAAATCCGGTAGCACAGGTCTAAACATGTGTAAGTAGGCCATGAAGTACTGTGGAGGAGCAGAGTAGACACACCTAATGCCTGATAAATGTTCATTGGTTTTACTAGAATATTGATGTAAAGGAGGTCCCACTGACACCCCTTGGGCTACAGAGGCCTCTTCTGAAAGGGAGCCCTGGGGAGGGGCTGCTCTCACTCTTGGCTCCTTTCTCCTCCCTCAGCTCCACCTGTTCCCCAGGTGCCTGCTCTTCCCCATGGGGGAAGCCCAGGAGACCAGGCAGCTGCGCTGCTGACAGCCGGGTACCAGGTGAGCTGAGGAACCCTCTACTTTTCCTCAGGGACTCTTGCTGCTGATATGAGTGTGACCTCTCCCTCATCTCATCCATTAATCCTCGCCTGGTATTTTTTCAATAGCAGACCCCAATTTGGGAACTGATCCTCTTCAGAGACCTGCACTTCACACAAAACACTGTTCCATCTCCCCAATACCACAAGCAAACCTTCTTTGTCCCTCGTGCTATGCTGGGCACTTACTCTGTATTTAAGGGTTAATGGGGATTTATTCCCTAGATTCTAATCTGTTCTCCCTCCTCCCCAATGTAAATACGCACTGGATGCCCTCTCTGTCATCATCCTCATTTTCTGGCCATGGTGCTACAGTGGTCTCATTCCCCAGAGCAGCCAGAATGTGTTATTTCAGGAGTTTGTGACATTCGAGGATGTGGCTGTGCACCTTACTCGAGAGGAATGGGGATGCCTGGACCCTGTTCAGAGGGACCTCTACAGAGAAGTGATGTTAGAGAATTATGGGAACGTGGTCTCACTGGGTAAGGACTGTCTTTCTTATTTCTCAATGTATCTATTGGATTTCTTCTTGTTTTTGAGGAGGTGTGAGGTCTCTGAGAAGGTCAGTAGGGTATGGCTCCGATTTCAGTGCCCCTTACCTTTGAAGTGCTAGGGATTGAACTTGGGAGGCTTTACCACTGAGCTACATCCCCAGCCCTATTAATTTTTTTAGAGACAGGATCTTTTTTTTTGGCGGGGGAGGGGGAAACCAGGGATTGAACCCAAGGGCATTTAACTGCTGAGCCACATCCCTAGCTAGCCCTTTGTATTTTTTATATTGAGACAAGTTCTCACTAGGTTGCTTACAGCCTTGCTAAACTGCTGAGACTGGCTTCAAACTGTGATCCTCCTGCCTCAGCTTCCCCAGCCCCTGGGATTATAGGCGTGCACCACTGTGCCTGGCTAGAGACAGGGTCTCACTAAGTTGCTTAGGTCCTTGCTAAGTTGCTGAAGCTGACCTTGAACCTAAGATCCTCCTGCCTCACTCTTCCAAATTACTGGGATTGCAGGCATGCACCACTACACCTGGCAGATTTCAGTTCTTAAAACTTTTGAATTCTCTATCTTTAAGGTTGGCTCCTAGGGGTGGGTAATTAAGATTCCTTTGGGTTGTCTACTCCTTATCCCAGTTCATATTTCATGCTCTTGTGGGACTTTTGTTGCCTGTTAGCAAAGAGAAACTTGCTTGTGCTTTGCATAAATTCTCACCTTACCTTTATTTTTTTCTTTTTTACAAGACACTCTAGAGCAGCCTCCCAACCCCAACCAGACTGTGCTCTCTGGTATTTCAGTGACACTGTACCTGAGATTTTTTCATTGTCCTGGGAGGAAGTACCTTTTTAAAAGATAGACTAGGGCTAGGGAAGTAGTTCAGTGGTAGTGCTTTTGCCTAGCATGTGCAGGGTCCTAGGTTCCATCTCCAAACCAGACCCCAAGACCTGAGCCTCTCACTTTCTCATACTTTATATCCAACCTGTTAACTATTCATAATATATCCAAATTTAGCCACTGTCACTGCCTTCACTGGTACTCCCCTGTTCAAGCCACCATTATGCCTCCCTGGAGTACTGCATAATCTCTGAGTTTCCCTGTTTCTGCCTACCTTCACTTTATTCTTATCACATCCTGAGTAACCCTTTAAAATTATAAATCTAATCAAGTCACTTTTCTGCTCGAACACTTGCAGTGGGTCCATTGTTTCATGCAGAGTAAAAGCCACATAGTCCTCTCATGACTTTCATAGTACTTCAGTGATCTCACCTCCCATTATGTCTTCCCTATCTCTTCTGTCATCTTCTCTTCTTTTTGTTGAGTACTCCCTCACTTTAAGATCCCCAATTTATCTCCAGTCAGACAAATTTAAGAGACTTTGTTTAAAAGCATGACTCACTGTAAGTTCATTTCAATGAGTCACCTAGTAACCACACCCAGGGCAACCCGAAGTCTTTACCCACCTTAGTGAGGTAACTGAACCGTCTCTCTTTTGTCATTCTGAGTGGATAGTAGGAGCAAGGATTAGGCAGCTTGTAGCACTGTTGAGAAGCATCAGTGGGGAGTTGTTGGCAGTCTCCTTGATGAGCATGGTTTTTTATTTCCTGGTCTTCTGTACTCTTTGTGTGTGTGTGTGTGTGTGTGTGTGTGTGTATGTGTATGTGTGTGTGAACATGCACACATTTATTATAGCTTTTTTTTTTTCTTTTTAGCTTTGCTTATTTGGGTGGCATCTAGGACATTTCTTTATTTTCCAGATTAAACTCAGGATTCGAGAGGCCTTCTTACCTGCGGGGTGGCAGTCTGCCCACTGGGAAAGTTTTTAGTGTGTTTTCCATTCCTGGCTCTTTGATCTTTATAGGCATACTTCTTCGCCTTCCCACCACCCGGATTCATTGTGTGAATTCCTGCCCAGCCCTGAGTCATACCCAGGCAAGTGCTTTCTCTGGAGAAACACTTGCAGTTCTTACAGCAGGAATCTCCAAGAGATGGCCCAAGTATCGGATTTCCATCGGTAGTGCTCGGCCCTGCTCGGAAACTCCTTTTCCACAATTGTAAGATAATAAACTTGATTAATTGGAATAGATGCTTCCCAGAATGCCACCACTATGTAAAATTGCAGCTTCTCAAATGAGCTTTGTTAAATTCCTGATATGAGGGGCAAAAGCCCTTTCTTGCAAACTGATGAATTTTGAACCCAGTTCATTTAGAAATGGTGCTTGGTGATCAGCTGCTTGTGTTCTGAGAAACTGAAGTTCAACCCCATCACTTCAGTTATGGTCTTTTCCTTTTATTTTAGAGTGCGGAATATGTGCTCTGTGCCCCTCCTTTTCTGTAGTGAACACGACTTGCCCCTCGTGTTGCCCCACTCTTTTGTGACCCCCTTGGCTTTCATCGTGTTAATGTAGTTTTCTCCTTCAAGGGCCTGCCTTCCTCCCCTTGATTCTTTGTGTCACTATATAGATTGATTTATTTTTATTACCTTTGCTGATTAAGTGTCCCTTTGTTCCTTAGAACTGTTTTATTTTTTTCTTTTGTACTGGGTATTGAACCTGGGGGTACTTTATCTCTTAGCTACATCTCCTGTCCTTTTTAGTTTTTATTTTGAGACAAGGTTTTGCTAGATTGCTGAGGCTGACCTTGAATTTGCAATCCTGCCTCAGCTTCCCAAGTTGCTGGGATTACAGGTGTGCACCACAGTGCCCAACACCTTAGAACTGTTCTTAATGAAGGGGAAATGGGAGGGCAAAAAAATTAAATCTCTATTTCAGGGCATCATCAAAATGAATGTATATTTAATAACTTTGTAAATTGTAAAATGATATATAATTGTAAACTACTGTTAATTTTACCTAATAATTACAGAATTTCCAACAGTTAACCTGTCTATTTTTTGGAGTAAAAAAAACTGTAGCAGTTCAATGCAGTCACATAGCCCAACATGCCAAGCTGAACTTCATCCCTTTTTCTTTCATTTCTGCACACACAAGACGTGCATGCACACTCACAATGCCAGACATACAACAAGAAACCCTCCTACTCAACCTGTGTTTGTGACCAAGTCAGTAGCATCTTCTTAGCAATTATTTTTACAGTCCTTGGGAAGTCATTTTCATATTTGTGGGTTCAGCAAACTCCATGGAATTAAAGTTACCTATTTATTAATTTTACTTACTGTTTGGGGTTGTAACATAAAGATTTTATGATCAGTCCCTGATTTAGCAGTCCCACTGTCCAGTTTACATCTTTTTCCTATGGCAGTAGCTCTGAATTTGACACAGTTGTTAGAACTTTGGTCCTTTGGTTATGTGCTTCTATTAAATAGTAAATTATATAAAGTATAAATGACTTAGTAAAAAACTAGGTAAATAGTTCTTATTTAAAAAGAAGCATATTCTGTTGAAGTGACTGAATAACTGGTTTAAGGGTTGTATCCAAAGAGTGGTGACCTGTGAGTGAGAGCTAGAGATTAAGATCCAGAAAGGGGACTGGGTTGCGTTTCACATGGGTTATTGTGGTAGATGCCTTATTAGATGGTGGTGTTCAAAACATTCTTGTCAGAATTTTTGTTGATGATAAATGAGCCTATAGATCTAGAATGTTTGGCACATACCATTGCTTTTTGAACTCGATGCCATGGAGGACAACAGTGATTTCGCACAGAATGTTTTTTACTGTCATGGCTGTTTACCATTTACTGAGCAGACAATGTGTTACGGATATTCTTTCCCTCTCTCTCTCTCTCTCTCTCTCTCTCTCTCTCTCTCTCTCTCTCTCTCTTTCTTTCTTTTAGTCCTTTGCATTACCCTGTGAACAGAGAAGGTATTATCTTTACTTTGTATCCGAGAAAACTGATGCCCAGGAAAGTTAAGTGATTTTTTTTGCAGAATCAGTGATGGGCTTGGGACACAGGTCTGTCTATAGTCTATGCCTCTCTTTTTTTTTTTTTTTTTGGTGATACCAGGGCTTAACCACTGAGCCACATCCCTAGACCTTTTATTTAAAGACAGAGTCTTGCTATGATGCTGAGGCTGGCTATGGCTTTGAACTTTGGTCCTTCTGCCTCAGCCTCCCCAGCTGCTGGGATTATAGGCAGCTAAGTGCCCAGCGCCTATGTTCTTTTTGGTGTTTCAGGCCAGTAGGTCAATAAGTTCAAACATATACAGCATTTTTAATATTTTTAATGGGTTGTCTGTATCGAATGGCAAGAAAACCTCAAAATAACCATGATAAATTAGATAGACAGGCCAATTTGTATAGTTCAGAACCAGAAAGGATATGCATTCAAGAAATAAAGCCATCTATGGATTCATTCCAGCACAACAGGTATCTACAAAAGAATGCTATTGCTAAGGAAAGATTTTATTTGCAAAATTATTAAGGATCAGGAAGAAAAACATGAAGCTTTCGGTTGTGCTAAAATCTTAGCACAACTCTGGTAAGAGCAACAAGCCTAATAGGTAAATTCTAAATGTTATTTTTAAAGACAGTTTTTTAAAATTTAATTTAATTTTTTTTTAAATTTGTTGATGGACCTTTATTTTATTTTTTTTTTATGTGGTAGTGAGGATCGAACCCAGTGCCTCACACATGCTCGGCAAACACTCTACCACTGAGCCACAAACCCAGCCCTAAAGACGGTTTAGAATAAATCTCATTTAAAAATTCTCAAAAATTTAAATGAAAAAGATAAAAAGGTTTGAATAAAAAGTAAGTAATTTTAGACAGGAAAAAACTTAAAGCAAGTGCATGTTTTGAAAGCATAGTGTTTCAAGTTAAATTGTAGAAAAAAGGCATTCAGGTCATTGGCAAGAAAACTTACCATTAATGCTTTCTGTGACAGGCAGTATGATAGATGGACAGACTATGGATTGTGGAACCAAACACTGATTCTGTTTACCAACTGTGATACATTGAGCAAATTATTTAATCCACATTTGGTTTTTTCATCTATAAAACATGAAAAATAATGTCTACTTTTCTGGGTCATGCTGAGGATTAAATTGTACATATTATACAAATTAAATTGTGTATTGTAAATGTATGTAAGTACCTGGCTCATGCTAGTTACTGCAGTTTTTTTGGAAAGCACAGCAAGTGATAGGAGTTATAGATGAGATTTACTAATCAAAATGATTAAAAATATATTCAGATTATATCTTTATAGTGGAATTTTCTCAAATTGAACATTGCTTAGACTGTTTCCTAGGAGTTAGAATTTTTATTATAAGAGATTTTTATTTCATTGACATGAAATGATCTTCTAGATGCCTTTTAGTTAAAATTTCTGTGATTCCAAATTCTTAGGATCCTAGCTCTTTGTGTTTTATTCTAATTACCTTTTCTCTCTCTTTTGGGGGGCATGGGGGTACTGGGGCTTGAACTCAGAGGCAGTCAACCATTGAGCCACATCCTCAGCCTTATTTTGTATTTTATCTAGAGACAGAGTCTCACAGAGTTGCTTAGCGCCTCAATGTTGCTTTGAATGAGGCTGGCTTTGAACACACAATCCTCCCATCTCAGCCTCCCCAGCTGCTGGGATTATAGGTGTGAGCCATTGTGCCTGACATTTTTTTCATTTCTTTTTTTTTTAAGTTTTACTTTTTACTCTACAGTCATATTGGTCTTGTGTTCTTTTTCTGTATGTATTTTGGAGGAAGGGATGGGTTTCATTTCACAATTGTTTCCCTCCTTTCCTTTTTGGTACTGGAGATTAAACCCAGGGGTGATTTACCCCACTGAGCTGCATCCCCAGTCCCTTTTTATTTTGAGACCAGGGTCTTGCTAAATTGCTGGGACTGGCCTTGAATTTGTAATCCTCTTGCCTTAGCTTTCCAAGTGCCTGGAATTATAGGTCTGTGCCATTATACTGCCTAGCACAACCATTATTTTTTCTAGTAGAATGTTTAAAAGACAGGTTCTTTTTTTTTTTTTTTCCAGGAGTGGGGGCTATGGGGAATTAGACCCAGAAGTGCTTTACCAATGAGCTAAGTCCCCAGCCCTTTTTTAAAATGGGTTCTTGCTAAGTTGCTTAGGTGCCTGACTAAATTGCTAAGGCTGACTTCAAACTTGTGATCTTCCTGCTTCAGCATCCTGAATTGCTGGGATTACAGGCCTGCACCACCAGGCCTGGATTCTAAAAGCCAGATTCTGAAATAAGACTGAATTTGAATCTTAGCTTTCTTAATCACTTAACTGTGACTTGGGGAATTTACTTAGACTTCTCTGAATCTTAGTATTTCCATTTGTTCAATGAGAAAAATAATAGTTCCTATCTTATAAAGTTATGGTGAGTGTTAAATGAGTGAAAACTTGTACAGCTTCTGGTATGGTGCTTTGTACCCTACTAAGTAAACCTTAATACTTTGATTAAGTTGACTAAATCAGTTGACTTTAAGGCTATCTCAAACCATTTTTTCCTCTTCTACAGTTTTTTAAAAAATAGTTTTAGATGGACATAAAAAGTATTTTTTTATGCTGTTCTGAAACTCAAATCCATGCCTCACACGTGCTAGGCAAGTGTTCTACCACTGTGCCACCACCCCAGGCCTCTTCTATGGTTTTGTGTTTCTGCTTGTTAGATGTTTTCTCACGTACAATATTTTGGGGGGGGGGGGGGCAGTGGTACTGGGGATTGAACCCAGGGATGTTTTACTGCTGAGTCACATCCCCAGCCCTTTTAAAAAATATTTTATTTAGAGATGGTGTCTCACTGAGTTGCTTAGGGCCTCACCAAGTTGCTGAGGCTGGCTTTGAACTTCTGATCCTTCTGTCTCTGCCTTCTGAGCTGCTGGGATTACAGGTGTGTACCACTATGCCTGGCTTGTACATTCTTATATTACCTTAGACACTAGTCTAAAATCAGATACCTCGCGGATGCATCCCTGTAATCCCAGCAACTGGGAAGTCTGAGGCAGGAGGATTGCAAATTCAAAGCCAGCCTCAGCAACTTAATGAGGCTCTAAGCAACTCAGTGAGACCCTGTCTGAAAATAAAATACAAACAAGGTCTGGGGATGTGGGTCAGTAGTGACATGCCCCTGGGTTCCATCCCTGGTATTTAAAAAAAAAAAAAAAAAAAAAAAAAAGCAGATACCTCATCCCACGAGGAAACATCCTTTTATTGTGCATTTGTATTTTAAATGTAAACTGTAGAGGGAGTAACCAAAATGTGTTCTGTTATTAGATATTGAGAAACACCTTAATAAATACCTCAAAGTTAAATGTTACAAATATGTTATTAGAATCCAAGCAGCTGGGCAGTGGTAATAGCACTTGCCTAGGGTGTGTTTTAAGGCCCTGAGTTTAATCCCTAGCATGGAAAAGTAAGAATTCTGAGCACAATATTTACTCCTGTATGCACATTGTGACTTAAATTTTTATCTCTCTCTCTCTCTTTTGGGGAGTGGTACCAGGGATCAACCCAGGGCCTTGTGAGTGGTAGTCAAGTGCTCTACCACTGGGCTACATTCTCAGCCCAGCAAAACTGTTTTGTTTGATGTGAAGGAGCTTAATTAACTGAGTCCAAAAGAACTGACGTTATTAATCCCCGACTGGCATTCAGAAACAGTAAGTGCCTTTCATGGATCTATTCTGATCTCTTTGCTCATAGGCTCTTACATGGGGTCTAAAGGGGCAGCTATTGGTTCATGATGTTTTCCAGGGCCAGTGCTATTTTTATAAAAGTTGGTAAGCTGTTCATATGTTGATACATGGGCACAAAGTTGGGATAAAATAGCTGTGCACACCTGTAATCCCAACAGCTTGGGAGGCTGAGGCAGGAGGATCATGAGTTCAAAGCCAGCCTCAGCAACTTAGTGAGGCCCTAAGCAACTCAGTGAGACCCTGTCTCTAAATAAAATAGAGTAGGGCTGGAGATGTAGCTCAGTGGTCGAGGGCCCCTGAGTTCAATCCCTAGTACCAAAAACAACAACAACAAAAGAATTACAAGATACATAGTTCCTGCTATCAAAGAATTTATAAATCAAGTGAGGGTAATAATGCATGAAACCAATTTTTCAAAATATAGCTAGGTGCATGCAGTGGCACACGCCTATAAATCCCAGCAACTGGGAGGCTGAGGCAGGAGGATCACAAGTTCAAAGCCAGCCTCAGCAACTTAAGGAGACCCCACACAATTAAGTGAGACCCTGTCTCAAAATAAAAAATAAAAAGGGCTGGGGATGTGACTCAGTGGTTAAGTGTCCCTTGATTCAATCCTCATTAGCAAAAAAAAAAAAAAAAACAAAAAAAAAACAAAAAAAAAAAACCTATAAAAAAAATTATTAGGCTGGGGAGATAGCTCAGCTGGTAAAAGTGCTTGCCTCACAAGCACAAGGCCCTGAGTTCGATCCCCAGTACCGAAAAAAAAAAAAAAAAAAAAAAATCTGTCAGTAAAACAAAACAAAAAAACACTATTATCTGGTGGCATGTCAGGATAAGGGGAACAAATAATAAGTTTTATAGACATACATTCAGTGGAGAGAAAGCATTTTAGAGATGAGGGCTTGAGCAAGATCTTGCATGTGTGGTACTAGACATTTGCTAGACTCAACACATATAAAAACTGCCTTTTGATACTAATACTATCAGAGTTCTGTTCCCTTAGAAGCAGACTGTTGCTTCAGCATTAAAAGAGATTTTAAATCCTAGCAGTCCATTATGCAAGCCATAGAAGACCATTTTATGTTTGAATGCACTTTTTCTCACTGTATGATATTGTAGTTGTTTATAACTAGCTGTCTCTGCAGTTAAGAGTGTGAGGTTCTTAGGGACCTTGAGGGGATGGGCCTTTTGCTTGGGCCCTTATCCCCTTCATTCTTTGTATATAAGAGGCATTCCATAAATGCTTGTTGGATAAAGAATAGTGTACAGTAATTCTAATGAGTAATGATATGTCATATTTGTTTTCCTCATGTGCACTGGAACTAATTGTTTTTTCTTTTTAAGAACGTTGAATTGTAATATTTGTATACCTTTGGCAAGTTTATGTAATGTCAGGTTAATAAGCATTTTCATCTCTTCAAATATTAATCATTTTTATGTGTCAAGAAATTCATTCTCTCCTAGTCATTTGAAATATGGATTGTTTGAACCTATGGTTATCCTACTTTGCTAAAGAAGTAATTCTTCCTTTTTGTGTTTTGGTGCTCCTTATTGAGCATCTTCTAATTGTTTCCTAACGTTGTCCTTGGACTATTTAATCTTCTCTTATTCTGTTGTTACAGTTTAGCTCACTAGACAGCAGCAGGTGCTTGGGTTTCATCTTTCTCCAGTCTGCAAAATAATGTTTTGATGATCTCCATTTGATACTTGTAAACCAGGTCTAATGCAAAGATTGATCTTTAGGTCAAGATAATGGGAATGATAACTTCTGTGAAGACTGGTTCACACCCATGCCCAAATTCCCTTGTTTGGATAGGTTTTAAATGAATATTGTTGCTCCCAAGTTATCAGTTTAACACTTAACATACCACTTTCTGGAGCACAAATCTGAGCTCCTTGTGGCAGTCTTTGCCTTCCTCATTTTCCAGGCTTTTCTAACTGATGTCTTCTCAGAACTTACTTTTTCTCTATTAATCATTAGTTAAAAAGTGACTGGTATAGCATCTGGGGGTAAATTGCCACATCCCATTTCCTTCTCTATGAGCAGGATTTCCAATTTCCAAGGCTGATGGGATCTCCCAGCTGGAACAAGATCTACAGGTCTTTGATCTGGACACTAAGAATAGAGAAGTCTTAAAAGATGACTGCTCAGGTGAGTAAGGCAGAATCAATTAGATGGAATTAATAGGGAAGTGAAGGTAACTTGTTGAGCTAAGTTGTGACTGCTTTGGTACTCAAAACAAAGAGCTCTGTCTGTCCCAGAATGGAGAGCTCCTGCCTTTATTTTCAATTTGCAGGGGTTGCTGGGAATATAACTTAGGGCCTCATGCATGCTAGGCAGAGCTCCTGCCTTTCCCTGCAGTTTCATTTGACCCTTTCTATTCGTTTAACCCCTTATGCACAAGTTGTGCTAGGTCCCTAGTCAAGTTGCTTATCTAAAATTCTTTTGAAAAAATTTTATTATTACCCCCTTTGAAACACCTTAACTGATTATCTTCTTACTCTGCTGAATATTCCATGTGTTCTTAGTACTCCCTGATCCATTTGGATCCTATCTGACGGCTCTTGTTCATGCCCTTAGGTCTGCTATTGAGTTTTTTTTTTTTTTTTTTAGTTGTATATGGACACAATGCCTTTATTTATTTTTATGTGGTGCTGAGGATCGAACCCAGTGCCTCACGCATGCTAGGCAACACTCTACCATTGAGCTGTAGCCCCAGCCCCTGCTATTGAGAATTTGTGCCTGTTATTTAGAGTAAATAAACTTCTTCTATCCTTGTAGATACTACGTCATTTAGTTTCTTCCTTTCTGAGTTCTCTTTAAGCACAGGGTACTACAGATTACATTTGCATTTTCTATTTATGTATTGTATCAGATGGAGAGTCCAGAGAAGAGAACAAGCTGTTGATTCCTAAGCAGAGAATTTCGGAAGAAGTACATTCATACAAAGTGAGAGTAGGAAGACTCAAACAGGATATTTCCCAAGTTCCTGAGACTAGAGAAGTATATAAATCTGAGGACAGATTAGAAAGACTTCAGGAAATCCTAAGGAAGTTTCTTTTTTTGGAGAGAGAGTTTAGGCAAATAACAATCAGCAAGAAAACCTTCACCAGTGAGAAGAACAGTGAATGTAATGAACCTGAAAAAAGCTTCAGTCTGGACCCTACCCTTGATACAGATCAGAGAGTTCTTAGAATACAGAATATTGATGATAATAAGTACGACATGAACTTCAGCCAGGACTCAGCTGCTGGTAAACATGAACACATAAACCTAATACAGAATTTTCAGAGTAGTGAAAATAAAGAAAGCTTAATGGATCTCTCTCACCTTAGTAAATGGGAAAGCATTCCTACCACTGAGAAATCCTACAAATGTGATGCTTGTGGGAAAATCTTCCATCAGAGCTCAGCCCTTACTAGACATCAAAGAATCCATACTAGAGAGAAACCCTACAAATGTAAAGAATGTGAAAAATCTTTCAGTCAGAGCTCAAGTCTTAGTCGACATAAAAGAATACACACTAGAGAAAAATCCTATAAATGTGAAGCATCCGATAAATCCTGTGAAACATCTGATAAATCCTGTAGTCAGAGCTCAGACGTAGTTCAGCATAAGAAGAGTCATACCAAAGCCAAATCTTATAAATGTAGCAATTGTGAAAGAGTCTTCAGCCGTAGTGTACACCTTACTCAACATCAGAGAATTCACAGAGACATGCCCTGTAAGTGTACTGTTTGTGGCAGAGACTTCTGTCATACTTCATACCTAGTTGAACATCAGAGGGTCCACCATCCAGAGAAATCCTATGAGTATGACGAATGTGGGTTGGCCTATGTGAAACATCAAGGAATTCGTTTCCGAGAAAAGCCCTATACATGTAATGAATGTGGAAAAGACTTCAGATTGAATTCACATCTAATTCAGCATCAACGAATTCACACAGGAGAGAAACCACATGAATGCAATGAGTGTGGAAAAGCTTTCAGTCAACCCTCATGCCTTATTCAGCATCACAAAATACACAGGAAAGAGAAATCATATGAATGTAATGATTATGAGGAAAGTTTCAGTCATAGCTCAGATCTTACCCTGCAACAAGAGGTTCTCACCAGAGAAAAAGTCTTTGATTGTGATGCATGGGAAAAGAACTTCAGTCAGAGAGGACACCTTGTTCAACATCAAAGAATTCATACCAAAGAGAAACCATATGAATGTGATGAACGTGGGAAGACATTTAGTCATGTTCAGGCCTCATTCAACATCTGAGAGTTCACACCAGGGAGAAGTCGTGTATGTATTGAATGTGGTCAAGCTTTCACTCAGCCTGACCCTTATTCAGCATGAGAGAATTCTCACCGCAGAGAAACCCTTTGACAATGACAGAGGTTGGAAAGCTTTTAATGTTTAACTCTTAATTGGCTCTTTTACCAGTCTATACCAGTGAGAAAAATCTAAGAATGTACTCAGTGTGGTAAATTCTTCACACTGTTTTCATACCTTAGTCACAACTGGGGAATCCATACTGGAATAAAATTCCATTACTGTAATTGATGTGAAGTCATTAGTCAAACTACCGTGGGTCAGTATCAGATTCATGCCATGCAGAAAGGCTATCAGTGTAATAAATGTGTATGTGTGTGAGGAAATTCTCTCATAACCCAACATTCAGTATTAAAGAATCTATGCCAAGAGAAGTCATTTGAGTGTAGTAAACATGGCAGATATTTCTGTAGGTATTCATCAAGTCTTTGTCATAATAAGAACATTTGTACCAGATGAGAATCTGAGATAATGCAGATGGAGAAATTTGCCACTATATTTCAGGCATTACCTGACATCAAAGTATGGGAGATAAAATTGTTATTACTTGTGTATGAAATTGTTAGTTAGTATTTAGTTCCAATCTTTTCCGTTATAGAAACTAGTCTGATAAATGCAGTCCTGTTTTCTTATGGCATTCCTTAATAAGTGGTCTAAGTAGTTATGTATATTTTATTTATAGATTCATTTAAGCTATTTTGTATTTTAACATGGTCTATACACATTTTTATTTTTCCTGAAATTAGTTTATTATTCACAGTTTTCCTATATTGTTAACACAATACACCATTGTTAAAACACACCAACTTCTGGAAAAGTAGCTCAGTTAGCTTTTTCTGCTGTTATGGGTTCAAGTTCTCTCCACAACAGACTCAGGCTGCACTTTGCTAAGGAACTTTACAGCTATAACCCTTGGTTTTCTGAATTCTCTTAAGCACCTTCAAATGATGGTTTCCTAGTTTTAAGCTTTCAATCAGCAGGTATGCTATTCCTACTTTGATGTTGCTGGTCTGGTGTTTTCTTTCCTAAAGCAAAGCACTGTCTTTTAAGAGAATAGAATGTCTACATCCAGCCCATCTGTAATTTTGGGGGATTTAATCTCCCTAAGTTTGTGGCAGGCAGCTAAACATTTTCAAGCAACATAAAAGCTTTTAGCTGCTTTGTCTGCATCCACAGCTCTCTTAAAAAAAAGATGTTGGAGACATCAGGGAGCCAGACTCCTGGTAGCCTAGCTACAGTCATTCAGTGCCTGTTCTGCATGTCTAAGTTTAGAATTATTTTATATGCCTCTATTGAAGGCCAGCAAAATGCTCAGGTCTGCTTTTGATAGTGCAAACGTACAAAAAAAAAAAAAAAAAAAAATCAGAAAACTTCACAAGGGAGTACAACCTTCAGTAAGATGTTATTCTTATGTGATATCTTTAGAGACAATATTTCAAGAGTATGGCAGGTCTGTTCCTGATAAAAATTTAACCATTAGGATCACTTTATCAGTTTGTATCCCCATCCCCTTTGAATCCAGGATAGTATTTGAAGTGTGGGGCCTTTGTGTATCATTATTTGTGTGTCATCACTTTTCTTTTGAGAGAGGATCTCACTTTGTTGCCCAGGCTGTCCTTGAACTCCTGGGTTCCAGCAGGCCTCCTAAGTAGCTGGGACTACAGCCATGCACTATAGCACTGGCTTATATTTTTGTATTTTAATAGAATCTACAGGCCATATAAAAGAACATGACTTTTTTGTTTGATAAAAGTGATCACAGATATTGTCTCCAGAGTTCTAGGTTACTGTCCTATACCTAAAGAGTTTGTAATTTTTTAGATGTGGTCAAAGCATTTTATTGTTTTTCCATCATAAGTTTCATAACAACTTGTGAATAAGACAAGTGTTACTTAAAATTCTAGTTGTCAGTCCAACAATTGAGGCTTTCATTGTTCAGATGTTATAATATTCACTAGAGATCCTTAACAAATATATAAAAATATATTGCTCTATAAGCCTTTTGTGGCTAACCTCTAGGCCAGTTCTGCCACTATATTTTGCTGCTTTGCCATCAGCGAGCTTAGGATCTCATCAGGGCAAAGTGGGGACCTAAATGAAATTGATATATAATGATCTAAATGTAAAAGCAAATGAATGCATGTTTCTTTTTTGTTGTTGTTTTTGTTTTTTCTAAACATGTATACCCTTACTTATAGAGACCAATAGTCACCTCTGGTGACTATGTTACAGAGGATTAAGTAATCTCTCAATAGCAGAATATGTAAAAATCACATGTATGCATTTGGTTTAGGAATGTGCTTTTGTACTTCTACTTGAATAAAGGTGTGCTTAATATTCTGAGAATCTGTTTCAAACAAAATCTGAAGGCCTCAGCCAGAAGCATTTGAAAGTCCTTGGAATCACCTTCCTGACTGCAACTTTCTTCTTCCCTGAAATTCACTTGCTTCATAACAAGAATGGATCAGCCTGTTTTGTATGAATATGAAATTTGATTCTCCACAGACCTCTATGACCCGCTGAATATTTCGGATTTAAAGGGCTATTCAGTTGAGGTGTTACCAGTACAGGAAATGAGAGTAGTTTCATGTTTCACTAGAACCAGAAAGAGTATTTTTTCTTGATAAGTAAAATACATTTTAAAAAATGAAAAGCCAAAATAGCCCTTGAGTGTGAGTAACTTGCCTCTTCAAGGTGTTTAATTAGTCCATTATGATTTGTGTTCTTTAGTCTTTCTGATCTTGAAGCGGGAGGGAAGAGAAGAAATGTATAGAAGGTCATCCAGTTTATCTACTGTCGCTCCACCTACTTGCATGCACATATAGGTGTGTACATAGTCAAACAATTCTCACCACAATTCCACAAGGGAGCTGGCTTCATTTTATGGAGTAACTGAAGTGTAGAGAAGTTAAGATGTCAGATACATCTCAGAACTCAGAAGTTTTCTTTGATAGCTCTTCCCATTACATAGCCAGTGATTCAGTATCTACAACTGATCCCAAGATTCCCAGAGCTCTTTTTGCAGTGCTGGGGATTGAACCCAGGACCTTGAACTTGACAGGCAAGCATTCTATGAGCTGAGCTATATCCCCAGGAGATGTTTTTAAGGAGCTAGTCAGAACCCTTCTTTGACACAAACAGATAATTTCAGCAATGTCAAAACTCCCAGTTCTGTCTCCTGCTGTGATATCCCTGTTCCCATCAACTAGTTGCACATTTCCAATTCTCAATGCTCCACATTTTGTTCTTAATTTTCCTGCTAACCCAAACTTGCTGATGGATACATGCCCTTAACCATGTTTATTATTACTTCTAGTTAAAACAGTGGAACAAAGCAGGTAACAAGCAAATTTGATTTTAGGCATGGAAAAGGGTACAGATAGACTAGAAAGGTGGGGTGCACTGGAACAGGATTGGAGAATATTTTAAGCAAAAGGGGTAGTGTGTTGGGCTTAGACATGAGAGTGTGGCATTTTCAAGGTAATGAATAAGGGGGCTCCCTATATAAAAGCTTTACCATGTGAAGTAGTATGTGAGCAACTGAGCAGCCACCCCCTTTCCGAGTGATTGAATTCAAGACCTTACTTTCCATGTGCTCCACCACAGAGCTATACCCCAAGTCCTGCTGAGCAGGTTTAAGAATAGTTCAAAGGAGGCCCCCAGGGAGTCAGCAAAGTACAATGGAATTCCCATGTCTGAAAATGTAACCTCATTAATTCAGTAGTAAAATTGCTAAGCACTGATACCAATTCTAGGCAACAGGTGCATTTCACCTGATAAAATCAAACTTTATAAGAGGACTGCAGGTTAGAGTAGTAAAGCAATGACTAGAATTATACACACCTATACTTGAGATTTGGCTTTGAAAGTTTAACCTCTAGTTTCCTTGTCTTCACAATAATATTATGAAAGTTACATGAGATAATATAAAAGGTACTGATCACTACTCAAAAGTGAACCCTAAGGGCTGAGGTTGTGGCTCAGTGTACAGTGCTTGCCTACCATGTGTGATCCTCAGCACCACATTAAAAAAGTTAAAAAAGATGTCTCAAAGTTGCTCTTGAAAGGTATATTAAAGAAAAGTTAATGCAAATATTAACAGAAAAACCAATAAATTTAGAAGAGGGCTAAGATGAATTCTAAAATTGAGGGAAATAACAGACATTTAGCACTATAAGACCAGCATTGTCAGAGGAAGGATCCCCTGGATTTGGAGAATTTAGATACAACTAGAGAAAGGATTGGGTATCCTGGGTTGTGATAGGAACTGCCTCCTGACAGTTATTCCCTGCTGGAGCCAGCAAATGGGCACCTGTCCCTAACATTCGTATCATGGTATCACATCAGTACTCCCTTCAAAATACGACTGCAAAGGTACCAATGTTTAATCCCAGACTAAATGATCTCAGATATTTCAATATACAAATCAACAAAATAAGTACTGTAATTTTTTATTTTGCTAACATATCTCATTCACTCTGCTTTTAGAAAGTGGTTAGCCTATTTTTTTTTAAATTTTAGCATATTTCATTCATGTTCATAAAATTACACCTTGGATATACTTTCCAGCTTGTCTCTTTTTATATCACAGCCTCCAGTTTTCTTCCATTGTCCTTCATGGCAGTAGTTAGCGACCCTGGCTCTGGTTGGAGTAGGCCAGAGTTCAAAATATGCTACTTTTGGTGCTTACTCTATGCAGCTGCTGGCAATGGTAAAAGAGGAAAAGAATACCAGCTTTCCACGCTTGTGAGGATCATGACATAATGTCACCCTAAGTGCTCCATAGCCGGTAGCTGCTGTTTCTGGGTTTAACAACAAGTTTTTTTTTTTTTTTTCTTTTTCTCCTGCTTCAGCATATCAAATAGGCCTCTGGCCAAACCGTACTTCTGGCAGGGTAGGCTAGTGGCCTTTTCTCTAAGACTTCCTGCCTGTTGGTCGAGGCTGGTCCTCCTATTTATTTATATACTCTAGGCAAAACGGGTAGCAGTTGGGGTGAAAAGGACTCTGGACGGTGACACAGTTGTGGTCCCGATGGTCAGCCTGGCCTTGGCATGACGAAGGGAGGTGGAGCTGGCGGGGAGTCACGGGGAGCACCGACGGAGTGCACACGGGGCAGTGGCAAAGGAAGCCAGCAACCTAACTAGACTAGGTCCACTTGGCAATGAAGGTGGGGTAAAAGGATCGGTCTCATCCTCAGTCCCTCTTCGGGGAAGGCCGGACGCCCTGCGCCATCCAGCTCGGCCCGGGTTCCCCAGCGGCTAGCGAACTTGCCATCGAGGTAGACCTCCGAGCCTCCTAGAGGGGACTCGGAATTGCATGCGGAGGACCCTGAGGCCCCCTGGGGACGAGCGAGTGAGTTTCGGGGCTCCACGGTGATACGAGGTCTGTGGCAGAGACCCGGGCCAAGAAGCTGCTGTCGGGGCTGCGGGACCCCTTTCGGGTACGGGTCTGGTCCAGGGCGGCGGGTGCCTTCCGTTTTTGCAGAGCTGGCTGCACTCCGCGCAGGAGTAGTTGCGTCCGCCCATCCTGATCCTGCTTGGAGAAAGAATGGAGCTTCTGAAATCTCTTCCTGCTTAGGGAGCCCCTCTCGGGAAGACGTCACTCATCGGCTCCCTTCGCTCTGTCCCCTTCTCGCACCATTTCCCGAGGTGACTGTGCCTCCCTTGTGTTCTATTCTGAAGAATTTTCAGAGAAGATCTTGCCCTTGGGGCAGTATCAGATGTGGGACCCAGTCGGTGGAAAGACCGCGTTTCCGGTCCGACTGCAGAAGCGCTGTTGTGAGAATCTGCCCTTCCGGCACCAGTTCAACTTGCACCAGTTAACTTGCTTGGTGCTTGGAGAAGTTCAGTAAATATATGAATAAATAAATGCATGCATACCAACTTCCTGGAAAAGACTGGATACCTGACACTCCTGCCCCCTTTACCTGAGGTATAAACTCGAAGGGGGTGCCTCATCGGTGGAGTACAATAGGTCAGCCACCTGCTGTTGAAAATGAGGTTGAACTACTTTTATCAGTATTTCTATTTCAGTCTGCCAGACCATCAGTTAATCTGGTGTATGGCCATTTTTTAAAAAAAGTGGAGTTGGGTTATTTAATTGGGTTACAAAGATTCTGGTTGTCCACATCATGGCTTATGTTTGGGGATTTTTCTTGCGCAAATTTAGTCTTCCAATAATGAGTTCAGGCTAACTTAATTTAAACTTTCATGGGGTAATTAGTACGAGGTGCTGGTGTTACCCATGTTAGTCCTGGGCCCAGAGGCCTGACCCTGGAGGTTCCAACAAACCAGATCCTGCCACTTGCCCCAAAAACCAAACAGAAAAGGTAATGGTGAAAAGCTGGAAAAGAAGTTAGTCAATTTTGCCATATCGACTTAACTATTGACAGAGCATCTTAGCTCTGTCTTCAGGGTGCTGAGAGGATCTTTAGGTTTAAAGATGAACACTCCTCTGATGATTAACATACCTGTGTGCAGAGCTAACTGGGAACTGACCCAAAGTTTAAGGTAATAAAGGAGACAGATAGAAAACAAAGGCAGAGATGCCAAGCTTTATCCTGCGTTTTGTTACCTGCAGACCTAAATGAAGAATCACCGCTTTTAGCAAAAGCAGCATCTCTAAGTTCCTGTTATGTGGAGACTAATCCCTATCTGCCCATGAATGTGGAGTTGAAGTGGGAATAGTCAGTGATGAAGGTCTATGGGACAATAAGCAAAGCTGAAGTTCTCAAAAGGACATCAGGGTGAACTGGATATTGGCTCAGGAAGCTTTAAGAAACTTATGAGTTTGGCTGTGAAAGAACGTATAGTAAGAAAGGAGTCAGGTTTTAAATGAGGAGGAATAAGACCTTAGAGGCCAGTTGTCCTTGTTAGCATGCTTAAAAGACTCATATGTTCATAATCGTTCACAGTACACTGCATTCAGTACATGCCCCATAACCTGATTTAGGGTACTGTACCATGTGACCTCAACCCAACTTCAAGGACTTACTTCAGTGTTCTCCAAGACAGACCCAGCAAGACTTGTGTCTGCACAAGTAATTGCAAGGTAATGTACTACCCTTACTGTACCTTTGTGTCCTTTTCCCCATGCACCTTGCTGTCCTTATACTGTCCTAACCCCACACAGCCCATGACTCAGAGCAGGGTAGTCTTCTCTGTGAAGCTTCTGAAGCTGCGCAGATCAACAGATGCAAGACATTTACTCAGAAACCTGGAATTTGGTGGCTGATTAAGCAGTAGGGGAGGTTGGATGCACTTACCTGTGTTCCCAGTTATACTGCTAAAATAACCCCATTTCCTTTCCTTTTCTTTTCTTTTTTTCCCCCCAGAGAATTCACATTATTGAGTAACTGCTGTGACACAACCTGGAATTTCTGAATTCCAAATAAATAAATTTCACTTTTTGAATATTTGATCCATTATTTTTTTAGCACTGCCAAACTTGATAACAGCCTGATGCTGACTTGATAGTGGATTGACGACCTTCCCCCACCAGCAATTTAGCCTGCTTAATAAGGAGTCCTTTGCTGCTTTTGGCATTCTCCCAGGGGATGACCTACTGCCCTCCTTTCTGTATGATCTGGGCAAGCCAACTGGTGATGGCAAGAGTAGTGTCATTGAAGCAGTCCACACAGTTAGAGAGATCGTTTTCAGTGCCAGAGTCTGGGTGATTCCTGGGCTTCTCCATTCATTGATCCCAGACTAGCCTCTCTGAAGCAATGCAGTGAACCATGCCTTCTGTTCTTTGGTGGCCACTGGAGGCTGCAGCTCCGCTTGGTCCACCTCATCTAGCTCTGCCATTGCTATTTTCTTAATCCTTATTTTCAATTGCTATTTTCAATGCAGGGCACTACTTCTGCTCCTTCAGAACTGGTTTTAGGGTTGGGGTTGTAGCTCAATGGCAGACACTTGTCTAGCATGCATGAGGCCCTGGATTTAATCCCCAGTACCCACAAAAAATAACACAAAAATTTTTTTCAAAGTTACCAGTGGCTTAACACACAAGTCCACTGTACACTTATTTTTGCAGTGCTGGGAATCAAACCCAGGGCCTTGCATATGGTAGACTAGCACACTAACACTGAGCCCTACCCCCAGCGACACCCCGATACTGGGCACATTTTTCAACCCTTAGTATTTTCTGTTGAAGTGATTACTCTTTGCTACTCTTGTTCCTTAGTTTTGGAAGTGCAGATTTCTTTTGGTCTACCTCTTGCCTTCTTAGGCTTTCTACCCACTTCTATGTCTCCAGCTGTGTTTTTTAAATTTTAATTTCTTTCTTTTCTCTCTTTTTTTTTTTTTTTTTTTTTTTTTTTGGTATCAGGGATTGAACCCAGGTTGTTTTACCACTGAGCCACAGCTACAGCCCTTTTTAATATTTTATTTAGAGATGAGGTCTTGCTGAGCTGCTTAGGGCCTCACTAGGTTGCTGAGGCTGGTTTTCAATTTGCAGTCCTCCTGCCTTAGCCTCCTGAGCCTCTGGGATTACAGGTGTGTGCCACTATGCCTGGCCCCATACGTTTTAAAAAATTATTTTTTGGTACTGGGGATTGAACTCGGGCATTTGACCACTGAGCCACATCCCTAGCCCTATTTTGTATTTTATTTGGAGACAGGGTCTCACTGAGTTGCTTAGTGCTTCACTTTTGCTGAGGCTGGCTTTGAACTTGGAATCCTCCTGCCTCAGGATGCCAAGCTGCTGGGATTATAGGCAAGCACCACCATGCCCAGCACCTTTTTTTTTTTTTTTTTTTTTAATTTGAGATAGGGTCTGGTTAAGTTGCCCAGTCTTGCCCCAAACTTGCAATTCTCCTGCCTCAGCCTCCCAAATTGCTGGTGTGTGCCACACACTTGGCTCTAGCTGTTTCTTAAATATTAATTTCCCCAGTGTCATCCTCGGCCCTTTTTACTCTTCACTTCTGTGGGTGAGCTCCCTTCTTCCACGACTTTGGCCACCATTGTGTGCTGCGCTGACTTCTAGCTGACTCATGAATATGAGATGTTGACTGGCATTCATAGGTGCATTTCTGAATTCATCCTTTCCCACCTTCTCCCGACCTGCTCAGGTTAATTTTAGTAACTGTTTTCCCCAAGTTAACAGAGTGTGGAGTCATTTTCCTTCCCTGCATTTGCAGTCAATCACCAGTCATTTTTTTCAGAAAAAATTCATTCTGTTTCTTACCACTGCCAGTTTCTTTTTTAGTTGCTTGTTCTAGTTTTCCTGGATTGTTAACAAGTCCTGTGCTGGTCAGCTTTCTGACACTATAACAAATACTTGAGATAATCAACTTGAAAGAGAAATGTTCATGGTTCATGGAGGCTTCAGCTCATGATTGGTTGGTCCCGTTGCTTTGGGGCCGGTGAAAAAACAGCATGTCATAATGGAAGCATATGACAAAGCAAAACTACTCATCTCATGGCTGGAAAATGAAAGAAAGGAAGAGGATTGGGGTTCCACTATCCCTTTCAGTGGCACATCTACCCAGTGACCAGAAGATGTCCCACTAGGTCCTATCTTTTAAAGTTTCCACCACCTCCCACCAGTGCCTCCCTGGGGACTAAGTCTCTAACACATGGACCTTTGAGGGACATTCTAGATCCACACTATAGCATATCCCTCTGCTATTGGTCTCCCCACCCCCCCGCCACCAGTTTGCCCCCAACACTGCTGTCAGAGTGAACTTCCCTGGAAATAAATTTTGATGTTACTCTCTACCTGTAGGATTGTAGGATACAGTCTAAAATTCTGAGTGTGGTTTGTAAATTTTTAAAAATATATATATTTTTTAGTTGTAGATGGTCACAATACCTTTACTTTATTTCTTTATTGATTTATATGTGGTGCTGAGGATTGAACCCAGTGCCTCACACATGCTAGGCAAGCACTCTACCACAGAACTACATCATCAGCCCTGTAAAAAAGTTTTTCTGGTACCAGTGATTGAAGCCAGGGGTGCTTAACCACTAAGCAACATCCCCAACCCTTTTTAATATTTTATTTAGAGACAGAGTCTCACTAAGTTTCTTAGGGCCTCACTAAGAGGCTGAAGCTGGTTTTGAACTTGCAGTCCTCCTGCTTCAGCCTCCTAAGTCACTGGGATTACAGGCACCACCATGCCTGGTGTAAGTCTCTATCTGGTTTTTCTTTATTTTTCTGCCACACCTTCTGCTTCCTTCCCATATGGAGCATATATTTAAGTCACATTGAATTTTTTCCTCACTACTTCTTAAACTTAGCATTCCACCTTATGTTTCTGAGCCTTAACATGCTATTATTTTTGTCTACCTTGTTGAGCATAGTTCAGGTTCCAGCTTAATGTCATTCTTGCTGCTGTCCCCAACTCACCTAGGTGGAGGTTGTTATTCCTAATTTTGTGTCTTGAAGCACCTGGGTCATATATTTCCATTATAACTCCCCTACCAGTATCTACTTCCTAGTAGTTGGTTCATAGATCTTTGTGGATTGGCCAAACAGGAAGTTTCTAGGGCTGCTGTCACAAATTACCACAACTGCGTGGCTTAAAAGAAATGCGTCCTCACAATTTCTGGAGGTTAGAAGTTAAAAGTCAAGGTGTGGGCAGGCCCATGCTCCAAAGCTCTAGGGAAGGATCCTTCCTTGCCTCTTCCTGTCTGGGGTTCCCAGCAGTCCTTGGGGCTCCTTGGCTTCTGGTTGCTGCCCCTTAGTCTCTGCCTCCAGTGCCACAGAATTGTCTTCCCTCTGGGTCTCTGTGTTTGAGTCTCCCTGTTTTATAAAGAAGCCAACCAGCGGGCTGGGGTTGTAGTTCAGTGGTAGAGCGATTGCCTAGCCTGGGTGAGGCACTCATTCACAGCGTCACATATAAATAAGTAAAATAGGGGTCCACTGACAACTAAAAAAAAAAAAAATATTTTAAAAAATGATACCAACCATTGGATTCAGGGCCTCCTGGTGTATTTTGATCTCATCTTAATTAGTTACCCCTGCAAAGACCCTCATGTACAGGTAGACCTGAGTTTTGGTGGGGCTGGAGGATCTACTAAAAAATTTCCTAGGCTCCTCCTCCCTTTGGAAGACCAGTCAAAATACTTTTTAAATCACCTTCATCCATAAGGACACACTTGACTTGCCTCTTTTTTTCAGAAGGCAGCTGCTTTCTTCTGGGGTTTCTCTAGCTCTGTCCCACATTGGCCAGGTATTCCAGGGCTCCTGTCATCTACCAGATTTTTGAATCCAAGTTCTTTTGGGCATTTCTTTTACAAGTAGCTCAGACCCCTAAGGAGATGTATCTCTCTGAATTCAGAGTCTCATTCCTGAAGAATTTTTTTTAAAAAAATGGTCTATTTGGAACCCTAAGTGATTTATAGATCCTTTTCCTTCCTCCCTCCCTCCCTCCCTCCCTCCCTCCCTCCTCCCTCCCTCCCTCCCTCCCTCCCTCCCTCCCTCCTTCCTTCCTTCCTTCCTTCCTTCCTTCCTTCCTTCCTTCCTTCCTTCCTTCCTTCCTTCCTTCGTTTTTTTTGGTACCAGAGATTGAACGCAGGGGCACTTTACCACTGAGCCACATCCCCAGACCATTTTCTTTTCTTTTCTTTATTTCGATTCAGGGTCTTACTAAGTCGCTTAGGGCCTCACTACTCACTAATTTGCCAAGACTGGCCTCAAACTTGCAATCCTCCTGCCTCAGCTTCCTGAATCACTGGAATTACAGCCATGTGCCATTGTGCTCACCTGGCATAGATTCTTTTCTTGGTGGACCATAGATTCTCTTCTTGGTGGAGTCAAACTTTCTTTATTTTTATTTTTTGTGGTGCTGGGGATTGAACACAGGGCCTTATGCATGCAAGGCAAGCACTCTACCAACTGAGCTATATCCCCAGCCCCAAACTTCCTTTAAATGGATTATTGGGAAATATTGGGAGCATTTTAAAGTATCTAGTGTGTGCAGAGTTCTTTATGCTATACTTGGATTGGAGGGACGAAAAACAGAGATGGAATCATCTAGAGATGGAATTACCTAGATTCTTTCACTGTGATTTGAAGGGAACAGACACACACCCTAAACTTCTAAAGAGGAACCCAAAGGCAGAACGTATTCACTGTCTTAAAGGAGGCAGCAACTATATGCTTTAGATATTCAAAGGAAAGAGATCACTTCCGGATGAGACTGGAGCAGGCTTAGGTTTCAGGAAGGAGGCTGCTTTCAAGGTGGGTTTAGAAGGATGAACGGGATTCTTGTGATGGGTGAAGTAAGGAGGGAGGCCGTTCCAGCTGGAGGGGTGGAGAAGGAAGTGCCCAGGGATGTACATATTCAGGAAACAGTAGTTCATATCAGCTGGAGCACAGAGAAGATGTGAGAGTGGATGAGACCTGGAAGAGGGGAAGAGTTTATCAGGCCAGAGTGTCTAGATTTGGTGTGGTGGATATTGGGGTATGTGAAGTTTCTTAAACAGGAGGGCTGCGTATGGTGTCAGTATCAAGGAGGGCATTCTGACAGTGTCACTTAGCATGGGACACTTGGGGAAATATTGGTACAAGGAGGCCATTTGAGAAGCTGGAGATGGGAAGTAGTTAGATCCAACATTAGGACATTAACAGTGATAACAGGAAGGCAGGGCCGGATTTGGCACATGCACTGTGGGTAGAAGCAACTTATTTACTGAGTGAATGTGGGAGCAGAGAGAGGCATTTATCATTGTCCTCCACTTTTTATTTTGAAAAATATTAAAGCTACAAAAAAGTTGAAGAATATTATACCGGGTTGCAGGGAGCCACCCATGTCTTGTAGAAGAACCAAGCTTGGTTGAACTATTAGGAGGATCTAGCTTCAGGAACTGCCTGAGTCACATGGTTATCCTGCGTTGGTTCACCACTGAAGTTCAAATACAAGCCCTGGATGTGGGAGTGATCCGCTAGAGCCAGATGGCTTGCTTACCTCCACCCCCTGTCCTGTTTTTCTCGAAGAAGCTCCTACCAGTCCCTTTTGATCTGTACCGCTATAAACAAGGCAAGCATGGGCTCTTTCCTTTGTTAGAGTCAGACCCTTATGGACAGCTCAATCGATCATGCCCCTACTTTAAAGCTAATTCTGTCTTCTGTCATTTTTTTTTTTTTTTTTGGTGGTGCCAGGGATCGAACCCAGGTCCTTGTGTATGCAAAGAAAGCACTCTGCCAATTGGGCTATATCCCCCTGTTATTATTTCTGATAAATAAATTTCATGGCTTTTATTTCGCAGCCAACTCATCCCTCCTACAGGAACCCTTTTCCTCACCCACGAGGGACGTGCAGCAGGACCAGATACTCATTGACCTGAAGGAGCAGAGGTTTAGTACACTTTGATCTCCTGAGACTGGGCAGAGAGGATGTTGATGGTAGTAAGTGAGCAAGCTGCCTGACACTGAGATTATGGGCTAGGATTATTGGTCAATGCCATGATCATAGAGTGAGGGGTTAAAGCAGAGGAGGATTTGAGACAGAGAGGCCAGGGAATGAGAAATATAATTGATACAGATAATGAAAGTATTATTAATAGTTGCAAGAAAGATGTTGGCAAGGGTAACAATGAGTCAGGATATAAAATCTGCAAGGAATTGGGAAGGGTAACTAAGAGGTCTCTAGATGTCTAGGTCTCTAGAAGCTTTATCTGCTGGATGGCCAGGAAACAGCTGAATTCAGTTTGTTACCATTGAAAATTGGATACAGTTACACCAATTTAAACAATCTCTTTAGTGCTGGGGATGGAGACTAGAGTCTTGAGCATGCTAAGGACGCCCTTTACCATTGAACTACACCCCCAGCCCTTTATTTAAAAAAAATTGAGAGGCTGGGGTTGTAGCTCAGTAATAGAGCACTTGTCTAGCACATGTAAGGCACTGGGTTTGATCCTCAATATTACATAAAAATAAATAAATAAAATAAAGGTATTGTCTTATCTACAATCTGTCTACAACTAAAAAAAATAAAATAAAATAAAATTTTTTGAGACAGGGTCTTGTCAAATTGCCCAGACTGGCCTCTAACTTGTGATTCTCTTGTCTCAGCTTCCTTGTGTTTAGACTGCTTTGTGCCCTTATCCATCTTCTTGAGAACCTTGTCCCTACCGAGGTGATTGTCTCTGCGGGGGTGACTCTTGCTTGTAATCCTAGCCATGTGGAAGACTGAGGCAGATGGATTAAAAGTTCAAGGCTAGCCTTGGCAACTTGACAAAACCCTGTCCCCTATCCGTCCCTCCCGCCAAAAAAAAAAAAAAAAAAAAAAAGGAAAAACCTTATCCCAGCATTCCATGGCTTGCCATCTGGTTAGCACACAGTTAAATACATGTGCAAGGGGTGTAAAAATGTTAAAACCAGTATCCAGACCAAATGTGCAGAAGATAAGGATGGATCTGGAGGTAGGGGGACTAGCGTGAATATGGTTCCCTGGTAAGGTGTCACAGATGATTTTGAAATTCTCTCAAGTCCATGACCATTATCTAATAAAATCAGGGCTGTGCATGTTTTAGGCTTTCAATGCTGACGGAAATACAGCATTGGGTATTCCTCAGCATCCTGTTTTCTGGAAAGATCCCTTTAAGCAGAGCACCAACTCTCCCTAATATTGCTATAAAACAACTTTTCTAGCTTTAGTAAGCCATTTTTTTTTTTTTTTTTTGAACCTGAGATTGAACCCAGGGGGTGCTTAACTATTGAGCCACGTCCCCAGCCCTTTTTATTTTTTTATTTTGAAACAGCATCTCACTAAGCTGCTGAGGCTGGCCTCAAACCTGTGATTCTCCTGCCTCAGCCTCTGAATTTCTGGGATTACAGGCATGCACCACTGAGCCTGGCTAGTAAGTCATCTTTAACAAGTAAAATTTGAGAGGAGATATTTTTCTCCCCCAGGACTGAGGCCAGAACTCACGGCCTTGCATGTGCTAGCCAAGTGCTCTTCCATGAAGCTAAATCCCCTAGGAGAAATATTTTAAAGTAAGTGGGAAATGTGTTTCTGTAATCTCCCTTAGATACAGAGCAAAGGGTACAGATTTTTTTTTTTTTTTTTAAGATGCCTAGTCTCACTGTGTTGCTCAGGCTGGCCCTGAACTCCTGGGCTCAAGTCAGTCTCCTTCCTCAGTCTCAGTTGGGACTACAGGAGTGTGCTATCCCACCCTGTGGAATTGATTTTATGTATTTTTTTTTGGTTTGTTTTTATATGTTCTTCTAGAGTTTGAATAGATTTGGAAATATTTTTTTCTACCCAGGCTTCTTTTTTTCTTTTTTGGCTATTGGGGATTGAACTCAGGGTGCTTTGCCACTGAGCTAGATTCCCAGTCCTTATTTTATTTTGAGACACGGTCTTGCTAAAAGTTGCTGAGGCTGGCCTCAAGTTTATGATACTCCTTCCTCAACCTCCCAAGTCTCTGAGTCAATGTGGGTTCCAGACCCCTGCCCCTGTCTTGTCTCCAACCACTTTGAAGAGTCTTCCCCAGGTTAAAACCAGCAGTGTGGGCAGCCCATCACTGGTCCTGGTGAGAGGGTCAGATAGCTTTCTGGGAAGGCAGAGAGGGAGCTGACTGCCAGAGCCTGTTGAGGGGAGGGATGGCAGTAGGCGTCCAGTGTGAGAAGGGTTGCGAGGAGTCAGAGATTCCCGGGGTTCTTCCTGCTCTAGATAACGATGTAGGACAGAAGAGGCTGGACACCCGAGGAATTTTCAGGAAGCAGGTTTATTGGCTGCAGTGTCCAGAGGGACCATGGCCTAAAATTCTCTCGCCTTTGAGTCTGGAAATTCTTTGAACTTTATAACCAGTGGGAGGAGGGGTTTGAAGGTTTCCATGAGAAATGCTTTTTGTTAAAAAAAAAAAAAAAAAAAAAAAAAGAGGAAACTACACAATGCCCTCTGCAGAAGTTTTTGATGATGTCCTGTGAGAAAATCTTTCTGACAAGAGAAACTTATGATACAAATATGGGGGGGGGCGTTCTGCTTAATCATGGTAAGGGTCTTCTGGGTAGGGGTCTCTGGTCTGCTTCAGTAATAGCTGTTGCCGGGTCTGGGGTCATAGCTCAGTGGTAGAGTGCTTGCCTTGCGTGTGATGCACTGGGTTCAAAGTTCAGCACCACATAAAAACAAATAAGTAAATAAAGATATTGTGTATATCTACAACTAAAAAATATTTTTTAAAAATAGCTGTTGCTGGGGCTGGGGATATAGCTCAGTCGGTAGAGTGCTTGCCTCGTAAGCCCAAGGCCCTGGGTTCAAATCCCCAGCACCGCAAAAAAAAAAAAAAAAAAAAAGCTGTTGCTTATTTAGCACAGGAGTCTTTTCCAGGCACATCCTTGGACCCTTCCAGCCCTCTAACAGGAAGAGTAACTATTGTAATTCTACTTAATATTTTTATTTTTTTAAACATCTGAGAAAACTCCAGGAAGAAGTAACTACTTACCTAAAGTCTCCCTCCCGGTAATGACAGCGCTGGAATTCGAATTCGGATCTGACCGCTACTGATGACTCCGACCCCCACCCATGTACCTGGAACAAAGGCGGAGGCCGGGGACCCACCGAGCATAGCTGAGCAGACCGCGGGGAGGGAGGGCTGAGCCCCCAGTTTCTGCAGCGGCGGGGGCTGGGCCGCGAGGCTCGGCGCGCGGGAGGCCCCAACGGAAGCTGCAGGACGAGATCCCTGACCAGGTCTGAAAGGGTTGACCGGTGGCCAAGGGACCCGCCTGGAGAGAAACCCTGCTGGGACCGGAGACCTCACGGGTGTCCCAGGCAGGGGCGGAGGTGGGCCCCTCAGGGTGGGAGCGGGAGAGCATGGAGATGTCCTCCTGCCCAAACCCGTATCCCCAGACTCAGCAGCACCTGATAGGCCCTGGGGTGCAGGGCGGGGTCTGTAGCTGCGTTGCCAGGTCAGGACCCATCTTGGGGTCTGGAAAACAGCCCTGTGGCTTTGGGGCCATTGAAAGGTTGAATCCTGGCATTCAGGGACAGGAAGGAACCTCTGAGATCCCCTCGGTCAGTGGGAAGAGTGGGGACTGAGAGCTCCCGGTTATCTGGATGCTTCCTCCAGGCCTCTTCCCCAGGCCTACCTGGGGTGCGCTTTAGGTGGCCTCTTCTTATCGCCCATTGCACCCTGCGAATTTGGGAATCAATCAAACTGTGGCCCATGGGCTGGTGAAGTGGGTGGGCAGCCATGCAGAATTCTGGTTCCCATGCTCTTACTGACTGTGGACTCCTCCATCAGTCATTCCCTCTCTGTTTCTCTGCTTTTCTTTTTCGATTAAAATTCCTAGGATCCTAGGGTCTGGCCTGTATCCATGCATATCTTAGACTGCATATCCTTGGAAGCACAGTTGTCCAGCACTGGTACTAAGGGCAGTTTTCTGCAGGGTCCTGGCCTTAGGCTTGGGGAGGAGGACATGATCTTCCTCACTGGGCAACTGTCTGGCTAGGGAGGGGGCACATGGCACTAGCTGCCTTGGGTAGCCCCAGGCTGGGGAGCAAAGCACTGTGCTATGTGACATGTTGATGTGTCTCTCCCCTAGTGGTTTCCAGGAGCCATTGAGTCCTGTCAATTTTCATCCCTGATCCCCACCATTGGCCTAAGCTGGGCATGGGGCAACCAGTAAGTGCAGTTTGTCTTTGTTGATGGAACAGAGGGTGGTTGTTTTCTGGGAGGGCTGCATGGAATGGACCAAGTGGCACTCTTCAGGGGAAGTGGAATCTGAAAGACTTCGGAGAGCAGAGAGGGCACCCTGGGAAGGAACCCAGGCAAGGAGGCTGGGGTCTCAGGAATGACTGTCGTGTTCCATGTGTGGAGGGAGGTTTTCAGGGTGCTTGGGAACTTTATGAAAGGAACACTAGTGGGTGAGGGAGGGTGATAAGATGGAAGCATGTGTGGGGGAGGGAGAAAGCAGTATGACCTCAAGGCTGGACCCGGGGTGAGCAAGGGATGGTGGAAATAGGGACAGACAGAGGTCACTTCTAGACAGGTTGAGATGCCCTGTGTACACCGTCCCATGCAGTGGTCATGACGCCTTCCTGTTGAGTTTTAGAGCCAGCAGGGCTTCTCAGCACTCTCTGGTCTGATCCACTTCATCCTTGTAGAGTGAAGGAAACTGGCCCTGAGACTGACAGGACTCATCAGTGTGACCTGGAGAGTGGACGGAAGATGAAAGGGGTGACTTAGAGGAAGAGTACAATTCTTTAGGTGAGCAGAGAAACTAGTGACTGACAGAAAGGAGGAGAAAGTGCACTGAAACATTTTCAAGTCACTGACAGCACCGAGGAGGAACATTGTTTGCCCATTAGTATTGGTCAGCGTGTTTGGGTGTGGGGACGCAGGAGGGACCTGCACCTCTACCCTCTGCCATCAGGCTTGTTGGGCTAGAGTGCTCAGCAGCTCTCAGAGACAACCATCCCCTTGGCTGCAGCAAAAGGGTTTTCACTGGACTGTGAAGGGGCCTCAGTGCCTGGCACTGGGCACGAACGTTTGCGCAGGGTACAGGGACAAGGGAAAGAGGCACCCTCATTCCCAGAGCCTTGTCTTCTGCACTCACCAAACACAGCCAAACGCAGCTCCGCTCAGGCAGGATTTTCAAGGCCTTGTCCCGTCTTTCTTTCACCTCCTAGTACCCTTCTCCTCCACTGCCAGGTAGCCAGGCTCATCACAGTGCCCCCGGGATGACTCCCTACCTGGCCTGTCCTCTCTGTAGCACACCAGGCTGCCAGGCACCCCCACTCCTTCCCTCCTCATCTCTCACCACCACAAAAGAAAAAACTTCCTTCCGGGCTGCTGGGCTCTGCAAAGACAGAGGGGAAAGCAGACTGGTTGAATACATGTGCCCCAAAGATGCAAATGGCTACTAGCTCCTTCTCCCACAGGGAGGTTTGAATTTTAGATGTCTGCCCTCCATCCTGTCCTTGCCCCCTGAGCACATCTTTAACCAAGCACCTGAGTCCAGAGCACTGGGCCTGGCACTTTGATATGTATTACTTCGTTTGGTCTCCCACTGGTCACACTGGGCAGGTGAGGTACACACACACACACACACACATATGTATATACACACACACACATACACACATATGTGTGTGTATATATATATATATATGCACACACAATATACATACATACATAAATATATGTATCCCCCCCACCCCCAAATGGGGAAACCAGGGTCTAGAGAGTTTGAGCAAGTTCCCAGGATGACACACTTAGGACTGGTGAGGCTGGGGCAACAGTCGAGGGCTCCTGATCAAGACTTGCCTAGCACAGCCTAGCTGCTCCTTTAGAAGAAACCTCACTGACTGATGGTAGCAAAAGAAGAAGGTATTTTGGGCTGAGGGCTCCTTGGCCGAGGGCCTTGACCTCTCTCTGGGCTTAAAGGGAACCGGGACTTCAGGAGGCTCTGTGGAGCACTGAAACTAGGAGTACATTTTTCTTTAGTGAATCTGCTCCTTTTTCAGCAGAGGCTGCCTCCTGGCCCGATGGGCCCCTCCCCCGTTTCCTGTGGTCAGAAGGCCAGTCACTGAGCAAGGACACTTGGGGTTCTGGCCTCAACTGCCTCCCCCAGGTCCTCATTCTGCAATCAAAAGGCAAACAGCTGACACAGAAGAGGCTGATGGAGATGCATTTTGCTGGCAGTGGGGGGTGGGCATTCGCGGAATGGAAAAATTGCAATTGTAGAGCTGAGAGACCTTGGGAAGGTCGGGGCTGACCTCCTCACTTTGCCTGAGGAGGAAACTGGGGCTGAAAGAGGGCCCCCACCATGCCCAAGGCCACCCAGTGAATCAGGGCAGACAACGACAACATTTCCTGCATGTTTTAGGTCAAGTGCAGAGGCCTGGAGGCTGTAAAGTTAAGCAAGACAAAGAACTCCCCATGGACAAATCTCACCCATGTGCCATGCACAGTGCCTGCATTTCCTCCCCCCCTGCCCCAGACACGGGAGAATGTGAAGTCCCACCTCTGCCATCACTTTTCCCTTACACAGGTGATGCTGACTTTAGAGGACAAGAACCTGAAAGGATACACCTGGGCCATAGTCCTGGTCTTGGCCTCCCTGGGCTATCTGCTCATACTGCTGGTCTCCATCTTTCCCTTCTGGGTGCGGCTCATGGATGAGGAGACCCATGATGTGTTTTTCAGTGGCCTGTTTGAGAACTGCTTCCATATCAAATGTTGGAAGCCTCGACCCTTATCCAGTAAGGAGGGCTGTGGGTAGGGATGAGGAAAGGGGAAATGGGACCAGTTTGATGGCTGGGTGGAGATAGGGCAGATTGGGGGCAGAGGACAAAATTTAATAAGCCCATAAAGGCATTTTCTCTGAATCTTCACTCTTTTGGGGTGAGAGGAATGTAGGAGGCTGTGAAGAGGTGACAATGTCATGTCGACCTCTGGAGTAGGGGCAAATGTGTTAGGAACCAAGTTTATTTCTAGACCAGGATGCTCTATGGGGATGAGGGAAGGGTTTCTGCTCTGCTCCTCAAGGCTGACGCAGCCCCCAGTGGGGTTGAATTTCAGCTTCCCCAGTTACCATGAAGTGGCAGCCCTGCAGAGAATGGACTCAGGCCTGGGGACCACATGTGAGAGGGAATGGACACAAATAATTGAGTTTGGAGGATGGGCAAAGCACTTGAGACTATTTTTTACAAAAAAAAAATCTTTCTCTTGGTGCTGGGGATTGAACCCAGAGCCTTGCGTAGACAAAGCATGCACTGTATCACTAAGCTACATCCCAGTCCCTATAAGGAAAAATCTGAAGGCCCCAAGGGTGTCTGTCTTGGAAAAGACATGACTCAGGGAGACCCAGGGACTAATTCCTGGGAACAGGAGAGGCCACCTGGGTTAAGATGGCTTGACGATCTTTGAGCTCTTTGACCCAAGGTTCCTCAATCTTGGTGCTACTGACATTTTGGGATGGGTAATTTTTGATATGGGGGCTCTCCTGTTTCTTGCAGGATGGGAAATAGCACCCCTGCCCTCTTCTACCCACAAGATGCCTGGAGTAACACTCACTACTTAGTTGTGACAACCAAATTGTCTCCAGGCATTGTCAAATACTTGAGGGACAAAACTTCTCCCAGTTGAGGACCACCACTGATTTAACCCAAGGATGGATTCTGGAATGTCTGGGTGTTCAGCAACACCTCTGTCTTTTGTCCCACTCCCAGATGTCCATCTCTGTGTGCTCAGGGCGTTCAAACTAATTTTAGCATGGTCGAAATCATCAGCAGGAGAACAAATTGCCCTGTTCCTAGACTCTACTATTTTTGGTCTGTTTTGCTTCTGTTGTTAACAGGAAAATTAAATAATGCTGAGGGGTTCCCTGTGGAGTTGAACATTTTGAGCTGGTAGAGTTCTGATTTTCCACAGGTAGTTCTTTTAGCATAACCAATACAGATGTGAGTTTTCACAATTGCACATGCAACCAATTTTTACCTGGAGAGTTTGCTTTTTATGTGTTTTATTAAAACCATTGTTTTTCCCTAAATGGAAGATACATGATTTCCCTACATGATTTCATGGAACCAAAATCACATAATCATATCTGTTAAGAAATGATGAATGATTTCCATGTCTGACATTGTCAATATGACTCCCCCTGGCCCCATGTGCTTCCATGTTGTTGGGAACAAAATGGTAAGTAAGGCCCAACCATTTGTGGGAGGCAAAGTGGCAGGGTCCCAGGCTTTGATCCCAAGGCCATGATTTGGGACCTGAGGGTGGTGGAGGCTCCAGGGCCCCCTGTGCCAGGCTCTGAGGGTCTCTGCCTTTTGGAGGGCAGGTTCCCCAGCTCCTGCCCTGGCTCTCCCTCTCCTGCAGTCTACATCCTCCTTGGCCGGTTCTTCCTGATCTCTGCAGTTATCTTGGCCTTCCTCACCATCTTCCTCACGGTGTCTTCTGCATCTGAACTCTTCCCGAGGACTTGGAAGCACAATGTTGTGTCAGCCTCTGTCAGCTTCCTCACAGGTATGGAACTGCCAGGCAGTCCCTGTCGTTCTAGTGCCCCAGAGAAATGCAAAGGAAGTGGGTGGTTGGTTTCTGTAATATGAAGAGAAGCGTGATTTTTAAGGTCCCTCCTCTTTGCCTTCTGTATGAATTAATTGACCCCCCACACCTGCCCCTTTAGAGTTTATGATGTCTCTTCTTTGGGGTTTCTCAGCACTCTACAGTTAGTTTCCTCTCTGACCCAGTTGCCTTGAGGTCATGTGTATGGTAGGTCACCTAGCTACCCAGGAACTGTCATAGAATCTGGCAAAGAATCATAATTGAAATATATAAAAGAACGAGCAATGTTTCTTGAATGACTGAATGGAAGAGAACTTCTTTGCCCTTTTGAACCTTTTGGCATTTGAAAAGGGTGATCAAGGCCCCACCCTGGGAAGCTTCCTGGCTGAGGGAAAAGGTAGAATACCTTCAGTGGGAAAATCCCGTTGAATTTCATCCAAAGTGTGGCACCCAGAGGGTTCAACCGGAATTGAGCCAAGGGCACAGACACCAAGGATACCCAGAAAGGGGTTTCTGTTGGTGCGAGCCCTGGGTGGTGAGGCACAGGGCTTTGCGATGAGCGTGCAGAGGGGATTGGTTGTTGGCTCAGAGTGGGAGGAAGTCGCTAAGCAGGAGCCACGTGGGCTCTGCCTAATTCAGTGTGAGGAAGGCTGGGCCAAGGCAGGAAGCCCAGCCGGAGAGTAAGCGTGCCTCCCATGATCCTGCAGGGACTTGTGCCTTCCTGGCCATGTTGCTGCATGCCCTGGAGATCCGGGATCTGAGGATGAAGCCCAGCCCGCCGCAGTTCTCCATACAGTGGCCTTACTACATCCTGGGCTTTGACATCCTTCTGTTCCTAGTGGCTGGTGAGTGTCCTGTGGCTGTGGCCCCCTCCTTGTCCTCTTGCCTGCACTTATGGGGGAGCTGCACTGTTCCAAACCATAGCTGCTAGCTACATAGTTATTTAATTAAAAGATAAAAATTCACTTCCTCAGTCCCAGTAGCCACTTTTCAGATTTTCAACAACCGCATGCGCCTAGCTGGCTACCACATTGGACATTCATGCAGAGATTTCCATCTCTGCAGAAAGTTCCCAGGGACAGCACTGCCTCAAACCTCCCCAAACTTGGCCTTTTGGTTCTTATCTCTCTTGGTGCTAGAAAGAAACCTTCCAGGTGTCTGTGCTCTCCCTTACACCATCCTGGTTTCTAAGGTTCTCTGTTCCTGTCTATATCTTGAAATCTTTCATTCTCGTTCTTCACTCTAACCTTTTATCTTTAAGCACTATCACTACCTGGATTCTTAATCCTGTCTGATTCTGTCTCTACTCCTAATCCTTCCTCTGCTGCGTTAACCTGACCCATGATCATATTCTAGTCTGTCTCAATTTTAAGATCTATCAAATATATAAAAGAATATTTGTAGCCAGGCATGGTGGTACACACCTCTAATCCCAGTGACTTGGAAGTCTGAAGCAGGAGGATCACAAGTTCAAGGTTTTAGGTTTTCCAGATGGTGCCCTGGTTCAATCCCCAGCACCGCAAAAACAAAAGAAAACAAAACAAAAAAACCCCCAAAAAACCAAAAAAGTGGGGGATGTAGCTCAGTGGTGGGAGCATCACTTCATTCAATCCCGTCACACACATATACGCTTGCATGTACACACACACACACACACACACACACACACACATTTATATCTATAAGATACAAGTAATTAAAAATAGAGATACCTAGTTCCCACCGTATAGTTAAGAGCTAGCCATATTTCAATGAATCCATTGTTCATAAGGTAAATGATTATTTTATGTACCAATGAGAAAGAGAAATTGGTGCCAAGCGTAATTCAGATTTTCTTTTAAATATTTTTTTAGAGGTTGATAGATCTTTATTTTATTCTTTTATATATATGTGGTGCTGAGAATCGACCCCAGTGCCTCACACATGCTAGGCAAGCGCTCTACTACTGAGCCACAACTCCAGCCCCAAGAGATTCTTTAACTTTTAAAACATCTTCAATTTGGAGATGTTAAAATATGAAAAAAATTGACTTCTCAAAATTAATGAAATGTGGTAGAACATGGCCAGTATCTCTGAAGCACCTCACCCATGACTCTTCTTGATGACATCTTCTCTCCCCTCCAGAATGAATGATTCTGAGATTTATGCCAATCACATTTTCTACACACATAGGTCTCCTTGACCACCATATTATTTAGTTTTCCATGTTTTGAAACATTATGTAAACATAATTGTACTGTATTTATTCTTTGGGAACTTGCTATGTTTGATCAATATTATGTCCCTTAGAGTCCTCTATGTTAACAAGAGTAACTGAGATTCATTACTTTTTATTGCCTCAATATTTAATTGTATAAATATTCTACAATTTACCTATTTTCCTGTCAGTTTACAGTGAGTGTTTTCAGGGTTGTTTCCTATTGTCACTCACTGTCCTTTGAACTTTTCATACTTATCTCCTTTGCCATGAGTGCTGGATGCTCTCTAGGATATATACTAGGAATTCTTATATTGAGATTATGCATATTTTTAGGTTTTCCAGATGGTGCCAAATAGATTTCTCAAAAGCTGATAACAATTTACGTGCCTATAGGCAGGCCAAAAGAATTCCTGTTGCCCTGTCTCCTTGTCAATATTTGAAATTACCAGTTTTTTTAACCTTTGCCAGTTTAATTGGTATAAGCAGTTATCTTATGTTATTAATGTGTGTTTTCTTGATTATTAATCAGGTTGAACATCTTTGAACAGGTTTATTGACCATTTGTCCCTTTCAAATTGATTTGTCAGAGGTGTTTATATATTTTAAATATTCACCTATTATTATTATTATTATTGGTACCAGGAATTGAACCCAAGGGTGCTTAATTACTGAGCCACATCCCCAGCCCCCTTTTCAAAAAATATATTTTATATATTTTATTTAGAGACTGGGTCTCAATAACTTGCTTAGGGCCTCACTAAGTTGCTGAGGCTGGAGATCCTCCTGTCTCAGCCTCCCAAGCAGCTGGGATTACAGGTCTGTGCCACCACGCCCAGCCATCTTTATCTAAGTCTTCAATCCATCTTGAATTGATTGATGGTGTGAAGATAGGATTGCTTTCATTTTTCAGATGAAGAGCCAGTTGTCACAGTACTATGTATCCACTACACTATCCTTTTCCTCTGATCTGCAGTGCCATTTTTTGTCAATAAACAAGTTCTCATGTTCTACTACTTTGTCCATCTGGTGTACAAACCATACTTTCATTAATGCTACAACTTTGTACTATTCCTGACATTATGTATCTTGAAATCTTGTAGGAAAATCCTTGCGCTTGTTTTCCAAAGGTATTTAGTTATTCTTGGCATTTTTTCCTTATGTAGAAATTCAATTATCAGCTTGTGACATTTCACAAAAAAACTGTGGTTTTTTTTTTTTTTTTGGAGTTATACTGAACATATGGTCAATGTAGGGAGCACTGATCCTTTTTCCCTCTTTTTAATAATATTGAATTATTCTATCCACGAACATGATATTTTCTTCCTATTTTCTTGGATGTTCTTTAATGAGTTCTGCAAAGTCTTATAATTTTTCCTATGGTTTGCATTTTCCCCTTTAGATACTTGTACTTCTAGTACAATGATAATAGAAGTGGCAATAGTTATGGGGATATTTCTGATGTTTCTTTATGAGGTAAAGTGTTTGTGAACATTTTGGGTAGGCAGTCTTTATCACTTTAATGAAGTAAACTTCTAGTCCCAGTTTGCAAAAAGTTTTCTTTTCAGCCATGGATAGATGTTAAATTTCACTGGATATATTTTCTTTTTGTACATATTAGGGTCATTAGTTTTTCTAATTTAAGCTGTTAATCTAGCAGATAAAATTTCCAAATTCAAAATTTGTATCTGAAACAAACCTAACTTGTCCAGTAGTTATTATCTTTTTTTGCTTTTGTTATTCAAAATCTCCCTAACATTTTCTAGTGAGATTGGTCTTGAAATTCCCTTTCTTATACTGACCTTGTATGATGTTTGGTATGGTTTTATAAGCTCCACAAAGTGAGTTGGGTGTATTCTATCTTTTTCTAATCTCTGAATTTACATTTAGAGTTATTTTGTTCTAGCTAAGCTTACCTATAAAAGGAACATAGTGTTTCTCTTTGAGAGAATTTTTAGCTCATGATTCAATTTCTTTAGTGATTATACAACTATTCAAGTATTTTATTTCTTTTTGAGTCTGTTTTGGTAGGTTACATATTTATACAAATTTATATATTTTATCTAAATTTTCAAATTTGTATGGTTATAAAAAAGTTTAAAAAAATTTAATTTGTGCTGTATCTAGTTATATACTTTTTTCCACACATAATTTTTCTTTTTATTGTGAATTTTGTTAGAAATTCACCATTTTTAAAGTCTTTTCAAAGAATCAGATTTAGCTTTGTTGAAACTTCATGCTTTGTTTGTTTTCGATTTAATTAATATTTACTTTTTTGGTACCAGGTATTAAACCCAGGGGGCGCTTAACCACTGAGCCTCATCCCCAACTCTTTTGAAATATTTTATTTAGAAACAGAGTCTGACTGGGCGTGGGGGTACATGCCTATAATCCCAGCAGGTTGGGTGGCTGAGGCAGGAGGATCAGGAGTTCAAAGCCAGCCTCAGCAATGGTACCAGGAATTGAACCCAGGGGTGCAACTCATTGAGACCCTGTTTCTAAATAAAATATAAAAAAAGACTGGGAATGTGGCTCAGTGGTTGAGTGCCCTGAGTTCAATTCCCAGTACAAAAAGAAAGAAAGAAAGAAAGAAAAACAGGGTCTGTCTGAGTTGCTTAGGGCCTTAAGTTGCTGAGGCTGGTTTTGAATTTGAGCTCCTCCTGCCTCAGCCTCCCCAGCCGTGGTATTACGCTTCCATATGTGCCACAGTGCCTGGCTAATATTTGCTCTTATTTTGAATGTTCCTCCATTCTACTGTCTTTGTGATATTCTTTTTTCCAACTTATTTTTGTCCTTGAGTCTTTTTACGCACAGCATCTAGTCACTGGTAAATCTAATTTAATATATGCAAAGTCCTAAGAAGGGTGTGTTTTAGCCAACTTTTTCACCACTATGACCTCTTTTCCCAACTTCTCAAATCAGGTCTATATTTGTTGATTATTTCTTCTTTTTCTAAATAGGCAGTTAAAACTTCAATTTCTCCCTAAAAATTACTTTTGTCTACATCTTCTATTGTGATGTGTAGTATTTTAGTTATTGTTCTATTTAAAATATTTTCTAGTTCCCTTTATGATACGTGCTTTGATTCATGATCATTTTAAAGTACACTTTTAAATTTCCAAATGTAATTTTTTTGTGTGTCATTGTGTTGATTATTCTTTTTTTTTAATTAGAGCTTTATAGTTATGCATAGTAGCTGGGTTCATCCAGACAGGAGCATACATGCATGGAATTAGAATTCAGTTCAAGATCTCCACCTTTCCCTCTATCCCCCTCTGCTTCCTCCACTCTACTAGACTTCCTTTTGCTTGTCTATTCATTAATTTTTGATTGGTTCTTTTTACTTATACATAAAGGTGAAATTGCCTATGGTATATTTATATATGTACATGACATGACTTTTAAAGGATTCATTCAGCGCTGCTTCCCCATTCTTGTTTTTTTGCAGTGCTGGGGATTGAACCCAGGGCCTTGTGCTTGATATGCAAGCACTCTACCAACTGAGCTATATCCCCAGCCCCCTGTCTCCCTCTTGATCTCCTTCTTCTACATGACTGATCTTTCCTAGATCTTTATGGCATCCCATCCTTCCCTCCTCCTTTCCTTTATTTTACTCTAGCTTCCACGTATGAGAGAAAACATTGGACTTCTGAGTTTCTGAGTCTCACTTATTTCCCTTAGCATTATGTTCTCCATTCCCATCCATTTGCCAGCAAATGCCATAGTTTCATGTGTTGGTTATTCTTAATTCTACTTTGGTCACAAAATGTGACTGTGTAATCCTGCACCTTTGAATTTATTGAGACTTGTTTTGTAGTCTATTTTGAAATCCATTTCCACAAACATTAAATGTAAACTTTTTCTGGGTGTGGTTGTGCATGCCTGTCATTTCAGCAACTTGGGAGGCTGAGGCAGGAGGGTCACAAGTTCGAGGCCAGCCTCAGTAACTTTGTGAGGACCTAAGCAACTCAGGCCCTGTCTCAAAATAAAAAGTAACAAGGACTGGAGAGGTGGGTCAGAGGTAGAGCACCTCTGGGTTCAATTCCCAGTACCACAAAAAATTCATCTGTTTTCTTAACTAGAAGTGATATTTTTCCATAAATCTTGTCGTTTTATACTCTCTTGTTCCTTACATATGTGTAAATACATTTACATAAATTTTTTATCATAAATGTAAAACATACTTATTTTACATTTTGTGTCTCATAAATTTACTAACTGAATTATTTGCAGGTCTGAGTCTGCTTTCTACCATTTCTGCAGCCTCTTGTGGTAGTGTCTTGTTTAAAGGGGTCTGTGTATGTGTGTTCTTCCCACTGTGAATTCATTTCCCATAGAATTTTATCTGTGGAGTCTTTGACACCTGAATTTAAAGTGTTTCCTCCTCAGAGATTTGCAGTTGATTCTGCCTGGTGCTTGGGTTTGTAAACAGCCTACGATCACAAACAAAATCCTTAGGTATTGTGAACTTAGCTGCAGATCCACATAATAACCAGCCTGTGTTCATGTGTTCTCAGTCAATGTGGGTAACTTTGGAGTTCCAAAGTAGATGCTTAGAGTCCCTATTTTGAGTAGGCCCTGGTTTTTTTTTTTTTTTTTTTTTTCCTTCTTCTTCCTGTTTTCTATCCTCAAATGGCCAACAGAATGGAAACTCATGGTCACCTGAGTTGGGTGCATATCTCCAAAATGTAGCTGAATGTGTGCTTAACTAAAAATAAGTTGGTGGCTTATTTAAAAATAAGTTTTTAAAGTAATATTTTATTTAGAATTTTTGCTGTTTTTAGTAGGAGAGTATCTGGTCTGCTCTAATGAAAAAATAAAATATATCTTTTACAACCTTAAAACCACATTTATTACTTGGGTAAGAGCTCTCCATTTGTTCTTTTCCCCCTCCCCCTCCTCCCCCTCCTCCCCCTCCTCCCCCTCCTCCCCCTCCTCCCCCTCCTCCCCCTCCTCCTCCTTCTCCTCCTCCTCCTCCTCCTCCTCCTCCTCCTCCTCCTCCTCCTCCTCCTCCTCCTCCTTTTCTTCTTTCTTCTTGAAACCAGGGCTTCATGCATGCTAGGAAGCCCTCTACCACTGAGCTAAACCCCAACTGCTCCATTTATTCTTACGGACATGGATTGTCCTTGTCCTCTCCTTTACTTTCTTCAGGCTCTTGAATTAGAAAACAAGAGCCTGGGCTTTCTGGTGGGTCCTCCCCTCTCTAAAGCTTCTTTGTTCACATTTTATTGGTAGACAATTGCTGTGATGCTGTTCAGCTCTGGCCATGGTCCTGTGATTTTTTTTTTTTTTTTTTTTTTGGCGGTGCTAGGGATTGAACCCAGGGCCTCCTGCTTGCGAGGCAAGCACTCTACCAACTGAGCTATAGCCCCAGCCCAGATCCTGTGATTTTTATCCACCTGTTTGTGTTCCTTGTCTTACGACACATTCTGTTTCCCCTTTTGTCTCTGTAATACGCTTTTGGAGTGAGGGGGGAGATCCAAGGACTCACATTACAGGAGGGAACTCCTGACCTCCAGTCTACAGCACAGAGCCTGACATTTTCTGTCTCTGATCTGACTCATGTTTTTGCTGCTACCTAGGTGCCATCTGCCTTTCTCAAGGAAAAATCTGCCTTAGATGTCGCTTGTTGTCCATTTACCAGAGTACTGATGATGTCCGGGGGACCCCACACTTGGAGAAGCTGGAGAGCTTGGGAGGAAAACTGAGCTGGGTACAAAAGGAGACACGGCTGCGGGAAGAAACAGTCATCTAGCCCTGGATGTGGTCTCTCTACCCTTCTGGAAGCGGCGTGAGTGAAGCCTGCAGGTGTATGCAGCTCCTCCTCCTCCACTAGCCTCCACTACCTTTGAGGAGTTTCTTAAGCATCAAGCCAACCTTCTGCGCCCTGGTCCTCACAGACAGTCTATCTTGCTGGTGTCTGAAATCTATTAAAAATTCTTTGAACTCTTCTAAGATTCCAGAGTGATTATTATTACTTTTTTTTTTTGCAGGTGTTTTAAATAAATGAAAGGGTAATTTTTTGATCCATACCTCAAAAACCAAGACTGGAGTCCAGGAGGGGAAGAATATCACAAGATGAGCGAGTGAAGTGGGGCTTTATAGAACAAAAACTTTCCAGAATATAACTGCAGGAGAAGGTGTTTGAGTGGATGACATTATAAAAAGTGACATCGCAGATAAAACTGTGACTCAGTGCAAAAATTTTTTCTTAAATATATGTTTGGGGGAAGGGTTGAGTCTGGTTGAAGGTAAAATCTTTTCCAAGATTGAGCTCCTGAGATTGGAAGCCTGAGCATAGGAAAGTGAGCCCCCAGCTTATGGGCACTTTCTCCCTCCTTCCTGGGTTCAGATTGGGCCTCTTGACTGCGGCCAGGCTGCGAATCTCTCTCTTATTGGTATGAATTTGAGGGACATTAAATATATTGACATTCTTCAAACATATCTCATTCATTGAATGTTGGTGCTTTTCTGAGTGCCTGTCTCTGATTCCAGTGTCCTTCATCATTCCTTCCATCTTGGGAAAATCCTGTTCATCTCCACAATCCCAACTGAAATGTCACCCATTCTTAACACCTAATACAACCCTCCTGTCAAAACCAGGACTAAATGCTTCTTTATTTCTCTTTGCAGATACTTTGGTATGCTTTCCTTCCAGAATGCTTTTATTGCAGATAAGACATTACAGTTAGAAAGTTAAAGGTACACAGTTATGCTTCCTCTTCTGATATCGTAATTTGGAAAAGACTAATGCTGCTCTCAAGAATGAGAGAGTAGGTTGATAAAATATAAACCCCATCATAAATAGGACACAAAAATAACATGAAGAAAGAAAAAATTAATTCAGCCACATTAAGCTCTTGCTTAAGGCTAATTAAAATTTAGAACTTTCTTTTCATCAAAAGGCAACCTTAAGAGAGTGAAAAGGTAAGCAATGAAATGGCAGAAGATATTAGCAATACATATATCTGGCAATGGACCCCCAGTCAAACGACATAAAGAACACCACAGTAAGGAAAAGATACAACTGAATAAAAAATGGGCAAAAGAGGTGGTGCACGCCTGTAATCCCAGCAGCTCCGGAGGCTGAGGTAGGAGGATCCACAAGTTCAAAGCCAGCCTCAGCAATTTAGTGAGGCACTTAGCAACTCAGTGAGACCTTGTCTCTAAATAAAATATAAAAAAGGTCTGGGGATGTGGCTCAGTGATTGAGTGTCCTTAAGTTCAATCCCTGGTCCAAAAAAAAAAAAAAAAAAAAAAAAAAAAGAAAAAAAAGAAAAAAGACTAAAACAAAAAGTTTAAATAGATTTTTCTGGGAAAAGAAAATATGAATATAGATATGAATATAGAGAATAGGCATATAAAATGTTTAATCCCATTGATCATTAGGGAAACCCAAATTAAAACCACCATATCATAACACTACACACAAAATCATTTAAAAAAAAAAGCTGGGCATGGTGTTGCACACCTGTAATTCCAGCTGCTAAGGAGGCTGAGGCAGGAGGACCACAAGTTGAAGGCCAGCCTCAGCAAGTTAGTGAGACCCTATTTGAAAATAAAAAATAAAGAAGGACTAGGGATGTTGCTCAATGGTAGAGTCCTTCTGGGTTCAATCACTAGTGCCATTGAAAAAAAAAAAAAGAAAAGTCACCTAAGGGAACAAAGACCCAAATGTGGAACAGCTAGAATTTATACACATGGCTGGTGAGAGTACAGCAGTACAGTTGTACCACACAGCTCCACAACCCTCCTTGTCAATCACTCAGTGGAAGTGTGTGAATGTACACCCAATGACATGCACAGCCGAACCATTCCCAATAACCACAGACTAGAAGTAACCCAAATTCTATAGAATGAAGAAGTATATTTTGATGGACTCATACAATAAGATATTATGCAGTAGTTAGAGTGAAAGAATAAGCTGTAATAGATGGCGTCAACCAGACTGAGCACAATAATGAACCACACGATTGATTTTGTTTTTTTTAAGACTTTATTTTTTTATGTGGTGCTGAGGATCGAACCCAGGGCCTCAAACATGCCAGGCAAATGCTCTACCAATGAGCCACAACCCTAGCCCACAGGTGATATTCAAATGAAAGAATAACCAATAAACACAGAGACCCAATTGAGTGACTCCATTGTATTTAGTAGGAGTTCTCCAAGAGAATAGGCAAGAGGATAGGCAGAGTGCCAAGGAGGCAGTATCAAAGACACATTAGTTGTGACAGAGGAATTAAAAAGGAAGATATATCTATATGTATATAAAGAGGCCAAATTTTTTATTTGTTCTATCGAGTTACACATGACAGCAGAATGCGTTTTGATTCATTGTACACAAATGGAGTACAACTTTTCATTTCTCTGGTTGTGCACGATGTAGAGTCACACCATTCATACAAACATGTACATTATTAGATATGGAAAATAAAAAGCCCCCAAGATAATGTGGCCTGGGAAAAAGAAGGCCATGCACCGACAGCCTTCATCTCCCGAGACAAAGGTTTTCCAGATGCCGACTACAGATGGGGAGGAAGTGTTTTATCACCCCTAAAGTGACCGTCCCTAGAGGGCATTCATCCTCTTCAAAAGTAGATCCTCTCCAGACACTATCTGCAGACCCTTGACCCAGAAAGTCGAATTCCTAAGCCATCACTGATTGATGGAACAGAACCCAAATTCCTGAGTGCCTAAGAAAACCGATGTGCTCACTAGCCCACCCCTCAATATAACCTATATAGACCCAGTCCCTTTCTTTGTTTGGGTAACCTGATATTAGCTCCCACTTGTACTTAATGACTTCCCCATCTGCCTCTCCAGCCCAAACACTTCCCAGAGTTTCCCGGAACACCTTTGCTCTAATCATCTGGAAGCACTTCAAATTCAACATATCCCAAACTGAACCTATTCATTATTTTAACCCTAAAGCTCCACCTCCTCTGTTTCCTATAACCTAGAACATATCGCCCTCCTCCCTGACTTCACCTCTCAAACCAGAGCTCCAGGAATCAATTTAGAATTACACTTAATTTCAATTATAATATATTCATATGGTACAAAATCAAAACACTATAAATAGGCATAGAACAGGAAACCTACTTTTGCTTCTGTCTACACCTGTCTTCCCATTACTTTTAGTAACTACTCTTCTTAGTTTCCTAGAATGTTAGTCAGGTTTTCATTACTGTAACAAGTACCTGTGGTGGTCAGCATATAAGAGAAAAAGTTTATTTTTGTTTCACAATTTTTAGAGGTCCCAGTTCAACATTGGCCTCATTGCTTTTGGGCCTGTGCCAAGGCAGCATGTCATGGCAGGGAATGTGTGCTGGAGCAAGCTGCTCACCTCATGGCATCTGGGAAGTAAAAGGAAGAGGAAGGGGTTAAGGTCCCTTCAAGGGCATCCCCTTAATACTGGAAGATCTCTCATCTCCGTTTTTTTTTTTTTTTTTTTTTTTTTCCCCTGAGGTACTAGGGACTGAACCAAGGGACACTTAATCACTGAGCCACATCTCCAGCACTTTTTTTGCATTTTCTCTAGAGATAGGTTCTCACTGAGTTGCTTAGGGCCTCACTAAATTACTGAGACTGGTTTCGAACTCACGATTCTCCTGCCTCGGCCTCCCAAGTCACTGGAATTGCAGGCGTGTGCCACTGCACACTACGACCTCTAACTTCTTAAAGGTTCTACAACTTCTCAATAATTCCAAGTTGTATAAATCAATAAGACATAACAATAATAAATATTTATGCCCCAAACAATGGCACATCCATGTATGTCAAACAAATCCTTCTCAATTCCAGGTATCAACTAGATCACAACACAATAATACTGGGTGACTTTAACACACCGCTCTCACCACTGGATAGATCTTCCAAACAAAAAGTGAACAAAAAAACTATAGAATTAAATGATACAATCAACGATTTAGACCTAATGATCATATATAGAGTATTTCATCCATCATCGAGTGAATATACTTTCTTCTCAGCAGCTCATGGATCCTTCTCTAAAATAGACCATATGTTATGCCACAAAGCAGCCCTTAGTAAGTACAAAAAAATAGAGATACTGCCTTGTATTATATCAGATCATAATGGAATGAAATTAGAAATCAGTAATAAAATAAAAAACAGAAACTAATCCTACACCTGGAGACTAAATAAAATGCTATTGAATGATGCAATGATAACAGAAGACATCAGGGAGGAGACAAAAAAATTCTTAGATGTAAATAAGAACAACAATACAATGTATAAAAATCTCTGGGACACTATGAAAGCACTAAGTACTAAGAGGAAAGTTCATTGTATTGAGCTCATACCTTAAAAGAATAAAAAGTCAACAACTGAATGACCTAGAAAAAGAAGAGATCAACACCAAAAGTAGTAGAAGACAGGAAATAATTAAAATCAGAGCTGAAATCAATGAAATTGAAACAATTCAAAAAATTGACAAAACCAAAAGTAGGTTCTTTGGAAAAGTAAACAAAATTGATAAACCCTTAGTCACACTAATGAAGAGTAGGAGAGAGAAAACTCAAATTACTAGAATTCTTGATGAAAAAGGAAATATCATGACAGACACTATTGAAATACATAATATAATTAGAAGCTACTTTGAAAATCTATACTCCAACAAAATAGAAAATCTTGAAGACATTGACAAATTTTTAGAGACATATGATCCACCCAAACTGAATCAGGAGGACATACACAATTTAAACAGATCAATTTCAAGCAATGAAATAGAAGAAGCCATCAAAAGCTTACTAACCAAGAAAGGCCTGGGACCAGATGGATTCTCAGCTGAGTTCTACAAGACCTTCAAAGAAGAACTAATACCAATACTCCTCAAAATATTCCAGGAAATAGAAAAGGAGGAAACTCTTCCAAACTTATTCTATGAAGCTAATATCATTCTGATACCAAAACCAGACAGACACATTGAGGAAAGAAAACTTCAGACCAATATCCCTGATGAACATAAGATACAAACTTGTGGTGAACTGCATACAAAAACACATTAAAAAGATAGTGCACCATGATCAAGTGGGGTTTATCCCAGGGATGCAACCCCATGAAATATTCTTATTTTTACCTTTTATTTATTTGCAGTACTGGGGATTGAACCCAGGGCCTTATGCTTGCGAGGCAAGCATTCTACCAACTGAGCTATAACCCCAGCCCATTTTTACTTTTTATTATACCTACATTAGCTAGGTGTACATGCTACAGTTCCTTATTTTTGATACTTTATACCTTAGTGATCTCGGTGCTTCCTTTTTATAGCTGTATATTGAGCTGCATTATGTGGATATATCCTGGTTTATTTATCCAGTCCCTTGTTGGATACTTTTGTTTCCACTCTTTTGCACTATTAACAATGCTGCAGTAAGCCTATAAGTGTGTGTGTGTGTGTGTGTGTGTGTGTACCTGTAGAATAAACTCTCAGAATTTCCTCAAAGAGTAAATGCTTTTGTAATTAACTAAATAGGCCTTACCTCTCACAGTGTTAAGATTTTTTTTTTTTCTTTTTGGCAAATTGAATAAGAAATTGCATCCCAGTACCGTTTTAATTTGCATTGCTCATATTACCAGTGAAATCCAGCATATTTTCCAAATGTTTAGCAATGATTAGTATTCTTTCCTGTGAGCTCATTTCCCCATGGGTTGTTAGCCTTTTTTCTTTGTGAATTCTAGGCACTCTTCATCTATTAGTGAAATTAACCTTTTTTTTTCTCCCCCTATAATGTATTTTCTCCATGATTTGTCTTTTGATTTTTTTGGGCCAAAGTTTTTGATTATTAGAGTAAAATGTGCCCATCTTTCATGTCTTCTGGATCATAATTAGAACTTTCTCCTTTCAAAGTTATACAAGAATTCTTTATCATTAAAGTTTCACGTTTTATTTTTTTAATCTCTGATCCATTTGGATTTTGGCTCCTGTCTACCTCCACCCTCCGCCTGTGGTGTAAGGTATGGACCCAACATTTTATCTTTTATCTTTCTTGATGACAAACTGCTTGTCCATTCTTATAAGATGTGGCCTATTATTCAGTAAATAATTTCATCGTTTCTTTCTTCTCCTTTCTTTTTGGTACTGGGGATTGAACTCAGGGGCGTTTGACCACTGAGCTACATCTCCAGTCCTTTTTTTTTTTGGAATAGAGTCTAGCTAAGTTGCTTACGGCCTCACTAAGTTGCTGAGGCTAGCCTCAATTTTGTGATCTTCCATGTCCCGGCTTCCCTAGTTGCTGGAATGATCGCCACCGCACGGCTAACTCCACCCTTTCAATCAACCTCCAGCTCCAATCAATTCTCCAGCCTTGCCAATTATACCTCCCAATAAGTTTCCCACCTAAACCCTTCTTGCAATTTCTATTCTCAGTTCAGTCTCATCTTTTCACTCCTGGATTGCATTATTTAAGCCATCTGGCCCGATCACTCAGTGGTCTCATGACCCCTTCCTGCTCTCTTATTCAGTTTTTCTGGAGGGTTTCTCCGCAGCCTCCTTCTCAAATCTGTCCCTTCCCGCCTTCAAGCATTTTGGCAGCTTTCCAAATGCTGAGTGATTTGCCAGTGTAGCCTGCGGCTCTCGCGCTCTGGGGTGTGGATATGCAATCGACCCCTTTGCATTCTCTGGGCTCGCTGTGCTCCCTCTTGTGGAAATACTTTTGGGTTCACCTTCCAAAACTGAGCGCAGGTGCCCGTTCCTCCAGGAAGCCTTTCCCGAGCAACCCTCCCCGCCCCAACACCCCAACACCGGGGTCCACGGCCCTGGAATATGAACCCATACTGTCCAGTCCTCGCTCCCTGCCGCTTTGCCCCTACGTCTCGCACAAAGCACTAGCGGCGTAGAACTGAAACGTGCTCATCGACAAACTAACGCCCCTCGAGAGAAGCGCTGTGTCCAGCGAGGTGTCTGGCGGTGCACCGAGCCCTCTCCACGGGCGGGGAAGCAGGTGCAATGGAACCTGGTCACCGAAAGCCTAGCAGCCAGCCCAGGAGGAGCAGCCTCTGGCAGTCCCGCCAAGTCCGGACGAGCAACTATCGAGACGCACCTCCGAGACCTCCGGGAGTCCTAGAGGGGAAACGGAAGGGGCCCTTTCCGGGGGCACCTGTCTGACAGCGCTCTCCACTCACTTCCGGTCCTCCGAGGGCACTGGCGAACCTGGCGCTGGTGCCGGGCTGTGGGTGAGCCGGGCCGGGCCGGGCCCGCGGCGGGCTGCGGGCGGCGGGCGAGGCGGTGGACGGACAGCGGGGCCGGGCTGCGGCGCGGAGGCCCCGCGAGTCGGGATCTGCACGTCCGCGCCGCGGTCGACTCAGGTAGGAGCCCGGCTGATCCCGCCCGGCCAGGCTTGGCCTAACGTAGGTCGTCCATGAACCCCGGGAGATCGCCAAGCAAGGCAGGACTCTTGGGAGAGCGAAAGTAATTAGGGTAGGACGTAGTACAGCCACCGAAGGAACGGCTGGAAGCGCGTTCTGTTTGTCAAATGCAGAAATGAAAGATGAATGAGGCTCTCTCTTGCCTACAGGGGGATCGGGTAGACGGAGCCACTATAAACCGTTGCATCTATAGAGCAGTAAATGCATTAGTGGAGTGAACCAATGCAATAGCTAGAAAGTCATGAAAGAGGAATTTGATGCAGCAGAGGAAATACATACGGTAGCCTGAAAGGTGAAATCGGTGGAAGAGTGGTGGTTAAGTGCACAAACGCCCATGTAGTTGCTTATTCTCTGCACTAATCCGGGTGATCTGTCCTAACAAACCGTTATCCTTTCCTGTTACTTTGGATTTGAGATCTGTCTCCCTAGCTTAGGGCTTCCCGACTTGCGCCCCCCCCCCCCCCCCCCCCGGAGATTAGTACCTCCAGTCTACTTCGAGCTTCTTTCTCAGGAGTACTTGGACTTAATCTGTCCCTTTTTAACTCCCCATGTTTTTCATATTACCAAGTATTTTGGGAGGCAGACCTTGGCATATATGTTGCTCCATTGTCTTTTTTTTTTTTTTAAAGACATTTATTCAGCATCATGATCAGACTTACATTTAGCAATCAACAACATGGGTGCAAAAAAAAAAAAAAGTTTACCTTTTGTTGGAATGCTTTACACTTTCCACAGAACAGAAACTAAAATAACCTGTCATACAATTAGTCATAAATACAATCCTTGGGTTTTTTTTTTTTTTTTTTTTCTTTTTTCCCCATAAACATGAGTATTGTCTAAACCATGTCCATTTTCTTTTTTAGGCCAAGCACACCATCACATTCAAACCACTAGCAAATTTGTTAAGTGTGCCTCCAAAATGTTTTGATTTTTGTCTGCTTTGTTACCACCCTGACCTAAAGACTTGCCATCCTTTGCTTGAACCTCCTGAAATACCACTTCCCTTTTTATGCACTCTATTCTTGTTGACACACAGGCAGTTTGACTTTTGTAAAATATGTAGCTCCCCCTAAATTAAGACATAAGTGTAAAGCCCATAATTCTTATGGTGGCCCAGACCCTGAGTAATCCGATTTCTGCTTGGCTCTGGGAACTTTTCTTATGCACCTCTGCCCCTCACTCACTCTGTTGAAGCCACACTGGACTTTGACTTGCTCTTGAACTTGCAGAGTTATTTCTAGCCTGGAATGATGTTTGAATGACTGGCTCACTCTCTATCCTCTAGGTCTCAACTTAAGTATGTTCCCTGCTGTTCCCTGCATGTTTCAAGGGTCATGTAATTAGAGCATTCTGACATTCTGAGCTGAAAAGTGCTAGATGAGCATAAAATTTTATAACTGTAATGGAATCCAAGCAAATAACATTGTAATATATAGTCTTGCTGCTGATACTGCAAAAAACAAAACAAAACAACAATAAAAACCTCTTCAAACTCAGGTCCATTGTCTCCACTAACAGTACCTTATTATTGCCTTTCTAGAACTTGTCCTCACTTGCAATTTTTATGTATTTTCTTCATTTGATATTTTCTGTCTGCTGCATTAGTATGAGTTTCAAGAAGACAGAGTCCTTGTCTTTTTCTTGTTTATGCATGCCTGGGAAGGTATGTATACTTACACACACACACACACACACACACACACACACAACACACACAGAGAATCATGCATTGCTTAATCATGGAGACACATCCTGAGAAATGCATTGTTATGTGAATATCATTGAATATGATGTCACAGACCTGGACCTTGCCTTATGATACAATAAGAGATGTGGGAAACACAAGATATATGAGATTGCTGCTGGCACAACACAGCATACTGTTTTATAGTATATAACTTTTTAATTTTAATAGTAGAAGGAGGGTACTCTGAATGGAGCAATTAAAAGTATAGACTAGTAAATACATGAGCTAATAACAGAGTTGTTTATTGTTAGTAGTAAGTAGGCTATGCTTTTACTAGTCAATGGAAAAATTTCAGGTCCATTATAATCTTGGGACCACTGTCATATATACCACTGTTATGTGGTATGTGACTTTGTGTGTGTGTTGAATGTATGTTTCCTTGGGTATTGAAAGAGTGGGTCCTGCTGACTAACGTAATTATAGTCCAGTTTATATTATTCCCTGATTGTTGTGTTGTCTCTCCACTGAGGTCTTAAGCTACTTTTGAGTGTAAGCTAACTCTTATGTATTTTCTATTTATTCTCTATCTAAGAGGTGCTTGGCAAATAGTTTCACTGACTTGGTTTTCAGGGCATATGTTTAGCCTTTTGAAAATGCATCATAGCAGGTCATTACCATGTTCTTTAGCAGAATGTTTGTCGATGTAGACACAGGTAGGATGGTCTGACCTTTCATGTGTCTTGTGTTCTCAAAAAGGATAATTTATGCTATCATTCTCAGTGTCCTGAGAGGGAGTGTGAAGATGCTTAAAGAGCGTTCAAGGATGGCGGAAGATCCTCAGCAGCAAATGGGAGTTCCTGTGGTGAAACTGGAGAAAGAGTTGCCATGGGGTAGGGCAAGGGAAGACTCTAGTCCTGAGACTTTTCGTCTGAGGTTTCGGCAGTTCCGCTACCAGGAGGCAGCGGGTCCCCAGGAAGCCCTCAGGGAGCTCCAAGAGCTCTGTCGCGGGTGGCTGAGGCCCGAGCTGCACACCAAGGAGCAGATCCTGGAGCTGCTGGTGCTGGAGCAGTTCCTGACCATCCTGCCCCGGGAGTTCTATGCCTGGATCCGGGAGCACAGCCTGGAGAGTGGCAAGGCTTTGGTGACCATGGTGGAGGACTTGACAGAGAATGCGCTGGAGGCCAAGGCGGTGGGTGAGAAGAGGGTATCCGGGTCTTTCTCTGTTGCCGTGGGAAGGGAGTTCTAAAGAATTGAGAGGTTTGAGGAAGCAGTGGGCTGGATGAGGCTTAGAACCTCCACTCTGCCTGGGGAACTTTCTGGAGAGTGGTGGGTTTTTCAGCCAGAAGAGCTGTTCCCTGGGAAGATGCTGGTGGGCCGATGGGCCTGGTGCTCCTGTTTAGGTATCAGGGCAGGGCCTGGCCCTGATTCCTTTGTGAGCCGCAGGCCCTAAGAAAGCAGTTGTGATTGTTTTTAGGGTCCCCAGCCCTGCCTTGGGGGAGATGCCTGTGGGAGTATAGGGAACCCAATGGTGAATATTTCTCCTAAAAGTTACCCATATCTGTGCTGTTTCCATGCTGACCACATCAGCTCCTAGGGCTCCTAGTGCTGTTCTGATGACATCAAGTGACTCTGCACCGTAAATGTTGCCCTGGGACTCTGGCCATGTTGCTGTCACTATGTGGTACAGTCACCTGATTCATGACTGGGAAAGGAGGGCGAGGGGCTTCATTCTGTGGCCCAGCCTCCCTCCCACACAGGAGCTTAAAAGTGGACCAGAAAGCACTTTGCTTTTGTGAGTGCGTCTCAGTGCGAGTCCTCCTGGTTGTTCCTGCTCTTTGTAGAACTGCTATTTTTCACTGGCTAATTCACTACGGTGTCTGGGCTTAGCAGTTTAAAAATTTTTGCTTTTACAACTAGGAAATTTATTTTCTAGTAGTGAGTATATTGTGCTTAAGTTCTCAGCAGGACAGTATTTGGGCTCTCTGTGATAGCATTCATGGGAAGTTTGATCAGTGTCAAGGCAGATAGAGGAACCCTTGTCAAATAGCATGGACAGAGACAGGTTGCTCAGGGCCTGATAAAAGGAATGTCACTTCCTTTTCACTTCCTCACTGATGTTGGAGGAAGAGCTCATCCGACTTTTCCTTCATCTCCCCTGAAGCCATAATGGTTCTCCTTTTAGGTTTTAATTCAACTCCCTTCAGAGCAGTCTTGACCAAGCCCCATTCTTATTGGTGTTGGGAATTTTTCTTAGGTTCCGTGCCACATGCAGGGAGAACAGCAGAAGACAGCCCTCAGCAGAGGTGCTTGGGAGCCAGGCGTCCACCTGGAGCCAGTGGAGGTCAAGCCTGAGTGGGGGATGCCCCATGGGGAAGGAGTTCAAGTCCTAGACCAAAGAACAGAAGAGCAGCTGAGTCAGGACCCTGGAGATGGGACGCAGGCCTTCCAAGAGCAGGGTAAGAAGATGCAGACAGCAAAGATGAAAGGGCATGGAAAAACCGCTCTGTGACCAACCCTCACCACCTCTGTCCTTCAGAAACCCAGCAGTAGATAAAACCGTTACCTGCAAGGTCTAATTCTGAATATTCCTGGTTATTTCCTTGACCTCAGCAGGAAACAGACAAAATCATGTTCTCTGCCTTGACTCTGGTTTCTGAAAGGCATGTCTGGAATCATTTCTTTTACTGTTTCTACTTCCTTCCCTCCTCATATCCCTTCTAGAATGTACCAGGAACCATGCAACTGATGGTGGAATATTTATTAAGTGGGAACACAAATCACACCTCTAAAAGTAGTATGTTACTTTTTTTGTTACTGAATCTCAAAGGAGTTATTCCTGAGTGTGACCAGGGAGCATGACAGGGTTGGGATGGTCTTCACTGCTGAGGACAGGGCAGGGAACACTCGGTGTGGGTCATTGTGGCACCAGAGCAATTTTCTCTGGAGTCTGCAGGTTTCTGAGGTTGTGTGTTTTGCGTGGGGGACACCTTTGAATCTGACAACAGCACTGATCTTTCTCCTGCTTTTTGTCTCTCCTCAGCGCTCCCTCTTCTTCAGTTGGGTCCAGGCCTCCCTCCAGTGAGCACCAGAGACCAAGAGATGGCAGCTGGGTTTCTTTCAGCAGGAGCGCAGCAGGTGAGCCATAATTCTGCCCTTTTGGAGATCCTGGTGTTGCTTTGGCTAATGTTTACCCTCCCTGGTGCTTTGCCTGAAGCGTCACTGCACAGCAAAGCGCCATCCAGAGAGTTGAGTCGCTTGGCCTCTCTAGCTCTGGAAACACAGCTGTGTCATTTTCTCTGTTTTGCTGTCATCCCCTGTTACTAATTTGCACCCAGTCTTATACCTGGACCTTAGACCACAGATTGACGTGTGGGTACTTCTCTTACCATGAGGAGGAAGACACTGAGACACTCCCTGTAGGTGTGACTCTGTTACCGTGGTTACCCAGAGATAGATGTCCTTTGTGGGTGCTTCTACTGCTCCTGCTCTGGAGATGTCTGCAGGGTGGCAGCTGACTCGGGGTGGGGCTCCTGGGGCCCTGAGCAGTGTCTCTGGGTCTGCACTTGCCACTCCGAGTTGGGGGCCCTGTTAATACTTGCAAACCTGCTGCACATGAGGATAATGGGATGCTCTCACCCCAGTTGAAGTCCCTTCCATAGGTGCCCAGTGTGACCAGGGATGCGAGATTCCCAGTGGGGCACTTTTCTGAAGGGGAGGAGTCTTAACTCAAGCACTTCCTTGAGAAGTAAAGGAATTATTTGGCAGAAAAAAAAAAAAAAAAAGAAGCAACTCATATCTTACCTATAGCTAGAGCCATATTTGGGCATTAAGTTTGGGCCATTCCCCATTCCTGTTTTCCAAGGTGGTTTGCAGGGTTGAGGAACCAATTGGTCAGACCCACCACGTCTGCCATGGAGCTTCTTCCTGGCGTAGTGAATGAGGAAATGAGAACCCATTCCTTTTAACATGGTGTCTTTCTTGAATGGGACTTGAGAGTGTGTGTGGCAGCTCCCAACTCTGATGCCTGAGGAGTGAGTGCAGGTGACTGAGTGGCGCTCGATGCTGAGCCGCTGAAGCAGAGACTCGAACAAGTCAGTCACTCACGGAACTGTCAGAAGGGGGTTGTTTCAGCTCCCAGGGCATCTAGAGGATGGCCTCCTGTCTTCTCGCTCTGCTCAGCCCTGTGTTGTCCCCTCTGTTGACCATGGCTGTAAGATGGCTCTTCCTTAGGGACTCTCTCTTCATCCATAGCACTCTGTTTTTTCAGGGGTTGGGGACTTTTAAAGACATGGCCCTAGCTTTCCCTGAGGAGGAGTGGAGGCATGTGACCCCAGCCCAGATTGACTGCTTTGGGGAATACGTGGAACCACAGGACTGCGGGGTCTCTCCAGGTAAGATGGTCCCCACCCTACACGTGAGAAACTGAGGAGTTTTGAAAGCTACGGATCAGGGATCTTGCCCTAACTCTGGTGCTGCTGACAAAGGAAGGGGATTTCATGGCAGGCGAGGAAGGAGCCCAGGCCAGCTAGTAAGCTGACTTGGTGCATTCCTGTGTCAGGAGGAGCCAGACAATGGAGCAGGAAAGCATGAGGCAGCTATTCTGGCTCTAATGAGACAGGTCAGTCGTTAGCATCCCTAGACAGCTGTGTGTGTCCCTAGCTGCCTGAGAGCAAGAGGAAGACAGCAGAAAAGGAGCACCTGATGGTACTCATTCAGAGGATGTTTGTTGAGTGCTTCCTGAATGCAGGCCCCATAGAGTAGCTTTGTATTGGGGCAGGAAGTGGCCTGGACTAACATACAGGAAAGTGTTGGCACATTTAGTGTGTGTGTGTGTGTGTGTGTGTGTGTGTGTGTGTGTGTGTGTGTGTCCGTGCATGTGCATTTAGAAATGGGACAGGTTGGTGTGGGCTTGTCATAGAGGAAGCAGATTCTTGCTGGTCCTGCCTTAGGTCCTGCTGGATTTGACCTGTGGCTGCACTGGGAGGGCCTGGCTGAGCCTCAGGAAACCTCAGGCCTCAAGCCTCTTGCATTTGTAAGATAGGAACCCGGGAGGAGGAAGGAGCAGGAGTGAGGGCCTGTGGGGAAGCCAGCAGAGGGCACTGCAGGCGTGGGGACCAGGGAGCCAGGAGCAGTGTGGAGAATCTGTGGATGAGAATAGTGGGAGAAGAAGAAAACGTGGCCGGGAACGACCTGCCCTTGTTCCCCCTAATTCTTTTCTTTTTCCTTTCACAACCTTGTAAATTGTGTATTGACCACTCATCTGAACAGACCCCACCTGACCTTTTCTTACCTTGAACTACACTGAGGGCTGAGCAGGAGGGTTGTGTGCTTCCTTCAGGGCACCAGAGACTCCATCCTGCCTCCATCACTTACTGACCATGACTGTGGGCATCTCACTTGGTCTCTTTAGGTCTCAGTTTCTCAGTCATGAAATGGGACTGACTATACATGGCCTTATGGCATTGTGAGGCCAAAATGTGTGGCAAACATGGTAGTGTTACATATTTTTATTATTGTACAAATACTGTTTTTTTGGGGAGAGGGGTTTGCTCAACTTTGATTTTTTTCCACATTTTGTGCATTATAGTTGTACACAATGATGGATTTGTTGTTACATATTTGCACCTGCCCACAATAGAACAATGTAATTTGGCCAGTATCACTCCCTGGCACTGCCCTCCCTCCCTCCCTTCCTTCCATCCCTGGTCCCTTTCCTCTCCTGATCTCCCTTGGATTTTTATGAGATTCCCCTCTCCCTTTCTTTTCATTTTTCCTCTCTAGTTTCCACACTGGAGAGAAAACATTTGACCCTAGACCTGAGTTTGACTTATTTTGCCTAACATAATGGTCTCAAGTTCCATCCATTTTTCTGCATTTTTCTTTATGGCTGAATAAAACTCCATTGTGCATATGCACATTTTCTGGACCCATTCATCTTGATGGACACCTGGTTCCATAGTTTGGCTATTGTAAATTGTGCTGCTGTAAACATGGGTGTGCACTTATCAGTGTAGCATGATCACTTTAATTCTTTAGGATAAATACGGGGTGGTATGGTTGGGTCATGTGGTGGTTCCATTCCTAGTCTTTTTTTTTTTTTTTTTTTTTTGCGGTGCTGGGGATCGAACCCAGGGCTTTGTGCTTGCAAGGCAAGCACTCTACCAACTGAGCTATCTCCCCAGCACCCAATCCTAGTCTTTTGAGGAGCCTTCATACTGATTTCAATAGTGGTTGTACTAATTTACAGTCCCACCAACAGTGTAAAAGTCGTTCCTATTTCTCCACATTCTCTCCAGCATTTATTATTTTTGTATTCTTGATGACTGTCATTCTGACTGGTGAGAGATGAAATCTCAGTGCACTTTTGGTTTGCATTTTCCTTATTACAAATGGTGTTGAACATTTTTTCATCTATTTGTTGGTCAGAACTTGTACAAATATTGTTAAGTGATTCTTTTATAAGGCAGTGAGTATTCATTCATGTATTTACCCACAGAGATTTGTCACTTACTATATGGCCAGTGTTTTACTGGTCATAAAAGAGTAAAAAATAAAATGCTTTCCTACAGGTCAGGGGAAGAGGCCAGGTGCATGTGACAATGGTCATTTTGGAATAGGGAAGAGCACCAGGTGGGGGGAGTTGGAGACTGGGCCCAGGGCCAGGTGATGTGGATGGCAAAAGATGCTCATGTATTTTACACAGAGGTACACAATTGTCACAATGTTAAGAATGGGGAAACTTCAGAGATAACTGTACAAAGCAGGGGCTCCTGTGGTGTGCCCAGACAGAAGTCCCTTAGGGATGTGCCTCTGCCAGTGACGTTGCTGTGCGGGTGAGGGTTCTGTCCTCCCACTCTCACATTGTTGCCTCCTCCTGGCTGTGTGCTGGTCCTCTCACCGGCTCTATGTTTCAAAACAGCCTGGGCACACATCCCTAAGTGTTTCTGCTGGGTGGCGTGGTGTGCCTCTGTCTGGGGCACATCACAGGAGCCCCTGCTTTGTGCAGTGATCTCTGTTTCCCAAGTGTACCATCTGCTAGCAGTGCCAACCTTCAGGTCTTCCTGGAATCAGTCCCCTGTCATCCCAGAACTCACAATGATAGCAGGGTGCAGCTGGGCCCAAGCTGCTGCTTTTGTAAAGAGGACAAGAGTCTGGGGTAACTCTTGGGCTAGGTGGGTTCTCAGCTCCTTTTCATGGCTTGGCCTGCCCTCATTAGAGAGTGACCAACTGCCAACCTTGTGGTCTGTATCATAAGTCAAGGGGACAAGTAGGATGGGATGTGGGGCTGGTGCGGAAATTTGGAGGCTGATTTGGAATAATGGGTGCAGAGAGTAGTGTGTACACACACCAGCTAGAGGCCCTGGGTGTGAAAGATGAGTGTTCAGAGGAGAGAGCGAGAGGATGGATAAGTAGAGCGAGGCCAGCTGAGGACTGTGGGCTCTTGTAAATGTCTGCAGTGTCAAGTTGAGTAATGTGGTGAAAGTGTTTTTGCAGCTGACCTCTGGGGTGGAGGATATAGGCATCAGGTGAGAGCCGAAATCAGGCTTGACAGTGGTGAAGAAGATGGTTCAACAAGGCGTGTCTCAGGGATTGGTCACAGATTGGCCAGAGGAGAGGAGGGAATAGAGTCAAGGAGGAGGCTGAGATCCTGGCTAGTGGACCTGAAAATTGGTGCTACTGTCAGAAGGAAGGGAAGTGTTTTCTTAATGGGGAGGGAGAATGGAGGGCTCTATCTGTTGAGTTGGAGATCCAGCAGGAGGGTCTCTGGAAGTAGCTTGGAACCAGTGCTTGGTCTGAGGGCTAAAATCATATCACCTACCATGGCATACTGTTGTGCATACAGGAACCTTCCTGAGTCTGCAATCCATTTCGAAGATGAATAAAGTAAGATTAATTGATTTTTCCAATCACATAGCTGTTGAGTAGCCAGTGCCATCTCAAAACCAGTTCTGACTGTTCAGTCCATCCTGTGTCCACTAATGCATCTTTCTTCTAATGTTTTCATTGCCTAGATATTTTATTTCCCTCCAGCTTTATATTTTAAACATTTACTGTAAAAACTTCCAAACATATAAAAAGACTAGTGTACAGTTAGAGTGAACACACATATTTTTTCTTTTTCAATAGTTGTTAACATTTGCCATGTTTATCTATAAAATGTGTTTTCAGAATGACTTTGAAATTGGAGCCTTTTTTTTTTTTTTTTTTTTTTTTTTTTTGTGGTGCTGAGGATTGAACCCAGGGCCTATGAGCATCCTAGGCAAGCACTCTACCAAATGAGCTATATCCCCAACCCATTTGGGGCCATCTTGATCTTTCATTCCTAAATCCTTCAACATGCATCTCGTAACAAGGACATGTGACCACCATTACCTCATGGTGTGGAGCTGTAATTAGTTTTTCATGGAGTGTATGTGTGGTATTTCACAGTGAGAATATTCCAGTCTGTTTACTAATTTGATTAAGGTTCATTTGGGTAGTTTCCAGTTTTGAAGTGTTATGACTAGGAAAACTGAAACTAAGTACAATGTATGGACTTTTGCTCCTGGGGAAATCTGCACATGAACTACATACTGTGTACATGTAATTTATATTTATTTTCTTAGGCGGAATTATGATCCTGGGTATGATAGTCTGGTAGCTGTGCCAGCAGAGTTGGTTTGCAGCTGGAACTTCAGTTACTGATTGGGCTCATTCCTTCAGCTAGCATCTCCCTGCCGCAGTCACCTGCCAGGCTCCCAGGGGGCTCAGATTAATGGCACCTGGTGAGGCAGAGGGAGCAGGGTATGTGGAATGGGTTTGTAATTATTTGGAGAAGGCAGAACATGTGGAGGAATGTAAATTAGCATTTGCAGCAAGGACTCATGTAAATAGGTACATAATAAATTGAGTACTAATTGAGGACATCAATGCAGAAGGGGTCAAGGGATGTGAATAACCAGGGTGTTTTTCTCAGGAAATCACTGAGTTAGATTTTGAAGAAAAGTCTGAATTATCAGACTTTTAAGTGAGAGAGTATTAAAATGTGGCAGACTATTCTGAAAAAGGCAGGGAGGTGGTAAGAGGTAAAGGAAGTTGTGAGTTTAGGATCCATGGAAGTAAAGGTGTTGAAGTTTTGTTACAGGGAGAGGAGAAGCTGCTCTTGGTGAGCCATGCTTGGACGCAGAGCTTTAACATAAATGGCCTTTGGTAGCTACCATGGACTCAGTCTTGATCTCTCTTCTCCTGTAGGCATTGGGAGCAAGGAAAAGGAGGCAAAACCCCAGCAGGAAGACCTTAAAGGGGTGTTTGCTGGACTGTCGTCTGAGAGGTTTGGGGAAGCTGCTGTCCCTGGACCTGGGCTGGGAGGAGCCTGTGAGCAGGAGCCTGGGGAATCAGGGAGCAGCCTGCCAGGACTTCCTGGCCCACAGCACAGTGTCCCCTTACCCGAGGATCTCAAAACCCATGGCTCCTTCTGGAAGCCTTTCCAGTGCCCTGAGTGTGGGAAAGGCTTCAGTCGGAGCTCCAATCTCGTCAGACACCAGCGAACCCATGAAGAGGAGAAGTCCTACGGCTGCGTGGAGTGCGGGAAGGGCTTCACCTTGAGGGAGTACCTCATGAAGCACCAGAGGACCCACCTGGGAAAGAGGCCCTACGTGTGCAGTGAGTGCTGGAAGACCTTCAGCCAGAGACACCACCTGGAGGTCCACCAGCGGAGCCACACAGGGGAGAAGCCTTACAAGTGTGGGGACTGTTGGAAGAGCTTCAGCCGGAGACAGCACCTGCAGGTGCACCGGAGGACACACACTGGTGAGAAGCCCTACACCTGCGAGTGCGGCAAGAGCTTCAGTAGGAATGCCAACCTGGCCGTGCACCGGCGTGCCCACACTGGGGAGAAGCCCTACGGGTGCCAGGTGTGCGGGAAGCGGTTTAGCAAAGGGGAGCGACTGGTTCGACACCAGAGGATCCACACAGGAGAGAAGCCCTACCACTGCCCTGCCTGCGGACGGAGCTTCAACCAGAGATCCATCCTCAATCGGCACCAGAAGACCCAGCATCGCCTGGAGCCCCCCGTGCAGTGAGGCACCACCTGGAGGAAATCCCTGCATCTTTCTGATGGGCTTGAGGGACAGCAGCGATGGCATGCAGAAAGGCACTCTGGCACATTTCCTTTCCATTGACCTCAAATCAGGCGGAGGACAAGGTTTATTGAGCTCCCAGAGGGCACAGTTGCCTGGGCCTCCTACCTAAGTGGTGCCTATGGTTTTTCTGGTAACCTTTTAGGGAGACAGAATCCTGAACTCTAGTTGAGGCTGAAATTTTTCTGGTCAATGGAGTGTTTGGACACCTCCAAGTCCGGTAGTAGGGGCAGAATTTTGTCAGTGGTTGGCAGCTTGAAACTTATTTTCCTGGGGACTCTGTCCTGCCTGTGAGATCATTAGCTCAGACTTGCCCCACGCTCGTCCATTTACAAATATTTATTAAACACTTTCTATGCTCCCGGCACCGAGAATACCATGGTGAATGAGCTGGACACAGAGGAGACCTTGTTGTCACAGAGGATTCCAGAGTGCGTTTGTGTTGCAAGGGTGTCTGTCAGTCTGCCAGCGTGCTCCCTGCTGGATCTCACTTCCGCCTCCACCCAGCTGGAAGCTTCTCTCAGGCAGCCTCCTTTATTCTGCTTCAATTTAGCCTCTTTTGTCTCTGACTGTAATATTCTACCCTGATCTGTAAAATTTCTCTATTCCAGCATATTCCTTGTACTATAACAACAGCTATTAGGGAAATTATTATTTTGCTATTGATCATGAATAAACATGAACATGTTTTTAAAAAATACTGCATTCTGTAAAAAGGCCTGATTAAATGAGTCTGAACGATGAACTAGTATTAATGCTCTATATCAATGGCACTTTATATGATACGTATAAAATGCTTTTCTATATGTTCTTATCTGATTCATTTCATAAGTAATTGGGCCCTGCAATGTGCCTGGACCTCTTCTGGTACTTGAGATACGTCAGTGACTATGATAGGGGAAAATCCCTGACTGTGCATATCTCATGTCTTAGTAATGCCCTTGATCTTCAGAATCTGTGGATATTCCCATGAGCCCTCTGGGTCTGGCAGGTTTTCTTGGTCCTGTTGGCTTATTGCCCTGGTTTGCACTCATCACCTACCTCTTACTGAATAGTCCCTGTCCTTCTCATCTGGACCCTTGTTGCCCAAGATATTTGGGGTCCTGAACACCAACTGGGGATGATGAGGTGGTAGTGACCTATTTTGCATGAGTACTTATTCAGGAAAACAAAGATGTTTGTAGGCATTTAAAACATTAAGAATAAGAAGCTGCAGTATTTGCATCTGTGTTTGAACTTTCTTATTATTTTGCCATTACAGAGGGTTTTCTTCCTGTTTAAGATCCTGCATAATGAGCATGGGTTGCACTGCAGCGACACTGTTATGCTGTGCCTTGAACACTGGCTGCTAAGTTTGTCTTTTGTCAACTGTGTGCCATTACAGTTGCAAGGTGTCGTATGTCTGATAGTGACTCCTAATGTCATTTTTTAAAAAATATTTTTTTAAGTTGTTGATGGACCTTTATCTTACCCATTTATTTATATGTGGTGCTGAGAATCGAACCCAGTGCCTCATGAATATTAGGCAGGTGCTCCACCGCTGAGCCCCAACCCCAGCCCCTAATGTCATATTCGTTGAGAGATTTTTTCCCATTTTACACTGTAAATGAGATAAGTGGTAGTGACGAACAGTTGCATTACACAGTCCACTTTGAAACATGTGCTTTCATAACCTATGTCTTGGCAGACCGCCATGGTGTTTAGTTTTAACTTAGCAAATGACCCTCCTGGTCCTCCTGGCTCATCTGCTGGGCCCACAAGACTGCACTAAACCAGGGTGTAAGTGTTACTGAGACGTCCACATGGGTTACTGCTGTTCCTGAGTAACAGAGGTCCATGTGAAAAATCAGCCTCCCCTAACCCCCCAATTCTCAGATAAGTCAGGCAAGATTGCCAGCCCCCTGCTAGCCAAACCCAGTGGGAGGCTTCTGGCCCTCAGGACCCGAGTCCTGAGACTTGAGTGTGGCCTTCTCCGGAAATCTGTGTCTCAAAGCCATGCAGGGACCATGGAGACCACTGCATCAGTGTCTGTATTTACTTGGATTAGGTTTGATCATGTACTTAGCTGACCAGGCCTCTGGGTTTTCAGCAAGTTGGAATCTCTGGAGAGAAGCTTCAGAATGAGCTGAGCCTTGCCGTCCTGCCCATTTGGCCTCTTCCATGTCTGCTCTGAGGCCAAAGCACGTAGACAATGTCTCCAAAAAGCCTCCATTAAAAGAGATTTTTTTCCATGGAATTGTAGAAATCTCGTTTTTTATACCCATTGAAATGTCAAATATTTTGTTGTTTTCTGTACATTTCTGTTCTTTAGAAACTTTTCTTTTTCATACCTCTATTTATTATCTATAAATTTTCTGGAAGTCTAGGAAGTGTGAAAGAAAGCTCAAGAGAAATTTTCCATCGGGAAGTTAATGATCTTATATCTTGGGGCAGAGATGGGGTTCACCACTAAGACATAGTGACTTTTCTCCAAAAGTGGTTATCTAAAATTTTGAGCAATTTAAATAAAAATCTAATGGGATTGCCAGTCCTCAGAACTTCCTTGATACTACCTTCTTTCTTTTCATAGGAACTGTTTTATAATAGGAGATTTTAAACATATGTAAATGAAGTCTCATGTAGTCATAATTTGACTTTATTATAAACACATAGCCAATCTTGTTTTCTCTACCCACTCCTTCCTCCCTATCTTCTTCCTTCACTGAAGTGTTCTGGAGCACATTCCAGATGTTTATAAATATTTCAGTGTGTGCCTTTAAAAAGTAAGAACTCTTAAAAAAAAAAAAAAAAAACCCACAGTACTATTACACCTAAAAAGGTGAACAATCTTTTAATGTCAAAACATATTGATTTTTAAAACATATTGATTTTTTAAAATCATTATGTCAAAACAATGATTTTTAAAAACATACTTTAAAAATACAATTTGTTGCTTTGTCTTCTAAATCTCATAATCTATAGTTTCCTGTATTTCCTTAAAGTTTATCATTGAGAGAACTATTATCTATACTATAGCCTTTTAAAATTTACATTCTGAATTTTGTTATTTGCATACCCCTGACATTATTTAACATATTTCGCTGCCCTCTGTATCAACTGGAAACCAGATTTGTCTTTCCCATTTTGGCAAGAACACATTACAATGGTGGCCCATATGGCTATTTCTCTTTATATGATGTTAGGAGTCTAGATCATACATTTCATTAGTAATAATGACAATTATAAACTACTTAGGTTTATAAATAAAGTAGAGTACTTTGTTAGGAAATTAGCCTTCTTTAAAGCTCAAGTCTGTCCAAATTGTCTGACAGCGCAGACTTGGATGTCTCTGAAGGTATTAAAACTTCTCTTAATCCAATGGAAGCCTTGGATCAAGTTGTCATTCTGTACGAATAAGAGTACTGTGAGCACTTCTGGGTATTTCTGGGAAGGCAGATTAAAAAAGGACCAGATCTTAACAGGTATGTGTTTTAAAGGAAATGAAATACATAAAAGCCTCCAGACAAATATATGTAAGATCAGTGTTACAGGTACTCCATGATCCTGCATTGTTGAAAAAATGCAGTGAAACAAAATCTATCATTGGAACAGAAGAAAAACATTTCCCCTGTCCTATCTGGAGTGAGAATCTCTACTTCACGGAAGAGGTGATTTTTTTTTTAATGTCGGCAAATGACAGACCCTAGAAAAACTATAGTCTGAATCTCCAAGGAACACTTAAATTTGGGGATGTTTATCAAATATTCACTCTAGGGTTGAAAGCATGAATGCTTTAGCTGATTTTAGCCAATCGTGAGTTTTGGAGATCCTTCAGTGGAGGTGAAGGAGGAGATGGTGAGTGAAAGTAATTTTTGCTTTCAGGATTTTGTTGTTATTTATTGCCTACATGTCACCTCCTGGGATGGACTGTTCTGGTTTCTGAGTTTGTGACTGATGAACCCCAGATATATACAGTCACAGTCCCTGTGACTTGGCTTTGGTACCATGAACTTCTTTAGAAGCTGGGAATTCCTGGGCCAAAATCATTGCTTCTTCTAGGAACTATTCTCTTTTTTACTGCAAGGTGAATGTCACCTGAGTGCCCTCCTTTGCTTCTCATGGTTGCAAAACTGGAGAAAATTCAAGAATGATGTTAAATTGTCCATTTCAAACATTTCCTGTATTTTCTCTCCTTTCCCCTCTGACATCTCTGAATACCAGCTGCCTGCTAACCGTCACAGTGAGAGACAGCCTGGTTTCATTAGATGCCTGTCAATTTGTTCTGTTAGAGATGCATTCAGTATAATAATCGGTCTTCCTTTTGTTTCTGTTTCCAAGGTATGTGGAAGTAAGACGTAGAGTGTTGGGGGCTGTGTTATGTTGGCGGCGCCAGGATGGCGCCTGATCACATCGGCAGCGAGGAGGTTAATTGACATAAGCACACTCAGGTGATTTTCTCCTCCACGCATACAATGTATGTGCATGTGTTCTTGAGCACTAATTGCCTGCTCTGAGCGTCTCGCCTAATCTTTGCGTAAGAGGCGTGGCCCTGCTCTCCGCCTCCTGGAGGTGATATAAGCGTAGGCGGAGCGAGACAGAGACACAGCAGCCATTAGCAGGAAAACAGCAGAAGAAGACACACGCGGCAGCAGCGAGTAGGGGCAGCGGCGGAAAGCAGATCGAGGACCGGAGAACTGAGACGCATCACTAGGGCACCTTGGGTGGACGTACCCTTAGTTCACAGGATGCAGGACTTTAAGGTGTAGCAAGTCTCTTCCTCTAAGCTCTAAGCAAAGCTTGTCTTTCTCTCAAAGTTTCTCTCTTAAGCAAAGCCTCTTTCTCTCTGATAAGCGGGCTCTCTCTCTCTCCTCTCAAAGCAAGTAAACCTCATTTCCTCTATCCTCTATAAACAAGCAAGAAAGCAGTGCACTAAAGAGAAAAATAGAAGTGCCTCAGTTTCCACTCCACCACCCATAAGACCCGTGCAAGTTGTTGCTGCAAGTGGTGACAAATATCCACGGATTTTGGAACTGCGAAGAGCCAGTGACAGTAGAGTCCTATAAAATACAGACAAACGTGGGGATAAGTACCCTGGAAACTTCCCTTGGGTAGACTTGTTATGGCCGAGGCACCCTGCTGCATGAGGTCAGTGTCAGCCCAGTGTGCTGATATACAGCTCTCTGTAGTAAAGCCTTTGGGGTCTGATCCTACCAGGAGCCCCACATGTCACCCAGTGCTGAAGTCCACAGTCTGAATTGGGTTGAGAATGTCAGCCATCGCAGCAGCTGCTTTCTCCAGACTTTGATGTCCCAGGGACTTCCAAGATCACTTTCTGTTCGGTGTCTGGTTAATTCCCCTCTTCTCTTCCTTAGGTTTCCCCTTACCTGTATGATATGTGTGATTCAGATCCTTCTAATATATGCTTATAAATGCAAGCTAGTATCTCCTTCCCACATTGATAGACTTTTAGTGAAACTCCTTTATGTCAACTTTGAATTTATTATGTGTTTTCAAAGATGGGCTAGAAGATACAGGGTAGCAGATTGGGGAGTGATTTATGCTCAGCTTTCTAATTATTTTTTTTCCTACTTCCTCTCCAAGTGTAGAGTTTTTGTTTTGTTTATTTCGAACCAAGACTTTTTTTTTTTTTTTCTTTTTGATGCCAGGGATTGATCCCAAGGGCACTTAACCACTAAGCCACATCTCCAACCCTATTTTAATATTTTATCTAGAGGCAGCTGGTTTGCTTTAGAGTCTCACCAAGTTGCTGTGGCTGGCTTTAAACTTGAGATCCCACCTGAGCTGCTGGGATTACAGGCATGTGCCCCCACCTCTGCCTCAGCCAAGGCTTTTAAATTGAAGTGTTTATGGGTATTTCCTTGTCTAACTCATTATACTGACTTTGAAGAAGTGATGTGGGATCTTTTTAATCCGCTGTTTCCCTTTGGGCTATGCATTTAATGCTTTTGGTAGGATAATCTGAGCCATTGCAATAGCTGCTTCCTTTGGGAACAGCTGGAGGTTTGCTGAGAGCAGCACAAGAGGTATAATTATGCTTTTATGGTAAAAGCAGGTGAAAAAATTCTTTGCCTCTTCATACCCCTTCTGCCACCAGTGCTCAGGTTTGCTGGGTTGGTGTGGCCCATAACAGGACCAAGAGGCAGTGGCAAGAGTGCACAGGGCTGGATCTCCTGTGGTCCGATCCTCAGTGCCTCTTGCCACATTTAATACTCATGAACACGGATCTAATACCTTTGTTGATTTTGAGATAATTTAATTTTTTTTGCAGTGCCGGGATTGAACCCAGGGCTTTGCACTTGCTGTGGCAGTGTGCTACCCCTGAGCTGTACCCCCAGCTCTGATACTGAAATATTTTCAACATACAAAGGAGAATGGTATAGACAATACCCATCTGTGCTAGGCTTTATAAAAGTTGCAATGTTATTTCTAATTCTGATCTCTTCGAAGATCTATTTTGCCTTTAAGTATTAATTCCCTGATTGGCCCAGGTTACCCTTCATTTTATGAAGACTTCCGTGGCCTCTGAGGTCAGAATCCTGAGCTTGAACTTGGAGTTAATGCTGTGCACTAGGCATAGGGATCATGTAACGTCAGGATCAAAGTCTGGATTTCTGGGCATGGCTTCAGGTACACAATCTGGCTTCTGAGGCTTAATCAGCTCTGTTTTCCCATCACAGTTTGTATCACAGATCCAGAGATGATTGAAATGATGCTGGTGAGAGAATGCTTTTCTGCCTTCACAACCCAGCTGGCAAGCAGCTATTTTTTAGAAATGTTAACTCTTAACCAGGTGTGGTGGTGCATGCCTGCAATCCCAGCAACTCAGGAGGCTGAGGGAGGAGGATGGCAAGTTCAAGGTCGACCTCAGCAACTTCGAAATGTAATACTTATTTATTAAATTTTTATTTTGAAATAATTATAGTTTCACAGTAAGTTTCCAAAAGAAGGTAGAAGGTTCATGCTGTTTTTTCCTAAAGCAATGACTTGTGTGAGCATAAATATAATATATTCCTGTTGAGAGAGTAGCAAGAAACTGGCATGGACTCAGTCCACAGTTTATTTTCATTTCATCAATTTCATGTGACCTTATATGACCTTTATATGTGTGTGTGTGTGTGTGTGTGTGTGTACCACTAGGCAAAATAATTACATGTGCTCATTGGTGTAAGGTACTAGTTTACAATCCCGCCCACAGTGTAAGTGTTCCTTTTTCTCCACATCCCCTCCAGCATTTATTACGGCTTATGGTGCTGGCGGCCTATCTTAAAGGCTTTCCTCCTGATGGTATTCAGTGCCGTCTGTGGCTGGGCTGAAGTTGTACAGGTTGAGTTCCGTCCAGGGAGGCAGGCTTAGGTGTGGAGTCTGCAGGGTGGCAGCTCAGCGTGGTCTTCTGCCAGCAATTTGAGATCAGCTCTGCCACTCCTGCCTGGCTTAACTCAATCAGATTTTCTTTAGATGGACCTTCATTTTCTTCATCTATTTATATGCGGTGCTGAGAATCGAACCCAGTGTCTCACCCATGCTAGGCAAGTGCCCTACCCCTGAGCCACAGACCCTCGTCCGCTACTGTCGTTTCTGAAGGTTTTTCAACTTGGCCTCTCCCTCTTTCTACTTTTGTTACCCCTCCCGAGCCCTCCCTATCAGGGTTGGGGCTAACTTATTCTTTCCTGTTTTCTGTTCCAAGAATTCCTGGGACCCTTCAAGTCTCTGACAGTCCCATGTTGTGTCTTAGTGTGTTCCTTCTGCCACCAACTCTCGAGTCAGTTGTCTTTTCACTGTCCCAGTTACAGGCTGCAGAGGAGAAGAGATCTGCCACCTTGTTCCACTCTGCCCTCTTCAGCCCCACTCATGATATTCTGTTGAATCAAAATCTATTTTGTCTGATATCAGCATAGCCACTCTTATTACCACGTGGTTATGATCTGGATCCCACCCTTACACTTTCAACCTTTGCCTGTCCTTAGGTCTAAAGTGAGTGGACTGAAAGCAGAATATAGTTGGATTCCCTATTTGATCTGTTCGGCTAATGAATGTCTTTAGGTTAGAGAGTTTAATCTATTTACATTTAAGGTAATTGCTGTTAGGGAAGAAGTCATGGTCGTACTTTTGTAACTGGTCTTCTGCATTTCTTTTAGATTTTGGGGCTCATTTCTTCCTTCTGGTCTTTCTTTGTGTTTGATTAATATTTTTAATGACAAGTTTGATTCCTTTCTATTTACAAAGCCGCTCTGGGGAAGTGAATGGGGCCTGGGCCTTAGACACTTGGCATCACCTTCTCCTGATCTCCATTCCCACCTCTGGTGGTGGCCCTGCTTGAAAGAGGTGATGCAAATGGTGAGCGTGGACCCTTCAACTGACCTTGGAGGCTCCCTCAAGCTGCTGTCAATTCCTTCCAGCTTTGTCTTTTCTCTGTCTGGACACGTCCCTCTGCTCCAGCCTGGCAACTCTGCATGTCATTTCCCTGCAAGGCTGTTCCGCCCACCTCCCTTCCCAGGAGCCTGTCCAAAGACAGAGGTGCAGGCCTTTGGAAAGAGCTGGAGCAGGCGGTGAGGGCACTATCAACAGCTGGCAGGCAGCCGGGAAATGCTGAGCTTGTAAGCTCAGGCCCTCGTTGCCCTCCGATTGGATTATCACGCACTCCTGAGCTCTCTTGCAAGGCATGGTGCTTGGTGGTGGAGAAATAAAAGTTTTATTTCTACCAATATTTCCAACTCCTTGTTGATGAATTTCATTCTCCCAAGAGGTTATATGCTCCAGTCAGAATGGGCCAAAATGATGTAGAGCCTTCTGTTCCACATCAGTTGGAGTAGGCAATTTCAGTTCCACAACAGAACCCTGAAGATCGTTTCCATGCTGGGGGTTCTCCCATGACTCAGTTCCTGAGGGAAGTCTCCAAATGCTTGGCTGAGGGACAGGTGGGACGTGCCAGGGGATTCATGCCCAAATGAGCAAAACTTCTTTATGAGAAGGTGGTAATTGGTGGCAGAAATTCTAGCTTCCTGCTCCTCTACCCCATTTTGAGTTGTGTTTTACATCAGAGGAGCCTCGGTTGGAAGGTCCCAGTTGCCCACAGCAGTGACCTGCTCATTGTCATGCACTGTCTTTGTTTCCTGGGTTCCTTGAGTCACATCTCCATTCTTTCAAAATGCCTCCTGGTATTACCTCTCCAATAAACTACTTATATCCAAATCTTTGTTGCGTGGTCTGTATATGGGGAAACTGGGACAGAGAGCCCTATTATAAACTAGGGGTTTTACATGCATTTTATCAGTTAAATTGCATGTAAGCCAAGAAGCAGGCATCAATTTCTTTTTAGAGATGAGCATGCTGAGGTTAAGAGGGGTTCAACAGATTCCCCAGAGTCACAGAGTCTCTTTTTATTTTTGGGGTACCAAGTAAGTATAGAGTCAGGATTTGAGCAAGCATTCTTGTCCTCCATTCCAGGTCAGGTGAGACCCTCTGGATCAATTCTCTGCATCAGTGTGTGATCCTGGACAGACACCTTGGCTGTTCTTTGTGTAATTTTCAATGGCTTTCCCCCAGTTTTTGTGCTAGTTATTCTCTTTGCCTAGGATGATCTTCCTTCAGAGTACCTCTGTGTCAGTGGGTCCCTGAAACCATGCTCAGGTTCAAATCTTTTCTACAGAACTCAGTAGAGCAGTAGCACTATCAGTTATAGTTTATTAAAGCAAAAAAAAATCTTGTTCATATATATATATATATATTTTTTTTCTTTTTCCCTGAGGATCATCATGTAGGCATGGAGCACCATGTGACTGACTGGTTCTTTGGTCTACAGCTTCAATAAAAGTCAAACTGATAGAGCATGGTCTAAGACCTGCATCCTAAATTACCTTATTAGCAAAATTTCTCAGGCATACTGAAGTCCCTCCAGATATACTAATATACTCTTACCAGGAATGATTTTCCAAGAGCAAAAAGGTTGTCTCCCAGTAAGTGGCCATGACCCTGTGGGCAGGGCTTGGGTCTGCAGTGTGAACCCATTATTGCCTGCTCTCACAGCTCTTTTTTTATTTTTGGGGTACCAGGGTATCAGGTGCACTTGACCACTGAGCCACATCCTCAGCCTTCTTTTCTATTTTATTTAGAGACAGGGTCTCACTTAGTTGCTTAGTGCCTTGCTTTTGCTGAGGCTGACTTTGAACTCATGATCCTCCTGCCTCAGACTGCTGAGCTGCTGGGATTACAGGTGTGTGTGCCACTGCCATCAAAACTCAGCACAAACATGAGCTCCTTGGAAAGGCCTTTGACAACTAAAGTAATCTGGATTACTATCCATTGCTTTCTATCACTTTCCATTGGTTTATTTTCCTCCTTAATATTCTGACCACTGTATGTTTTCTAGCCTGTTTATCATCTACCTCCCCTGTCTAGAATGTAAGCTTCCAGGGAGTAGAGACTTTATTTCTCACTCTCGCAGTCGTATCTCAAACATTTCAGCTAATGATGCTGGGATAACTGAGTAGCCACAGGTGAAAGAATTAAGTGTGGCCCTTCTCTCACCCTTGGTACAAATCCTACCTCAAGCTACATCAAAGATCTGTACAGCTACACAGCTCTTAGAAGAAAACCAACAGAGATTACCTCACTATTTGAGATGCTCAATATCAACATTTTCCCAAAAAGTTTATAAAGAGGATGAAAGAAAATCACCTGGGGGGCTGGGGAGATAGCTCAGTTGATAGAGTGCTTGCCTTGTAAGCACAAGGCTCTGGGTTCGATCCCCAGCACCCAAAAAAAGAAAAAAAAAAGAAAAAGAAAAAAAGAAAATCACCTGGAAGGTACCCAGAAGGTAAAATGAGGAAATGGTATGGCAATGGTCACTGTTTGTTGATACACCGGACTGAATTCATAGGTTTGTGCTCTTCCCTCTGTATCTTATTAAAGATACATAGAGAACTCCAGGTTTGAGCAGGAGACTGCTTACATTTGGGGGGAAGACTGAAGGTAGGGTTTGCACAAGTCAATATGAGAATGAGTCACAGAGATAGAGTTTAGCATTTAACAATTGGTGTGCCATGGCACAAGTACTGTTGAAACAAATACTTTGTTACTTTTCCTTTCCTTCAAAAAATCGTCCCAAAATATAAATCACCACTCAACTATTATGTATTCTGATATTATAATGTCCCTATGTCTCATATTGGCAAAGAATTATTTCTGCAGGTCAGGGAGCCAGGATGGGTACTTAAAGTCTGCTGAGGACTTTGTAGCATTCTAGGAGTGTGGGAACATTTGCAGATGCTTCCACCACACCTGGTCATGAACTGTGGAAATGGCAGAAGATAAATTCATGAGGCCATTGGTTAAAAATAAAGGCAGGAGATCAGAAAGGAGTAAAATCCATTCCTGTCACAAGCAGGTGTGACAGGGAAAGTAGCCCACCACTGTCTGCCCAGGAGTTTGGAAGCCAGGGAAGCTCAGAAGCAGGGACAGCTAATACCAGTAGCTATTGGACACCATATCTGGTTCTCACTCAGGGAATGTCCTACTCTCCAAAATTTGTAGATGGGTGTATTTGTCGAGCAGTGACTTAGGCAACCCTAGCCAGACTTCTGGACATACAGGAGCCACATTCTCAAGAATTTTAATTCTGTACTCCTGATTTACTCTTGACCACATGGTTGTCCTTCTGTCTTTAAAATTTCTGTTTTCAGCACCTGGTGAATCTTCTTCAGCTGATGATGAAATCCAGAATTCCAAAGATGTGGAGTCCTATAGAGGTAACCAAGACTGCTTTAGGGTCTACTAATGGGAAGCTCAGAGGGAGGGATTATTCAGGAGGTGTTTTTCAGTAGAGAAGATGTTTTAGTCAGCTTTTTCGCTGCTGCAACTAAAAGACTCGACCAGAACAAAGTAGAGGAGGCAAAGTTTATTTAGGAGCCCATGGTTTCAGAGGTCTCAGTTCATAGACAGCTGGCTCCATTCCTCAGGGATCGAGGTGAGGCAGGATATCATGGCAGAAGAGAGTGTCAGAGAGAAGCAGCTGGCATGATGATCAGGAAGGAGAGAGAGAGAGAGAGAGAGAGAGAGAGAGAGAGAGAGAGAGAGAGAGAGAGAGAGAGAATATGAGAGATTCCACTTGCCAGATACAAAATATATACCCCAATGACCCACCCCCTCCAGATGCACCCTACCCACCTTCAGTTACTGCTCAGTTAATCCCATCAGGAGATTAATCCACCGATTGGGTTAAGGGTCTCATAACCCAGTCATTTCTCCTCTAAGCCTTGCATTGTCTCACACATGAGCTTCTGGGGAACACCTCACATCCAAACCATAACAGAAGCATTTCTGCCAAATTGCAAAAACACATTTTGATGTTACATGTGGTAGCCAGAGGCACTTTCTAGGAGCACACAGACACATAGGTATATTCACAGCTAAAGGGCCACCAGCAGCAAGAGTATCATACCTGTAAATTGTCGGTGGTATTGGGTCACCTGCATCAGAACAAAAGCTGACTCAGTCTCATCCGGACCCACTGCATCAGACCTTCTTCCTGGAAACTTGTATCTGGACATTTGGTCGGGAGGTAGACTGTTCCAATTGTGATGATGGTCACTGGGAATGCTTGGTGAAAGTTTTTCACTAGCTTCACCTACTGTGAGGTCTTATGCTTCCCTTTGTAGTTAATCAACATCTTGTGTTTTCATAGCCTTTGTGACTGTGTAAAGATCCTGTTTGTGTTCATACTTTCATATACTAGTTTTATCATTGTTGGTTGTTTTTTGACCAAGTCCATTATTTCTACGATGGCTGCAGAATGGCAACTTTCAGATTCCATCATCTCTTCTACATTTATGTGTTGGTACCAAATGCAAGGGAAGTATTCATTCCATTATTACCTATTTGTTTACATTTGATTATTTATGTCAGTGTGATCTTATGTAGCCCAATTTTGTCTCTTATTTTCATTACTTAGCTTTTCAAATTCTTTTAGGTTTGTCCACCAAAAGCCCTTCTTAAATGTGGTCAACTGGATCATTTCTTTTGGAGAATTTTAGATTTTTTTTTTTTGGTACTGGGGATCAAACTCAGGGCCTTGCACTTGCAAGGCAAGCACTCTACCAGCTGACTATCTCCCCAGCCCAGATTTCTGAAATACACTATTTTTTTTTTTTAGAGCACTTTTCTGTTTGCAGCACAATTTAGGGAAAGTGTAGAGTTCTCTCCTATACTCTTGTCCTGATGTATGCATACCTCCCCGACTCCAGCAGCCTCACTGCAGTGTGCACGTGAGGTAACTGATGAACCTACACTAGCACATTATCACCATCCCAGCTCTGTATTCCATTGGGATTCACTCTAGTCTTGTGCATCCTTTGTTTTTTGAAAAATGTATAATGATGCACCCTCTTCTGCCTTAAAGTAACATTCACAGTATTCTGCATCCATTTCAACATTTACTATGTAAGTAATGTCTTGCTTTCTGGTGGAGGATACTCCAGGGTTCTTTTCTCTTTCATCAGACAGCCCTGGAGTCAGCCATTTCTTCAAGGAGCCCTGGTTCCTTTTAGAGAGAAATGGTAGTTAGAAATCAAAATCTTAGCTCTCGACCCATTCCTTCTTTTACTACTTTAATGTCACACATTAGATAAGGATCAGTTACTACTCTTTTTTTTTGTTTTGCTCTGTAATTTATGTACATTGTGAGAGTACCCATTTTGAAGGGCAGGTACCCAGGGTCTTCAATTACCTGATGCTTTGTAGTCCTGAATATGCATATGCAAATCATCACATTTCATGAAAGCTCAGACTTCAGCTTGGTGGACCTAGGGTGGAGAGTGGGTTTCTGTATTTCTTTTTTTTTTGGGGGTGCTGGGGATTGAACCCAGGGCCTTGTGCTTGCAAGGCAAGTACTCTACCGACTGAGCTCTCTCCCCAGCCCCTGGTTTCTGTATTTCTGATAAATTCCCAGATGTTGCTGATGCTGCTGGTCCATGGATCACCCTGAGTATCTAGAGTTTCTCAGTAGTCCTATACTGTCCCCTTACATCTGTTCAGATGAAAGATGTTTTAATATTCCATACAATGAAGTTTCACCTGAGAAAATCTCTTAACAATTTTCCATCTATGCTTTTTAAAATTTTTATTTTTAATTTTTTTTAATTTTTAAGTTTTACAGATTGCATTTTGATTCATTGTACACAAATGGGGTACAACTTTTCGTTTCTGTGGTTGTACACAATGTAGATTCACACCAGTCATGTAATCATACATGTACCTTGGGTAATGATGTCTGTCTCATTCCATCTATGTTTTAGGTAGAATAATTTTAAAATTTCCTGAGGGACTGTCACCCCACATTTTATTTATAGCTAAAGTAATGTTATGATTATTCAAGGGGCTTAATGACATTACTATGTATGTTCAACAGAAATGCTGCCTCCTGATAGCTGTGGTGGCAAGTGAGGCTGTCTCTTCACCAAGACCCGAAGTACTGGCTGCAACTTGAGGAGTTCTGCCCTGAAAGGTACAGGGCCCCCAAGAAAGGAATCCCCCCTGAACTAGGTTGGTTCAAGCAAGTCCTGACATCTCTTAGTATAGATGATGTAAATGTGATTATTGCAATCTATGTCTTTTTAGAATTTTTTTGTAAAAAAATAAGATTTTGTTGTTGAAACTAAACACAATTTATACCAAAAAGGAAAAGAAAAAGAAAAAGAAAAAGAATGAAAAAAAAAAAAAAAAAAAGGGAAGGGTTGCTCATCCAGTCCCAACACCTTAAGATAAATTCCATTAATAAAATGATGTAGTCTGGGGATGTGGTTCAGGGGTCAAATATTTGCTTGGCAAGCTCTAAGCCCTGGGTTTGTTCCCCTGCACTGCAGAAAGGATCGGTTGTATTGAATATATTTCTATACACACAAAAATTTTTAGTATCTAGAATGATATCACACTTTACATATGTTTTGAATTGATGCTTACTTTGCTTTTAGTAAACTATCCATGGTTTCACTTTAAATATATATACCCCTAAATTATATATATTATAATTTATTTTAATTTTTAATTTTTCCCATTTTCATTATTGCATTATAGTTTTACATATTGATGGGATTTGTTGTTATATATTAATATCATATATATTTTATGTACATATATATGTGTGTGTATATGAATTTTTTTCTTGGTGATTGTATGCATCTTTCATAACTATCTTATTTCAGGTGTTTATGCTTTTTACTTCTTTCAGGTGTTCTGTATTGTTTCCTTCATTCTTAATGTACCACCACTTTTGGAAATATTCCCATATTCCCCCTTGATTAAATGTTGGTTCCTGGTTCCTCTGGAGCGATTTTTTTTTTCTTTTCTTTTTCTTTGTCTTTATTAAAAAACAAAAAAACTAACAAACAAACAGAATTTGGGGAAAAAAACCCTCAGTAAATAAGAAAACATAATGGTACTGTAGTTGACCCAACCTGAGGTCTGAGCTACCTGTCCCTACCCTTTGCTACTCTGTTCTCACAGGTGAGATTGTTTTTTTTTTTAAATATTTTTTAAAATTTTAATTAAAAATCATAAATTTACATAGGGCAATGTTGTTTGATTCATTTTGTTATTTTTTCCCTTCCCCCCTCCCCTCCCACCCTTCTTTTCCCTCTATACATTCCTTTCTTCCTCATTCTTACCACCCTCCTTATCCCTAACCCTAAACCTAACCCTAAACCTAACACTAACCCCTCCTACCCTCCCTCCCCGTATGTCCTCATCCGCTTATCAGCGAGATCATTCGTCCTTTAGTTTATTGAGATTGGCTTATCTCACTTAGCATGATATCCTCCAATTTCATCCATTTGCCTGCGAATGCCATAATTTTGTCATTCCTCATGGTGGAGTAATATTCCATTGTATATATATGCCACAGTTTCTTTATCCATTCATCAACTGAAGGGCATCTGGGTTGGTTCCACAATCTGGCTATAGTGAATTGAGCAGCTATGAACATTGATGTGGCTGTATCTCTGTAGTATGCTGATTTTAAGTCCTTTGGGTATAGGCCAAGGAGTGGGATAGCTGGGTCAAATGGTGGTTCCCTTCCAAGCTTCCTGAGGAATCTCCATACTGCTTTCCAGAGTGACTGCACTAGTTTGCAACCCCACCAGCAATGTATGAGTGTACCTTTTGCCCCACATCCTCGCCAACACCTATTGTTGCTTATGTTCTTGATAATCGCCATTCTAATTGGGGTGAGATGAAATCTTAGGGTAGTTTTGATTTGCATTTCTCTTATTACTAGAGATGTTGAATATTTTTTCATATATCTGTTGATTGCTTGTACATCTTCTTCTGTGAAGTGTCTGTTCATTTCCTTAGCCCATTTGTTGATTGGATTATTTGTATTCTTGGTGTAGAGTTTTTTGAGTTCTTTATAGATTCGGGATATTAGCACTCTATCTGAAGTATGATTGGCAAAGATATTCTCCCACTCTGTAGGCTCTCTCTTCACATTACTGATAGTTTCTTTTGCTGAGAGAAAGCTTTTTAGTTTGAATCTATCCCAGTTGTTGATTCTTGCTTTTATTTCTTGGGCTATGGGAGTCCTGTTAAGGAAGTTTGCTCCTAGGCCAACAAGTTGAAGGTTTGGGCCTACTTTTTCTTCTATAAGATGCAGGGTCTCTGGTCTGATTCTGAGGTCCTTGATCCATTGTGAGTTGAGTTTTGTGCAGGGTGAGAGATAGGGGTTTAATTTCATTCTGTTGCATATGGTTTTCCAGTTTTCCTAGCACCATTTATTGAAGAGGCTATCTTTTCTCCATTGCATATTTTTGGCACCTTTGTCTAGTATGAGAAAATTGTATTTATTTGGGATTGTGTCCGTGTCCTCTATTCTGTACCATTGATCTACCTGTCTATTTTGGTACCAATACCATGCCGTTTTTGTTACTATTGCTTTCTAATAGAGTTGAAGATCTGGTATTGCGATACCCCCTGCTTCGCTCTTTCTACTGAGGATTGCTTTAGCTATTCTGGGTTTCTTATTCTTCCAGATGAATTTCATAATTGCTTGCTCTATTTCTGTAAGGTACATCATTGGGATTTTAATTGGAATTGCATTGAATCTATATAGCACTTTTGGTAGTATGGCCATTTTGACAATATTAATTCTTCCTATCCATGAACATAGGAGATCTTTCCATCTTCTAAGGTTTTCTTTAATTTCTTTCTTTAGTGTTCTGTAGTTCTCATTGTAGAGGTCTTTCACCTCTTTTGTGAGATTGATTCCCAAGTATTTTATTTTTTTTGCTGCTATTGTGAATGGGGTAGTTTTCCTAATTTCTCTTTCCTAAGATTCATCACTTATGTATAAAAATGCATTGGATTTATGAGCATTGATCTTGTAACCTGCTACTTTACTGAATTCACTTATGAGTTCTAAGAGTTTTCTGGTGGAATTTCCAGGTTCCTCTAAATATATAATCATGTCATCAGTGAACAGGGATAGTTTGAGTTCCTCTTTTCCAATTCGTATCCCTTTAATTTCTTTGGTTTGTCTAATTGCTCTGGCTAGAGTCTCAAGAACAATGTTGAATAGAAGTGGTGAAAGAGGGCATCCCTGCCTTGTTCCAGTTTTTAGGGGGAATGCTTTCAGTTTTTCACCATTTAGAATGATATTGGCCATGGGCTTAGCATAGATGGCCTTCACAATGTTAAGGAATGATCCCACTACCCCAATTTTTTCTAGTGTTTTGAGCATGAAGGGATGCTGTATTTTATCGAATGCTTTTTCTGCATCTATTGAAATAATCATGTGATTCTTAACTTTTAGTCTGTTGATATGGTGAATTACGTTTATTGATTTCCTGATGTTGAACCAACCTTGCATCCCTGGGATAAAACCCACTTGATCATGGTGCACTATCTTTTTAATATATTTTTGTATGCGATTTGCTAAAATTTTGTTGAGAATTTTTGCATTGATGTTCATTAAGGATATTGGTCTGAAATTTTCTTTCCTCAATGTATCTCTGTCTGGTTTAGGTATCAGGGTGATATTGGCTTCATAGAATGAGTTTGGGAAGGTTCCCTCCTCTTCTATTTTATGGAATACTTTGAGAAGTATTGGAATGAGCTCTTCTTTAAAGGTTTTGTAGAACTCGGCTGAGAACCCATCTGGCCCCGGACTTTTCTTTGTTGGTAGGCTTTTGATGACCTCTTCTATTTCATTGCTTGAAATTGATTTATTTAAGTTGTGTATGTCTTCCTCGTTCAGTTTAGGTAATTCATATGTCTCTAGAAACTTGTTGATGTCTTCGAGGTTTTCTGTTTTGTTGGAGTATAGATTTTCAAAATAGCTTCTAATTATGTTTTGTATTTCACTCATGTCTGTTGTGATATTTCCTTGTTCATTCCGAATTTTAGTAATTTGAGTTTTCTCCCTTTTTCTCTTTGTTAGCATGGCTAAGGGTTTATCAATTTTATTTTTTCAAAGAACCAACTATTTATTTTGTTAATTTTTCTGATTGTTTCTTTTGTTTCAATTTCGTTGATTTTATCTCTGATTTTTAACTATTTCCTGTCTTCTACTACTTTTGGTGTTGGTCTGCTCTTCTTTTTCTAGGGCTTTGAGCTGTAGTGTTAAGTCGTTTATTTGTTGATTTCTACTTCTTTTGTTGAATGCGCCCCATGAAATAAATCTTCTCTGTACTGCTTTCATAGTGTCCCAGAGATTTTGATATGATGTGTCTTTGTTCTCATTTACTTCTAAGAATTTTTAAATTTCCCTCCTGATGTCTTCTGTTATCCATTCATCGTATAATAGTGTATTATTTAATCTCCAAGTATTGGAGAAGTTTCTGTTTTTTATTCTGTCATTTATTTCTACTTTCAGTCCATTATGATCTGATAGAGTACAAGGTAGTATCTCTATCTCCTTGTATTTGCTAACAGTAGCTTTGTGACATAAAACATGGTCTATTTTAGAGAAGGATCCATGTGCTGCTGAGAAGAAAGTGTATTCGTTCTTTGTTGGATGGTATATTCTATTTAAGTCGGTTAAGTCTAAATTGTTGATTGTGTTGTTGAGATCTATGGTTTCTTTATTCAATTTTTGTTTGGACGATCTATCCAGCGGTGAGAGAGGTGTGTTAAAATCACCTAGTATTATTGTGTTGTGGTCTATTTGATTTCTGGAATTGAGAAGGATTTGTTTGACGTATATGGATGAGCCAATGTTCGGGGCATAGATATTTATGATTGTTATGTCTTGCTGATTTATGCTTCCCTTGAGAAGTATGTAATGTCCTTCTTTATCCCTTCTGACTAGTTTTGGCTTAAAGTCCACATTATCTGAAATGAGGATGGATACTCCAGCTTTTTTGCTGTGTCCGTGTGCATGGTATGCTTTTTCCCATCCTTTCACCTTCAGTCTATGGGTATCTCTTTCTATGAGATGGGTCTCTTGCAGGCAGCATATTGTTGGATTTTTCTTTTTAATCCAATCTGCCAGTCTATGTCTTTTGATTGATGAGTTCAGGCCATTAACATTCACAGTTATTATTGTGATATGATTTGTATTCCTAGTCATTGGACTCATTTTTGTTTTTTGACATGATTTGGTTTCTCCTTTATTTGGCTATTCTTTTAGGCTAGTTCCTCCCATTGCTGATTTACATCGTTGTTTTTTATCTCTTCCTCAAGGAATATTTTGCTGAGAATGTTCTGTAATGCCGGCTTTCTTTTAGTAAATTCCTTTAGCTTTTGTTTATTGTGGAAGGATTTTATCTCATCGTCAAATCTGAAAGTAAGTTTTGCTGGGTATAAAATTCTTGGTTGGCATCCATTTTCTTTCAGGGCTTGGTAAATGTTGTTCCAGGCCCTTCTAGCTTTTAGGGTCTGGACTAAAAAATCTGCTGATATTCTTATTGGTTTTCCCCTGAATGTAATCTGATTCTTTTCTCTTGCGGCCTTTAAAATTCTGTCTTTATTTTGAATGTTAGGTATTTTCATAATAATGTGCCTTGGTGTAGGTCTGTTGTAATTTTGCATATTTGGAGTCCTATAAGCCTCTTGTACTTGGTTTTCCATTTCATTCTTGAGATTTGGGAAATTTTCTGATATTATTTCATTGAATAGATTGTTCATTCCTTTGGTTTGTTTCTCTAAGCCTTCCTCAATCCCAATTATTCTTAAATTTGGCCTCTTCATGATATCCCATAATTCTTGTAGATTCTGTTCATGATTTCTTACCATCTTCTCTGTTTGGTCAACCTTGTTTTCAAGATTAAATATTTTGTCTTCAATATCAGAGGTTCTGTCTTCCAGGTGATCTATCCTATTGTTTATGCTTTCTATGGCGTTTTTAACTTGGTTTATTGTTTCCTTCATTTCAAGGATTTCCATTTGGTTTTTTTTTCAGTATCTCTAACTCTTTATTGAAATGCTCTTTTGCTTCCATTATTTGCTCTTTTAACTGTTGATTAGTGCGTTCATTTAATGCCTGCATTTGTTCTTTCATCTCCTCGTTTGCTTCCCTGATTGTTTTAATTATGTACTTTCTGAACTCCCTTTCGGACATTTCTTCTGCTGTGCTGTCATGGGGTTTTATTGATATAGTATCTAGGTTTGTTTCGGACATTTTCTTCCCTTGTTTTCTCATATTGGTCAGATGTCAATGGGACTCTGTGATATTGTAGATTTCCTCTATTGGCTTATAGTGACCCTGTAGATTTCCAGTGTATCACCTACTAGCCTTCAGTAGCGAGAAGTCTTGGATTAATTTGATAATGCAGTGCTTCCAAAGAACGCTGCCCCTAGCCCGCTACTGGTTCCAGGGAGAGAGACCTGGAGAGGTCTCTTGTTGCACAGCCCTGGTTCCAGAGGCTGGTTGTAGGTCGGAGGTCTCCACTGGCTTGGGGACTTGTGGCTGGCTCTGATTGCAGAAGTCAATCAAAGGTAACCGAGTCCATCAATGGCTGAATACGCTTTCTGCTCAGCAGTATTAGTATTAGTAATCATTATTATTAGTAATCTCAGTATTAGAGCTCCTTCTCTAATACTGACCATGTCATGTAAGCTATCACATATGTTGGCATGCAATTGTAATATTACCTTAATATATTTCTTAGCATCTGTAGGGTTATTTTGATAGTTCCAGTTCCATTGATATTATTATGTTCTTGCTTTTTTTCAGGCTTGTTTGATTTTTATCAAATTTTAGCTGTATTATTTCTTCTCTATTTTATATATTTATACTTCTACTCTCATTTTTTCCTCCCTACTACATAATTTGAAAATAATTTGATCGTTAATCTAGCTTCTTTCTGATGCAAGTACTTTGTTATAAATGTTCATCTGAGTGCCATTTTATCCCAGAGATTCTGATACTTTAAGCTTTTATTATCACTTAATTCAAAGCACTTTTTATTTACTCTTCTTGTGCTTTATTCCTTGACCTGTGAGATATTTATAAGTGTGCCATTTAACTTTGAAGTTGTTGACTGTGGGATTGGGATTCTATATATCTTAAGGTTATTGATTTATAATGTAATAAATCATGCAGGAAAAAAGGTAACTGATTCCTCTCTGTGTGTGTATTTTTTTTTTGTCCAAGGACTTCTGCATTCTCTAAGTTCAACACTTCCACCTTCATGATCGTAAATGCAGAGACCACACATTCAGTCATCAAACAGATAAGCACTTAATATTTGTCAGCGGCTACTCTAAGCATTGAGAAATTCATGTTAAAAATATCTATCATAGAGTGCATTTGACACATACTTAAGTTTAATCTATGTCATGAGTCTATAGGATACTTTTTTTTTTTTTTTTTTTTTTTGGTACTGGGGATTGAACTCAGGGGTACTTAATCACTGAACCACATCCCCAGCTCTTTTTTGTATTTTAGGGTCTTGCTAAATTGCTTAGGGTCTTCCTAAGTTTCTGAAGCTGGCTTTGAACTCTCCATCCTCCAACTTCGCCCCCAGAACCACTGGGATTATGGGCGTGTACCACCGCACCTGGCTAGGGTACTTTAAAAATTTTTTTGTAGTTGTAGATGGACAGCATGCCTTTATTTTATTGGTTTATTTTATGCAGTGCTAAGGATCAAACTTGGTGCCTCACATGGGCTAGGCAAGCACTGTGCCATGGAGATACAGCCCCAGCCCTTATAGGATACTTTAAATATATCTCCACGTATTCATGACCTACCCTAATGGCTATCCACCCATGTCAGCTGCCCCATCCACACATCACCCACAGTGCCCCTCCCCAACTCTCATGCTCTTTTGTAGCACATCACTTATAAAATTTCAGAATGTTCTTCAAAGTATAAGAAAGACTTTAAAAACCCACAATTTTGATACCCTCATCACTTTTCCAAAACCAACATTTTTATTAATATAATAAAATACTGAGGAATTAAATTAGAATAAAACATAGTTCTCAACTTTTCATATTTCATAACCAAGTGCGGGAGATAGACAAGGAGGTCAGTGAAGATAATGCAGTAGAGAAGCATTGTATGCCCTTGAAAATTACCTGACTTTCACCATTCATTGGGCAGGGGGAGAAAGGGAAAGAGAATTTGAGAAAGGAGGATGAAGAGAAGGTGGAGGAAGAAGAGTTGGATGACAGTGACAACCAGAGTGAGGAATTAGAGGAGGAAAAAGAGGAAAGTGAAGGAGAGAAGGGAAGGGAAAAGCTGGATTTTAGTAGTGACATAGGGTTTCTCCTTCTTTCTCAGTGAGCATGTGACCAACATAAGTGTGAGTTGAGGCTGGAACCAGCATTTCTTCCCCTCAGTATAATTCCTGTGTGAATTTCAGGGTGGCAACATGTCACCATCCTTAATGGAATTTTAGTGCTTACAAATACATTTTCTTTGAAACAGCATTCACCTCATGTCATCTCAACCAGCCTGGAAGCTCCTATAGTTTTATGGTAGCAGAAAGATCCTTTAGCTTACGATTCTTAGGGCCAAATAACTATAGCAGAATTTCCATGACCAGCTCTCAAAAGTATCTTGTGTGCTCTTGGTGGAGGGATGTGAGTTAGAACTGCACACATGTAACTTCTGTGGTTTTTCTGTTTCATTAACAGGAGGAACCAGGTTCAGTAAGAAGAACAAGGACAACATCAATCTTTACATCTAAATGCCTCTTAGATGTGGAACCAGAAGCTGCATTGGCATGAGGTTTGCCTTCATGAGCATGAAACTTGCTCTCATCAAACTACTGCAGTACTTCTTCCAACCTTGTAAATAGACAGAGGTAGGAGAGTAGGCTTTCTGTAAAAATGATGACTTTTAAGGAGATTATTTTTCAAATGTAGAGGTCTATATACACAAAATAATATGCTTATTCACCATTTAATGATTTGTTTTTCTATGACAAAGGGATTTACTCAGAGCCCAGTATGAACTTTAAAGGTCCTTCAGTTCTGGAGCTATAATCTATGTCCATACAAAGCACTACTACAGAGATTATGTAGAGTTAACACATATTAGCATGACATTATTATATATGGTATCCTTGAAATTGTGTGCTGTTTTAACTTCAGTTGAGTGGGGTATGTTGTGCACAATCAGAAGGTTGATGATTACATTGTCATGATGTTTGCGTGGAGCTCCCCTCACCAGGACTTAGAGAAATCTCCTTTTGACAACATCTCTAGACCAATAGCTGTACATTGGAATCACTGAGGAACTTTAATAACACATGATGCTTGGGTCTTCTCAGATATTCTAAAATAATTAATCAGATCATGGCCTTAAAAGCTCCCCAGTAGTTGCCTTGTACATGCAAGATTGAGAATCACTGTTTGAAGCATTACTGCTGAATACAAAGAACTCCCACACTAACGGGCATCCTGACAATCTGACCTCATTTTCAGGAGCTCCCTGCCAGACAAACTGGGTGCCTTGCACATTCTCATGATAAGTGCATGAATCTTTTTCCCCTTCTTCTCATTGTGTTCTTATTCTTCAAGTCCTACCTCAACCTCCAAGCTCTTTCCTGAGTGTTCTCCATCTTGTCCAGGGCCTATTTATTCATCTGCTCTATTATTGGTTTCTGCAGGCTGTTATCATCACCTGTTAATATTTTGTCATTGACTATCCAATTTGGTTATCTATGTTTTCTCATTGGAGAATGTGTGGAATTTGTGTATTGAAAACTTTCAATAGATGCTTAAGGAGTGATTTGTAGTTAGTTTGGAGTTCTTCGATACAAAATTTTAACTATTTGTGTGTGTGTGTGTGTGTGTGTGTGTGTGTGTGTGTGTGTCTTTTGTCTGTCATCAGGGAAAATATATACATGCCATTTGAAAATTTTAAATAATCACATGGTACCTTTAGAGAAAGGGCTAAAGTGTTTCCCCATAAGAACATAAAGAACAATGGTCATTGATTCACATGAAGCAATGCCTGATACGGTTAATTTGCATTCAATGCATTTAATATGCAGCCTCTTCCTATTGGCGAGATTTCTTCATGGGAGAAGAGGTGGGTAGAAGTAGTTATCATCTTGTGGCATCAGGGCAGCTGTGTGACTGTCCCATAAGTGTGTCCATATTGGGGCATAGTCTTGAGAAAAAGAAGGCCTCTGGCACATTTGGGATGGGGTAGATATTCCCTGGCAGGGTCTAGTCATCTGTAAGTTGATATTTCTCTATCTCCAGGATAATGTTATTCTTACCTCTACTTAGATCAGAAAAGTACTTATCTGGACCTCAAGGATTAGTCATAATACTGTAGAACTCAGAAGTCCCCATTCATACTATCCTTGCAAGCCAAGGGGAAATATAAGGAGACAAAAGCATAATGCTTCCTAACGACTTCTTCCAATCATTAAACTGGATGCCTTTAATCAAGAGGATTGACTGTACTCTTCAGAATTCAAGGACTGGTCATAAAGTTAGAATGTATGATACTTAAGGAGGATCACTTTGGAGGTTTTAAACAATATATATTTATTATATATCCATGTATATATAATCAATTTGTCAGAATACCTAAAAATATGGTTTAAATTTTAAAAAATCATAATTTTTACCTAAAATTTAAATCAATGAAGAACACAAACCATCATGATTTTATCTCAGGTCTGGTACAGGTGTTCAATAAATATTTTACTACATTAATAGAAGTATGAATGCTTTTGCTTCCAATTTTTATACAGCTTAGAGGATTGGTATAAGGAATTGAAGATGTAAGATTTTCAATGTTGCTTTTAATGTGTTTTTAAAGCATCAGTGTCCTTAATGCATCTATTCTATTTTGCTCTGTGGTTATTGGTGCTTCATCCATTGCTTCTTCATGTGCTTGTTCAACCATTACAGATCCCCTTGAAATTAAGCAGGCAGAAACTTATTCAACCAGAGAAATCCATTTTTCTAAAGGTTGTGTTGAGAGATTGGACCATAAGTGGAGCCTGACCTTCCTTAAGAACTTCTGCATCATTCCTCACAGAAGCCATGTCCCAGAATATCAGAGACTTTGACTTTTGAATAAAACCCAGACAACAATGTGCTTGATCTACTGCCCTTGATGAATGAATGTACTCATCATTCACACCCTCACACCTTGTAGAGTGTTTTGTGTTGTGTAATGTAAAGGAAATGACTGGGTTAGTGCCAGATACGTACATTCGCCTTGTCTGGTTTCATGACACTCTCTCCATCCATCCCCACTTAGCACCATCAATTCTTTGTAGTTTGTTTAGAGCAAATATTTGTCAGTCATTTTATCAGCATTTTTAAATGGAAATGGGAATTACCATGTGACCCTAGTCGTGAAATTTATATAAAAATTTTTTTGTAACATAATAATTATTGTTTGAGAATATAATTAAATATTTATTTCTAAAAACAAGTGAATCTTATGCACTTTGGGGCAGTGGGTGGTTGTGGGGTGAAGCCAGAGAAGTGAATGAGGAGAAGCAGAAACTCACTATGTTTGGTCGTCATGGTCACTGGTTTTGAGGGACCTCTCTTTGATCCCTTGAGACAGGGTGAAGGACAGGCAGTCAACATAGATAATAAATGATCAGGTTGGAAATATGGGGGTTGATTATCAAAGAAAAGGAAATGGGTTGCTAACAGCTAACCTCTGGGATTGCACTTTCCTGCCCCTTGGGTTGTGGATTACATCAAACATTCTATAGTTACACTAATTGATTCTAAACTGATTTCAACTTAGTCTCAGTTTCACAGAAAACCTCTACTTCTTCACAGCTATCACCCTCCATTTGTGTTATCATTGTCACAAGTTATCTTCACCCACTGTGAACCTGTTATCACAGGCTAATATTTATTTTTTTGTGGTGCTGGGATTGAACCCAGGGCCTTGTGTTTGACAGGCAAGCATTCTACAAACTGAGCTATATCCCCAGCCCTTGTATTTATTTTTTAACTTCTTGTCTTTTACATCCTGTGAGAGAATAAAAAGCGAAGCTACTAACTGATTTTATAATACTGGTGTTTTTAGATTTGTGTCCCATTGTAATCTGAACTTCCTAAGGCTCACAGGCTCAGTTGATATTGTCATTTAGTATTCCATGAGAATTATTTCAGTGAGAAAGTACTATAAGAAAACATCATGCATTTGTCATCGTCGGTGGCTTCATTTAAAATGCAACATATTCTAGCTGGTCCCAGTCTCTGCACCTGCCTTTAGTCACTATCTTCAAAGACTGAAACCTTGAAATCTTTGAACTTAGCTCAGAGGTTCCTACTACCTGGGAATGAGGTACATGCTATTTTGGGAAGCCAAGAGTGAAAGCAACTTTCCATATTTAATTCTGGTGGTCTTATCTTGGGGCTGAAGGCATACTCAGTCTTGTCATGGAGTGAAAAGAGGAAAATTGCCCCAGTTACCACAACCCAAATCCACAGCAACATTTATGTTTCATTCACTAATGAAAATCTTATCATCTCTTCATTGTCCTGGTTGATAGCTGTTTGCAAAACTACTTGGCCCAATGTGAGGGACTGACTGATGGGACTTCCAGAATGGCGATCCATGGAAGAATTGTGAGATGTCTTAAGAGAGTTAGGGATGAAGCATGCCATTTATGTGGTGGACTACACTGGTCCTGACAATAAAACATGGACAGTGGGGATGAAACTCACTAATCTTTGAATGACTTTGGGGCAATAGTTTGGAGATCTAATATCAATTCTGAGCGCTCCTGTGGGCTCTTTCCCATTTCTTGAGCAGCACAGTCCCACAAGTGATATAGGGGAAACTGAAAATCAGGAAACAAGGTATGCAAAATATTGATTAGGAAGTTGACAATAAAGAGAAAGTGAAGGAATCACAAGAGGTTCAGTGAGAGAGATGAGGAGGTAGATACAGAACGATCGAGTGACACCAGACGGAAGAGACTGATCATCAACCTATTCCATTTTAGTAAGGTGATGGTGAAAGCAGAAGCCTAAATAGCATTATCCTAAGTGCCCTGGACTAGGGGGCAGACCAAGGTCTCCCAAATAGCGTTGAAACCAGTTTTGAGATGAAACTATGTTCCATGCTTCTGTTTTTCAATTTCTTTTCTCTACTTAAAAACTATTTTTCTCTTGTTATTGGTATGCTTTCTTTCTGAGTACCCGGGATGCAAAGGCCTCTCGTGCATGGCTATTCACGGGAGTGCTGGGTGCCCAAGTCATGGGTTAATCTGGGCACAGGAGTGAGACTTTGACACAGACTCAGGGGAAGCTCTGGATAGCAGTGGGTGTTGTGGTTGTGGGTTGGTAAGTCTGGAGTGGAGAAGAGAGAAGAGTGCTTTCACTGGAAATTAATGGTCTGAATTTTGTGATAAGAAACGAGGCCAATGGGCAGAACTGGGACAGATTAGGATTTGGTGGAAGACAAGGACCTATATAGCATTCTACACCTCCCCAAGCCCAGTGTGATGGTTTAGATATTAGGTGTCCCCCCAAAAGCTCATGTGTGACGCAATGCAAGAGGGTTTAGAAGTCAAATGATTGGGTTATGACAGCATTAATGCACTGATAAGGATTAACTGGGTGGTAACTACAGGCAGGTAGGTTGTGGCTGGAGGAGGGTCATTTGGGGGTGTGCCACATCCCCAGTTTGACAATAGCTAAGTTATGGAACCACCCTAGGTGTCTTTCAACAGATTAAATGAATAAAGAAAATGTGATACACGCACGCACACACACACACACACACACACACACACAATGGAGTTTTACTCAGCCCCAAAGAAGAACGAAATTGTGTTATTTGGAGGAAAATGGAGGGAACTAAATAACAGCATGCTAATTGAAATTAGCCAGACTCAGAACGTCAAGGATCATAGGTTTCCTGTCACACATGAAGTTAGAGAGAAAGAAGAAGGAAAAAAAAGGCCCTTGTGAAAATGGAAGAAAAACCAACAGACTGTAGGAAGGTGATCTGGGGAGGGAGGGAGAAAGTGGGGCAAGGAAGGGAAGGCGGGAAAATTGTTAGTTGTGCGTGCATGACTAATATCACAACAAATCCTAATATTATGCACCATTAAAAATGTAAAATAAGCCAGACAAGGTGACACACCTAAAAACCAGTGACTCAAGAGGCTGAGGCAGGAGGATAGCCTCAGTAACTTAGAGAAACCCTATCTCAAAGAATAAAAGAACTGTGATGTAGTTCAGTGGTAGAGTGCTTCAGGGTTCAACCCCCAGAACCACAAAAAAAGACTACCTCACTTTCCCAAAAATTCAAAATAAAAGCATAAAGGTAGGTGGTCTGACATCTGTTGACCCAATGAAAAGGCTGAATCATATTTTTGGAGTCTTGGGTGCTATGTGTTCTCTCTGTAGTGACATCTGCCATGACACTTGTTGGTAAGGTGTTTCAGTATACTTGGTCACACAGGTTGCTGTTCTCTTACGTTTTATTTTTTAAAATGTTTTTAAAACTAGTGCATTAGAGTCATACATAGCAGTGGGGTTTATTTTGACATAATCATACATGCATAAATATGATTTGCTCCATTTCAGTCCCCAGTGCTTCCTCTTACCCTCCTTACTCCCCTTTTCCCCTCCCTCTGTTCTACTGGTCTTTCTCCTGTTTGTTATTTTTTTAAATTGGTGGAATTCACTGTGATATAATCACATACATACAAAGCATAATTGTGTCAGTTTCCTTCTACTGTTCCTCCCTTTTCCATTCCTCTTATCTCCCCTTTAATCTCTTTCCTCTGTTCTGCAGACTTCCCTTCTATCATGGAATCCAATCCCCTTTTCCCATTTCTTGGTGGAGCTTCTACATATGAGAGAAAACACTAGACTCTTGACTTTCCGAGTCTGCCTTATTTCACTTAGCATGATGTTCTCCAGATTCATCCAATAACCAGCATAATGTCATAATTGTATTCTTTACATCTGAGTAAAACTCCATTGTGTATGTATACCATTTTCTTAGTCCATTCATCTGTTGACAGGTATCTGGACTGTTTCCATGACTTGGTTATTGTGAACTGCACTTCTGTAAACATTGATGTACCTGTATCTCTACAGTATGTTGATTGTATTTCTTTTGGATAAATACCAAGGAGTGAGATATCTGGGTCACATGGTGGTTCTATTCCTAGTCTTTTGAGGAATCTCTATACTGCTTTTCAAAGTGATTGTATTAATTTGCAGTCCCACCAATACTGTATGAATATAACTTTTTCCCCAAATCCCTACCAGAAGATATTTTTATTTGTATTCTTTAAAAATTTTTTTAGTTGTAGTTGGACACAATACCTTTATTTATTTATTTTTATGTGGTGCTGAGGCTCAAACCCAGTGCCTCACACATGCTAGGCAAGCGCTCTACCACTGAGCCACAACCCCAGCCCCTTTATTTGTATTCTTGATGACTGTTATTCTTACTGGAGATTAAATCTCAGATTTCCCAGATTGCTTGAAATGTCAATCATTTTTGTTAGGCATTTGTATTTCTTCTTTTGAGAAATGTTTACTTAGTTCTTTTGTCCATCTATTGATTGGTTTACTTATTTATTTATTTTTTGATGTTGTTTTTTGGGTTCTTTCTGCATTCTGGATATTAATCCCCCATCAGAGGAGTAGCTAAAGAGAGTTTTTCCTTTTCTGTAGGCTCTCTCTTCACATGCTTAGTTGTTTCCTTTGCTAAGTGTGGAGCCTTTTTAATTGGATGCCATCTCACTCACTGATTCTTGTTTTTATTTCGTGGGCACTTGGAGTCTTGTTATGGAAGCTGGTGCCATCCCTAATGTGTCAGAATGTTGCATGTGTTTTCTGCCAACAATTTTAAAGTTTATGGTTGTAATTCCTAGGTCTTTAGTCTGCTTTGATTTGACTTCTATGCAGGGTGAGAGATAGGGATCAAGTGTCATTCTACATATAGATATTTGTTTTCCCCAGAACCATTTGTTAAAAAGTCTACCTTTTCTCCAACATCTATTTTTGGCAACTTTTTCAAGTACCAGATGACTGTAAGTATGTGAGTTTTTCTCTGTGTCTTCTATCTTCTTCCATTGGTCTTCACATCTTTTTTGATGCAATATAATGCAGTTTTTGTTATTATAGCTCAGGTATTGTAATGACTCCTGCTTTGCTATTCTTGTTCAATATTGTTTAGGTTATTATTCTCAGTCTTTTATTATTCCAAATGAATTTTAGGACTTTTTTTTTTCTACTTCTGTGAAGAATGCCATTGGCATTTTGATGGGAATTGCTTTGAATCTGCATCTTTTGGTAGTATAGCTAGTTTGTCAATACTACTTCTGCCTATCCAACAGAATGGGAGGTCTTTCCATCTTTTAAGGCCTTCTTCAATGTCTTTCTTCAGTGCTCTATAGTTTTCTTTCTTTTTTTTTTGCAGTGCCGGGTATCGAACCCAGGGCCTGTGCTTATAAGGCAAGCACTTTACCAACTGAGCTATCTCCCCAGCCCTATAGTTTTTTTAATAGTAGAGATTTTTCACCTCCTTGGTTAGATTTATTACCAAGTATTTTTTTGAGGTTGTTGTGAATGAGATTATTTTTCTGATTTAGTTCTCAGAATAACTGTTGTAGTATAAGGAAAGCTATTGATTCATAAATGTTGATCATGTATTTTCCTACTTTGCTGAATTAATTTGTCAGTTCTAGAAATCTGGGGGAGTTTTCTGGGTCTTCTAGATATAGGATCCTTTCAACAACAAACAGATAATTTGACTTCTTCTTTTCCTATTCACATCCTTTCATTTCCTCCCTTTATCTGATTGCTCTGACTAGAGTTTCAAGAATCATATTGACTGGAAGTGGTAAGAATTGACATTCTTGTCTTGTTCAAGATTTTAGGGGAAATTCTCCCAGGTCTTTTCATTCAGTGTGATGTTGGCTTTGGATTTGTCGTATACGGCCTTCATGATGTTGATGTAAGTTTTTTTGCATCATGATTTCTCCAGTATTTTAAACATGAATGGGTGCTGGATTTTGTCATAGACTTTTTCTGTGTCTGTTTAGATGATCACTCAACAAGGACAAAATATATACCCCAAAGGGATGCCCCTAGCGACCCACCTCCTCTAGCTAAACTCTACCTGCCCATAGATACCATTCAGCTAATCCCTACCAGTGGATCAATGCACTGGTTAGTTTAAGACTCACATCACTCAATCATTTTGCCTCTGAACCCTCTTGCATGATCTCACATATGAGCTTTTGGGGGACACCTCACATCTAAATGATAACATTGGCCAAATCATTCCCCAATATTTTCCCTTACCTCTCTCCCCTTCCTACCCCCATTGCTCTTCTCTACTGATCTCCCTTCAAGGTTCGTGAGCTCTACCCCTCATCTTTCGTTTCCTCTTCCCTCTCTAGCTTACGTGTATGAGAGAATACATGATGCTTTACCTATGTTTGGTTTATTTTGCTTATATAATATTCTCAAGTTCCAACCACTTCCCTGCAATTGACATAATTTCATTCTTATTTATAGTTGGATCAAGTTCCATTGTGTGTATATACCACATTTCCTTATCCATGCATCAATTGGCAGATACCAGCCTTGTTCCATAGTTTGGCTATTGTGAATTATGCTGCTATAATCCCAGATATGCATATATTGCTATAGTATACTGACTTTAATTCTTTAGAACAAATCCTGAAGATTGGTATGTCTCGGTTATGTGGTGTTTCCATTCCTGGTCTTTCGAAGGCCTTCCATACTGATTTCCATAGTGCTTATACTAATTTACAATCTCACCAGCATAAAACTGTTCCTTTTTCTCCTCATCCTCTCATTTATTATTGTTTGTATTCTTGATGACTGCCATTCTGACTGGTCCAAGATGAAATTTCAGTGTAGTTTTGATTTGAATTTCCCTAATTGCTAATGATGATGAACATTTTTTCATGTATTTTTGGCTATTTGTATTTCTTCTTTTGAGAAGTTCTATTGCCTATTTATTAATTGGGTTATTTATGATTTTTTTCTTGGTGTGAAGTTTTTTGAATTTTTTATATCATCTGGATACTAATCCTCAGTCAGAAGAGTAGCTAGCAAAGATTTTCTCCCTTTCTGTAAGTTCTGTATTCAACTTCTTCATTGTTTCCTTTGCAGTGCAAGAGCTCAAAGTTGACTTTGAATGAAATTCATCTTTCCTACCAGTTCGACTACTGATATTTTTGGAGCAGCAGGCAAAAATAGACTTTATAGACTGGCCTATTCCTCCCAGATAGTTATTATAACCACTCAGTAATAGGTATATCAAAAAACACAGAATGCAGCCTGAAAAGTCTCTGCTGACAAAATAAGCAGCCATTTGATTCACAATGGATAATGACTTTAAGAGTTTATCATCCATTGATTTAAAGAACCACACATGGATACATACAGGTATACAAAATTCACAAATAAATGGAAAGATTGGTGAACACATTCACGCAGTTTGAGGGTGGAACTGTCAGAATGCAAATTAATTGTGAGGGAAAAGTGTAACTTCAGTAGAAAGACTGAACCCAGGGACGAGGAAAAATGCCCTCCGGAGTGGGATCAACCACTTATGGGACACATGGCAGCACAAAGGGAAGAGAACACACTGCCAACTGTGATCTTCCTGCCAGGAGGCAGCCCTGAACAAGAGTAAGATGAAACATCAGACAAACTTGACTTGGAAACATTCTCCTCCTGGCAGGTCACTAGTTTGTAATCTTCAAAAGAGTCAAGGTTATGAAAGCCAAGCCAGATTGAGAGGCGTTCTAGACACAAGGAGTCTAAAGACACAGATCATGAAACTCAACCCTTGGGCTGAATCCTGCTATGAAGGACATTGTTGTGACAACTGGGGGGAAAGGTGAATTTGGGCTAAGGACTAGAGGGCAGTGTTGCATCAGTTTTAACTTCCTGGTTTTGATGGCCACGATGTGGTAATGTAGCGCAATATCCCATTTACAGGCATATAAGGTGCTGGGTTGGCAGTTTTGTGTCAGAAGGGTCAGGATAATAGTTCTTTAAACAAACTTCTCTGTGATTTTTTTGTTTTGTTTTAGGGAGAAAAAGGCACACAGGCACTTGTTGGTTTTACATAACTTGCCAGTCTCTCAGTCTCACTGGTTTTGTTCACTTAGCACAAGGAGGCAGCACCACAGAGTGATTGTGGGTGTGGGCCCTGAAGCTGGAGCTCCTGGGTTTTGAATCCCAGCCAAGTCCTGACTGATCAGTGGCTTTGGTCCCTGAGAAAAGGGTGCTCATTCACATGGCATGGCCTGCTGAGTTTGGGCTGAATCTGAGCTCCTAAATGCCCCTCAGTAACACCGGTGTGCACCAGTTAGCACTTGTAAGCCACTGTCATAGGTCAGGGACCCTAATAGCAGAGCCTGTGATGGGGGTTCTGGTGTACATGGTTTTTTGAAAGAGTATTCATAGGAGAAGGGAAGAGAACACACTGCCAACTGTGTGAGGGGAGCTGGGTAGGATGGGAGGGAAAGCTGGGTGAAACTGTGAACTCGAGAAATTTACTTCAGTCTATCCCATGGGGAGCTCTGAAGTCAGGCTCGTGTTTTGAGTCAAGGGGGCAGGTTTGTACCTATTTAGTTGATCATAGACTGTGTTTTAGACATCCTTTTCACTGCTGTGATCAAAAGACCTGACAAGGACAAGGTAGAGGAGGAAAAGTTTATTTGGGGCTCATGGTTTCAGAGGTCTCAGTCCGCAGATGGCCAAATCTGTAGCTCTGGCCCGTGAGGTGAGGCAGAACAACATGGCGGAAGGATGCAGCAGAGGAAAGCAGCTCAGGATGTGGCGCCAGGATGCAGAGTGAGAGCTCCACTCACCAGGGACAAAATATATACCCCAGTGACATGCCTCCTCTAGCCACACCTGCCTACAGTTATCACCCAGTTAATCCATTCAAGTGGATTAATGCATTGATTAGGTTAAGACCCTCATAACGCCACCATTTCACCTCTAAACTTTCTTGTATTATCTTACACACAACCTTTTGAGGGACTTCTCACATGCAAACCATAGTAGACTGCCTCTTCCATGAAGAATAAACTCCTAGCAGAAGTGGTTTAAGCTTTGCCAAAGGTGACTCTCCAAGGGTGGGGCAACTGTGATCTATTGGAATCCAATACAGCAGCTGGGGTTGGGTCATGACTAAGTCCAAGGAATCCAGTTCCTTTATCCACTACATGCACAGTCTTCATGACCTTGACCAACTCTCTCTGTACCTTAGTACCTCACGTTCCCACCTGCAAAGCAGGGAGGTAACGCTGGCAACTGTCTCAAGTGGTGATGAAATCAGTTGTTGTGTGTGACGTGTTCATGACATAGATCACAGGGAATATAGGTCCTATCTAATAAGGGGAAGCTATTCTTTGAGTTATCCCCAGTCCTCAGAAAGCCGATACTGGTTTTAAAGTTTGGGTTATAGCAGTATCAATTCCAGTTTTAATTTTATTTGAGAAAATAAAGCTACAGACATTTTTCATGAAGGTTGAAATATGCAATCTTATTGTCATAGCTATTAAGTAATTTTGCAAAGTCCAACATTTATGCCCTCATTCTAGGAGTACATTTGTCATTACAAGCAGTGGAGGAAAATTGGGAGATGTGCTGTGGGTGTGGGTAGCCCAAGGGAATCTCTCCTTTAAATGTGGTTCCCTCTTGCTTTCCCTAAGATTTTGCTTTTCTGATTCTAGGTTTTTGTGTGTATGGTTTTTGTGTGTGTGTGTGTGTGTGTGTGTGTGTATGTGTGTGTGTGTGTGTTTGAACCAATGATTGAACTCAGGGGCACCTAACCACTGAGCTACATCCCTAGCCCTTTTTTATATTTTATTTATAGACAGGGTCTCACTGAGCTGCTTAGGACCTCACTAAGTTGCTCCTGCCTCAGCCTCCTGAGCAGCTGGGATTGCAGGTGTGCAGTGAGCAGGTATACCCAGAGCGGTTGCAAGCAGCATTTTATTCCCTAGTGGGCAAGATCTCCCCGCCCAGTTCCTCACTGGCTGAGTAACATAGGGCATACAGTCTTCTCGGACGTCACCTAGGTTTTACTGTCTCCTACTGGGTTATTTAAAGAAGGGTACCCTTCGTTGTCCCCACCTCCCTTTGTTCTCTTGTGGTGGGAGGGTGGTGAGTTTGCGTATGCAGTGTATCTTTGTTGTTCTGGTGCTCCTTCTTTCTCACCTCCAGTCTGTCAGGGGCTGTGAATCTGTCACCCTCAGGTGTCCACTGCTGGTAACCACGGGTCCTTTGTCCCCTGTGGCTGTTTTCTTTTTACATCCCAAGTCATTCTACGTTTAAAGCTACATACTGTATTCTGAAAATGGGCCACCAGACTTTCTGTATTTCACAGCTGGAGAAATGTCTTTGCTGTTGTTCAGGGCAGGGATGTACCACCTCTCCTGTGCAGATGGGCCGGGAATTTCTGTAGCAACCTCCTGTGGGGTGATGACCAATGCGACTGGAGGAGTCTCAATTCCTGCCTCACCTTCCTTTGAAAAATCAAGTCAGTGATAGCAAAAAAAAAAAAAAACAAAAAAACAAAAAAACAACAACAACAACAAAAAAAAAGCCATTCATTTGAATTTTGGCTTATGTATAAATTTGGTTTGGGGTTACCCACCTCTAATTGATCATTTTCTTCCAGGGCAGGTATAACTCTTCTGTTTATCCTGCTCTGTGTGTTATTTTGGGCTTAACTCCTTGCCTGTCAGATTCTGCTTGTTGATTTGGAAAGTGCCAATTTCCAACTTAAGGCTGGGGGCAGGTCCAAGTATATGACTTGACAGAAATACGGGTTGGATCCCTCTTGCATCTAATGGACTAATTCTTGCTTTGTCTTGGGGAACTGAGAGTGAGGGAGGCATTATCTGCATCTGTACCCCTCTTGACTATCTTTGGGAGGGACCTGGATCTTGAGGGTGCTATATTTATTTTGCACTCTCCTTTAAGATGTCTTTTATTTATGGTAAAGTTGCGACAGGCTTACTTGTTCTGGTTCTGAGTCACTTTATAGGTACTGTAGTGTAAAAGATAAAGAAAAAAAAAGGCGCAGTACTCGTAGGAATCAGATTTACTGTTATCCTAGCTGAATCTGTACAATTCAATAGTTGAAGAAATACATGGAGAAACTGCTTAATAGGCACAGGATTTTACTCTGGAGTGATGGGAATGTTTTAGAACTAGTAAGAAGGGGTGGTTGGATAAAACTGGGCATCAACTAAGTCCCACTGATTTGTTCATTTTAAAGTGGTTATTTTATATTATGTAAATTATATCTCTACACATATTTTTATTTTACTTTTAAAGTGGCATTTAAGCAAATCTATCTATATATATTTATGGATGTTTTGATATATGTCTACACTGTATAATGTTCAAATCCAGCTAAGCATATCTATCTCCTCAAACATTTATGCTTTCTTGGTGGTGAAAACATTCCAAACACTTTATTCTACATTTTCTGAAACATATGGCATATTATCATTTTCAAAAGTCACTCTACTTTACAATAGAATGCCAGAATTTATTTTTCCCTATATAACTGTAATTTCATACCCTTTGACTAAGCTCACCCCATCAGACCTTCCCCCATAATCCCGGTTTCTTCATCCTTTGGTAACCCCTCTTCTGCTCCCAAATTCTATGAGATCAATTTTTTAAGATTCCATGTATGAGCTGGGTGAGGAGGAGCATACTTGTAATCCCAGGGGCTTGGAAGGCTTAGGCAGGAGGATTGTGGGTTCAAAGCCAGCCTCAGCAACTTAGTGATACCCTAAGCAACTCAGTGAGACCCTGTCTCTAAATAAAATACAAAAAAGGACTAGGGATGTGACTCAGTGGTTAAGTGTTTTAGTACAAAAGGACTGGGCTTTACGCAAACTTCATGGATCATCTCAGCTTTTTATTCAGGAATGGGATTACATCTCCAATGGACCCACTCTCCTGGTAGAAAATGAACCACTGCCCAAAAGGGAGTCTACGTTTATATAGGTTATACTGTAAAGTGACTTTATAATTGCCAGAACATGTCACCAAGAGGTGACCTAATTAATGTCAGAATGTACCACTCAGGAATTTGAAGTTTTGTTTTTACTGAGCAGTGGAGGTTTTGCTTTTACTGGGCAAGGTAGAGGGTTGGGGCTCTGTAGCCGGCATCTGGAAAGGATTTATTTTGGGAGAGATCAATGCTGAAGTCTCTTCCCAGGGACTGTCATTCTAGGTTTGATGGACATCTTCTCCCCAGGGTTTGTTTTGTCACGGGGAAAGAATGCCCTGAGGAAAGATCGATGCTATCAGTGAATGGCTTTCTTTTTCACTCCCTTTTCCCAAGCTACACTATTTTGGGGTTTGTCATTTTTCATATCTAACAAAGTGCCCCTGGGTTTAATAGCTGGTATCAAAAAAAAAAAAAAAAAAAAGATTCTGAGTATGAGTGAGGTCAGGTGGTTCTTGTCTTTGTGTGCCTGGTTTATTTCACTTACTCTTTTCCACTTCCATTTGCATTGTCACAGAAGACTGCACTTCATGCTTTTATGCAGTTGAGTGCTATCCACCAGGTAGACATTTCATGTTTTCAAAAGCCACCCTTTTTTGATGGACATTGAGATTGACTTCTTTTATTGGCTATTGTGAATAAGGCTGTGATGAATGTTGGAGTGTAGATGTCTCCTTGACATGCTGATTTCACTTCCTTTTGACATATATCCAGGGGTGGGATCACTGGGTTATCTGGTAGTTCTATTTTTAATTTTTGAGGCGTCTCTGTAGTGTTTTCCATAAACATTGTGCTCGTTTACATATCCAGTAACAGTGCCCAAAGCTTTCCCTTTCTCCACATCCTCTCCAGCACCTCTTGTGTTTTGTCCTTTTGAGAACACCATTCTAACTGTACTGAGGTGATTTCTCATTGTGGTTTTGATTTGCGTTTCCCTGCTGATTAGTAATGTCAAGTAGTTGCTCATACCTCTGTTGGCCATTTGCATGTCTTCTTTTGAGATGTTTCTATTTAGGTTTATTGACTGTTTTTAAAATCAGGTTACTTATTTTTTTGGCTACTGAGTTGAGTTCCTTATCTATTCCCCTTACCAGATGTGTAGCTTGAAGAATCATTTCTTTCATTCCTCAGATTGTCTATTTACTGTGTTGATCATTTCCTTTGCTGTGCAGAAGCTTTTTAGTTTGGCGTAACCCAACTTGTCTAATTCATTTTGTTGCCTCTGCTTTCAGGATGTCATTCCAAACTTTAATGCATATTTGACGGTTCTGTTATGTTCCCCCTATGTTTCCTTCTAGTAATTTCATGGCTTCTGGTCTTACCTTTATGTAAGTCTCTAACCCATTTTGAGTTGATTTTTGTAAGTGGCGAGACAGAGGAGCCTAGTTTGATTCTGTTACTGGAGATGATGAATTCTATTTCCCCAGATGTGGAGATTGAACACCTGAGAAATGCCAATGCCGAAGCCAGCATAGAGAGCAAGTTTTAGTTAAAGGACAGAACAGAGACAGACTTCTTCTGGGAGGAATAGGGGATCCGGAGCTGGTATCTGTGATATTAGATATGAAAAATCCCCAAGATAATATGGCCTGGGAAAAGGGAGTGATAAAGAAGACCACGCACTGACAGCCTTCATCCCCTGAGAGGAAGGTTTTCCAGATGTCCTGATTGCAGACAGGGAGGAGGTGATTCATCAAGTGTTTATTAACAGTCCCCAGAGGGCATTAATCCCCTTCAAAAATAGATCCTCTCCAGATGCTGCCTGTAGACCCTGGACCCAAGAAGATCAAATTCCTAAGCCCTCAAACTGACATATTCACTGATTGATAGAACAGACCCCAAATTCCTGAGTGACCAAGAAAACTGATATGCTCACTAGACCACTCCCCACAATAACTTATATAAACCCAGTTCCTTTCCTTGTTCAGTGGCTCATGTTCTGCCAGGAGAGTGGGTCCATCAGAATAGTGACTCCATTCCTGAATTAAGGTTTTGGCTGATTGGTGAAGTTTGCATCTGTTCCAGTCTTTTTGTGCTAACTTGTGGGAGGGGTAAATCTTGTCTTTTTGTAGTTTCCAGATTTCTTTCTTCTTACACCTACTCCTTCTATCCTGCCCATGTGGCAAAAATTTAGGGGTACCTCTCCCCGTTTTACATTGTCTACCTAGAGAAGCAGGAAGGGAGCCACCCAGGAAATACTCACTAATAATTTTCTTCTAGGAGGAAGAAACAGGTGACTTTGACCACAAGTGAGTGGGATGAACCCTAGAGGCATTAACATTCTTTCCTTTTGAATCAGCTTCCATCTGCCTGACCCAACCAGTCATCTATCTATACTAACTGCCTGACCTTTGTTCTTAAATCCCTCCCCGCCTCTAATTTTAGGGAATCTTTACTATTGCAAGGAAAATGGACAACGACCATTCTGGCTGTTTCAAGCTGAAAGTGGGTGATGTGGGACAAGCCATTTGGATTTCCCTTTTAGAAATTGGTTTGGTTGAGGGGTCCCCCAAAAGTCTGGTTTGGAAGCAATAGGCTGTAAGGTCATTTGAGAGGCGGGTGCTCTATGAGAGAAACAAGAAGATATGAGTGCTGGAATAAGATTAATGCAACAATAAATGCCACAGCATGCAAACATGCTAATGAGTATGATGATGACGGCAGAGATTAGCAATGTTTTCCACCAGGAGGTACCAGAGAACCTGGAATGGAGAACTTGTTCCCATTACAAGGCTGGTGAGAATGTGCCCTCTATCTGGGAATGTAAATCTATAAGGATGTTCATTACATTGCCAGAGCTACCAGGAATGTAGACACAGCATTTGGTTCTAATAATGGCCAAGTGCGGCCTTGAGCCACAGTGAGGACATCTAAAGCAATTCGGTTTTGTAACATGTTTTTCCTCATGAGTGTTACTTCTATGTGAAGGGGAGAAATACTTCCCTCAGCCTCGTGGGGGGAAGTTTGAGTATAACAGGTTAGGGTCTCCACGGGTCACGTTACTCTTCTAATCCAATTGTGGAATAAACAGTGAAGCTAGATGATCATACCAATGAAAAATGGATCATCCCCACCTATGTCTGAGATTGGGAAGATTTCCTGGCTGTCATCCCTCTCTCTTGCATCCAAGGGTACCCAATAGTACATTTCCCTATCCAGCCTGATGGAAGCCATGGCCATAAATTCATTCCAAATATCCTTGGGTCCCATTGGGTGCTGGCCATCTAACTTCAGGTCTAGAGAACCAATTAGTCCCAAACCAATCATTGGCTTGTAAAATCACAATGTGTTGGCATAGTGACTCTGGGGTCCATTCTAATTCCTGAGTAGCATTAGGCCATTTGTCATAGGCATGGTTATGTTGTTCCCAACACATCAGCGCTTCTTGGTTTAGAAGCCCTATGGTGGGTGTAAGCCACATATATCCATCCCAAATCTGATAGTAACCATCCTTATTCATTTGACATGCTGACAGTGATGGTGGAAAGAGAGAAGTGGATGTGATTTAACAGTTGTAGAGGTTGGAAGATTAGTTTGTTCTAAAGTGAAAGCTTTCCCATGACCTGGTTGTGATAAAGTTTCATTTATAGGCCATAATTTAATATTGGTATGAGTAGCAGTTCGTAAACAGTGTCTCTCTTCCTTTTGTTCTAACATTAAGAACTGTAATTTTATCCAGCTACTTCCTTGCAAGGGGCTACCCATCAATGGTAGCCCTGATATGCTGGAAAGGCATAATCATCCCATCCAGCAATTATCTTTCTGTAACCTAGTGGCATACTGTTGAGCCCAATCTAGAAAAGAGTTAATTTCAGTGGGCCTGTCTAAAATAATAAAGAAAGAGATGAAAAAAGTTTGCATATCACCATTGTCTTTGCAGAAGAGATATTTCAGGCCTTCTATTAGAGTGCAGGAATATTGTTCCTCAGTTCCTTGGGAAGGAGACGTTTCTCTGGAAGTTGACTCAGGATGGCAGGATTTTACCCAAAAGTGGTGGATCCAGTTCTCATGTCCAAGCACTTTCACTGCAGAGGGGGTAGATAAAATTACAGAAAAAGGTCCCTTCCAAATGGGGTCTAAATTTGGGGAATTTGAAGGTATGTTCTTGACCATAACTAGATCCCCAGTTTCATACAGAGGTGGAGAAGTGAGTGGCTCAGATATGGGATATCTACAGATTTCGGCCTAAAACTTGGGCAGCTTTGTGATATGAGCCATCAGATCTGCAGTTTTCTGAACTGCAAGAATATCATTCCTTAGGAATAGCTCCCATAAAAGAACTCAAATGGGCTGAACCCTAGTGTTTTTGGAGTCTTCCTGATTCTGAACAAGGCCAAGGGGAGCACCTTAGGCCATGGGTAGTGGGTTTCTTGAGTGAGTTTTCTCAAATGCCTCTTTAAGATGTCATTAGTATTTCCACCTTTCCTGAGGATTGAGGTCTCCATGCACAATGGAGATGATATATTATTCCTAGGATTTTGGATATTCCCTGAGTGACAGCTGCTCCTTGTCACTTAGGAGGTTGTGAGGCAGCCCAAATCAGGGAATTATTTCCTGTAGTAGGACTTTGACTGCTTCTCTTGCCTGTTCAGTTTGGGAGACATAGGCCTCCATCCATCCAGTGAAAGTATCTACCATAACCAATAAATACTGGAACCCACTGCTTTTAAGGATGTGGGTAAAATCAAGTTGCCAGTCCTCCCCAGGAAATTGTCCTGTCTTTTGTAATCCTGGAGGCTTTTTGGCAGACTTTAGTGGGTTATTTCTCTGGCATGTCTCACAGGCTTTGACTATTTGATGGATTGTCTTTGGTATATTTTTTTCCCTCAAATATCTCTCAAGTTAATTTGAGAGTGCTTTCTTCTCCCAAATGGAAAGATCGATGTGGGGTGTGTAAAATCTTCCATTTGAGAGTTAGAGAATAAGTAAAGTTTATTATTTGCCATCTGAATCTAGTCAGAAGGTAAGAGAATGCCTCCCCAGATAAGGCCTAGTGTGTCTCCTCCTGGGTGTATTGAGGTCTTATCTCTGGGGGAGCACCTGTCCATAGCAGAGGGGCTAAGGTCGTTGGTTGGTGGAAAGTTCCCTCAGCAGCCTCTTTGGCCTGCTGATCTGCTCATCTATTGCCTTCTGATATCTCACCTCTTCCCTTTTGATGTCCTTGGCAGTGGGTTTCTGCTACCTCTCTAGGTAAATGGATGGCCTCTAACAGTTTTAAGATCTGTTCATGTTTTTTTATGGAAGTTCCCCCAGTTATTTGAATTCCTCTCTCTTTTCAAATTGCTGCATGTGCATGCAGGATTAGGTAGGTGTAACCAGAGTCAGTGTAAATATTAACTCTCTGTTGTTTTCCTAGATCAAGTGCTCTCATTAAGCCTATCAATTCTGCCAGCTGTGCACGGGGACAGATTGTGCTTCCAAAGTATCACAGAAAGTCACCGTGGCATATCCAGCCGTATGTCCAATGATCACCTTGACATTCAGGACAGGGCTCCAGAGGTGGCCATTTGGCCTGTGGGCACTCCCACTGGAAATGTCCCTCCTCTCCACAATAGAAACAAGTCCCTTTTGTGACTGGAAATGCATTCCACTTTTCTCCTTTCTTATCTGGAAAGCTTGTTCCGTCTATGGCCATGACCACTGCCTCAGCCTTTTTCCTGTCTCTACACTCCCTTTCCTTCTTTCCTCCTGATCTCTGTTATAAAAGACAGAAGTTGCAAACTAGAGGATATTATCTAAGGATCCATTGGGGCCATATACCAATTCCTCCAAATGTCTGGGGCTGACTGAATGATAAATTTATCTTTAAAGACAAGCAGTCCTCTGTGGATTCAGGATGTCGTGTTGCCTCTCAGAGTTTCTCCATGAAAATAGTAGGACTTTCCCAAGGGCCTTGTACAATCTCAGGTAACTTGGAATAATTAATAGTTTTTTTTTTTTTCCTGAGGGCCTCAAGGATTAACGTCTGGAAATGTCTACTTTTCCACGATTCCTGTTATTCAAATCCCAGTCAGGATCATTTCTGGGAACGGCCTGTGCTCCAGATGAGTAATGAGGTTTGCTTCTAGTTTATGCTGCTGGGGCATGAGTTCAGCTACTTTTAGGGTGATCTCCTCATTGGAGGTTAAAGTTGGTTAAGTAATAGCATAATAGCTTTCCAGATGAGGTCAAACACCTGGTATAAGTTCTGAAACATCTCAATATATTTAGTTGGATCATCTGAAAACCTCCCTAAATCCATTTTTAAAAAATTTTTATTTTTTTAATTTATTTTTATTGTAAACAAATGGGATACATGTTGTTTCTGTTTGCACATGAAGTAAAGGCATACCATTTGTGTAATCATACATTTACATAGGGTAATGGTGTTTGATTCATCCTGTTATTTTTTTCCTTCTCCCCCACCCCTTCCACCCCTCTTTTCCCCCTATACAGTCCCCTCCTTCCTCCATTCTTGCCCCTCTCCCACCCCCCATTATGGGTCATCATCTGCTTATCAGCGAGATCATTCCTCCTTTGGTTTTTTGAGATTGGCTTATCTCACTTAGCATGGTATTCTCCAATTTCATCCATTTGCCTGCAAATGCCATAATTTTATTCTTCTTTGTAGCTGAGTAATATATACACCACAGTTTCTTTATCCATTCATCAATTGAAGGACATCTACGTTGGTTCCACAGTCTGGCCATTGTGAATTGAGCAGCTATGAACATTGATGCGGCTGCATCTCTGTAGTATGCTGATTTTAAGTCCTTTGGGTATAGGCCAAGGAGTGGAATAGCTGGGTCAAATGGTGGTTCCATTCCAAGTTTTCTAAGGAATCTCCACACTGCTTTCCAGAGTGGCTGCACTAATTTGCAGCCCCACCAGCAATGTATGAGTGTACCTTTTTCCCCACATCCTCGCCAACACTTATTTTTGCTTGTATTCTAGATAATCGCCATTCTAATTGGGGTGAGATGGAATCTTAGTGTAGTTTTGATTTGCATTTCTCTTATTACTAGAGATGGTGAACATTTTTTCATATGTTTGTTGATTGCTTGTAGATCTCCTTCTGTGAAGCGTCTGTTCATATCGTTAGCCCATTTGTTGATTGGGTTATTTGTATTCTTGGTGTAGAGGTTTTTGAGTTCTTTATAGATTTTGGAGATTAGTGCTCTATCTGAAGTATGAGTGGCAAAGATTTTCTCCCACTCTGTAGGCTCTCTCTTCGCATTGCTGATAGTTTCCTTTGCTGAGAGAAAGCTATTTAGTTTGGATCTATCCCAGTTATTGATTCTTGCTTTTATTTCTTGTGCTATGGGAGTCCTGTTAAGGAAGTCTGATCCTAAGCCAACAAGTTGAAGATTTGGACCTACTTTTTCTTCTATAAGATGCAGGGTCTCTGGTCTGATTCTGAGGTCCATGATCCATTGTGAGTTGAGTTTTGTGCAGGGTGAGAGATAGGGGTTTAGTTTCATTCTGTTGCATATGGATTTCCAGTTTTCCCAGCACCATTTGTTGAAGAGGCTATCTTTTCTCCATTGCATATTTTTGGCACCTTTGTCTAGTATGAGAAAATGTATTTATTTGGGTTTGTGTCCGTGTCCTCTATTCTGTACCATTGATCTACCTGTCTATTTTGGTGCCAATACCATGCCGTTTTTGTTACTATTGCTTTGTAATATAGTTGAAGTTCTGGTATTGCGATACCCCCTGTTTTATTCTTCCTGCTAAAGATTGCTTTAGCTATTCTGGGTTTCTTATTCTTCCAGATGAATTTCATGATTGCTTGCTCTATTTCTGTAAGGTACATCATTGGGATTTTAATTGGAATTGCATTGAATCTGTATAGCACTTTTGGTAGTATGGCCATTTTGACAATATTAGTTCTGCCTATCCAAGAACATGGGAGATCTTTCCATCTTCTAAGGTCTTCCTCAATTTCTTTCTTCAATGTTATGTAGTTTTCATTGTAGAGATCTTTTACCTCTTTGGTTAGATTGATTCCCAAGTATTTTATTTTATTTTTTTGAGGCTATTGCAAATGGAGTTGTTTTCCTCATTTCCCTTTCAGCTGTTTCATCGCTTGTGTATAAAAATGCTTTAGATTTATGTGTGTTGATTTTTTAGCCTGCTATTTTGCTGAATTCATTGATGAGATCTAGAAGTTTTCTGGAGGAGTTTTTTGGATCCTCTAAATATAGAATCATGAAATCAGCAAATAGTGACAGCTTAAGTTCCTCTTTTCCTATTCGTATCCCTTTAATCTCTTTGGTCTGCCTAATTGCTCTGGCTAGAGTTTCAAGGACAATGTTGAATAGAAGTGGTAAAAGAGGACATCCCTGTCTTGTTCCCGTTTTTAAAGGGAATGGTTTCAGTTTTTCTCTATTAAGAATGATGTTGGCCATGGGCTTAGCATAAATAGCCTTTACAATGTTCAGGTATGTTCCTACTATCCCTATTTTTTTAATTTGGCTTTTAATTTTTTTACAGACTGCATTTTGATTCATTGTACACAAATGGGGTACATAATTTCGTTTCTGTGGTTGTACAGAATGCAGATTCATACCATTCGTGTAATCATACATGTACATAGGGCAATGATGTTTGTCTCATCCGCCATTTTTCATACCCCCCCCTCTCATTTTCTTCTACATATTCTAAAGTTCCCCAATTATTCTCTCATTCCCCACCTCCAGCCCCACTATATATCATCCTCCACTTATCAGGGAAAATATTCGGCCTTTGGTTTTTTGGGCTTGGCTTATTTCACTTAGCATGATATTCTCCAATTCCATCTATTTATTTGCAAATGCCATAATATTATTATTCTTTATGGCTGAATAGTATTCCATTGTGTATATATACCCGAGTTTCTTTATCCATTCATCTGTTGAAGGGCATCTAGGTTGGTTCCACATTCTAGCTTTTGTGAACTGAATTGCTATAAACATTGATGTGGCTGTGTTACTGTAGTTTGCTGATTTTAAGTCCTTTGGGTATAAACCAAGGAGTGGGATACTGGGTCAAAAGGTGGGTCCATTCCAAGTTTTCTTAGGATTCTCTGTACTGCTTTTCAGAGTGGCTGCACCAATTTACAACTCCACTAGCAATGTAAAAGTGTGCCTTTCCCCCCACATCCACACCAACATCTATTATTGTTTGTGCTCTTGATAATAGCCATTCTAATTGGAGTAAGATGAAATCTTAGAGTTGTTTTAATTTGCATTTCTCTAATTACTAGAGATGTTGAACACTTTTTCATATATTTATTCATTGCCTGTGTGTCTTCTACTGTGAAGTGTCTGACCAGTTCCATGGCCTATTTGTTGATTGGGTTTTTTGTATTTTTCGTAAAATTTTGTAAGTTCTTTATAAGTTTTGGAGATAAGTGCTCTATCTGAAATGCATGTGGAAAAGATTTTCTCCCACTCTGTAGGCTCTCTCTTCACATTCTTGATTGTATCTTTTGCTGAGAAAAAGCTTTTTAGTTTGAGTCCATCCCATTTTTGATTCTTGCTTTGATTTCTTGTGCTTTGGGAATCTTATTGAGGAAGTGTGATCCTAAACCAACATGATGAAGATTCTAACAAAAGGTGAAAGACCTGTACAATGAAAACTACAGAACCTTAAAGAAAGAAATTGAAGAAAACCTTGGAAGATGGAAAGACCTCCCATGTTCTTGGATAGGCAGATTTAACATTGTCAAAATGGCCATTCTACCAAAGGCACTATACAGATTCAATGCAATTCCAATTAAAATCCAAATAACATTCCTCATAGAAATAGAGAAAGCAATCTTGAACTTCATCTGGAAGAACAAGAGATCTCGAATAGCCAAAACAATCCTGAATAGAAAAAGTGAAACAGGAGGTATCATAATACCAGACATTAAACTATACTACAGAGCAATTGTAACAAAAACAGCATGGTATTGGCACCAAAATAGACAGGCAGATCAATGATACAGGATAGAAGACACAGAGATAAAACTACATAAATACAGTCACCTCATATTAGACAAAGGAGCCAAAAACATACAATGGAGAAAAGATAGCCTGTTCAACAAATGGTGCTGGCAAAACTGGAAATCCATATGAAGTAAAATGAAATTAAACCTCTACCTCTCACCCTGCACAAAACTCAACTCAAAATGGATCAAAGACCTAGGCATTAGACCAGAGACCCTGTACCTAATAGAAGATAAAGTAGGCCCGTATCTACTCTCACTATTTTTTCTGGTGTTTTGAGCATGAAGGGGTGTTGTATTTTGTCGAACACTTTTCTGTGTTAATTGAAATAACCATATGATTCTTATCCTTAAGTCTATTGACCTGATAGATTAAGTTTATTGATTTATGGATGTTAAACCATCCTTGCATTCCAGGAATGAACCCCACTTGATCATGGTGCACAATTTTCTTAATATGTTTTTGGATACGGTTTGCCAATATTTTGTTAAGGATCTTTGCATCTATATTCATCAAGATATTGGTCTAAAATTTTCTTTCCTTGGTGTGTCTTTGCCTGGTTTGGGTATGAGGGTGATATTAGCTTCATAGAATGAGTTCAGTAGGGTACCCTCCTTTTCTATTTCCTGGAATACTTTGAGAAATATTGGAATGAGTTCTTCTTTGAAGGTCTTGTAGAACTCAACTGAGAATCCGTCTGGTCCCAGGCTTTTCTTGGATGGTAGGTTTTTGATGGCTTCTTCTATTTCATTGCTTGATATTGATCTGTTTAAATTGTGTATGTCCTCCTGGTTCAGTTTGGGAGGAGCATATGTCTCTAGAAATTTGTCAATGTCTTCAGTAGTTTCTATTTTGTTGGAATACAGATTTTCAAAGTAGCTTCTCACTATGGTATGTATCTCAGTGGTGTCTGTCGTGATATTTCCTCTTTCATCACAAATTTTTGTAATTTGAGTTTTCTCTCTCCTTCTCTTTGTTAGTGTGGCTAAGGGTTTGCCTATTTTGTTTACTATTTCGAAGAACCAACTTTTTGTTTTGTCAAGTTTTTGAATTGTTTTTGTTTCAATTTCATTGATTTCAGCTCTGATTTTAATTATTTCTTGTCTTCTACTTTTGCTGTTATTCTGTTCTTCTTTTTCTAGGGCTTTGGGTTGTAATGTTAGGTCATTTAGTTGTTAACTTTTCATTCTTTTCTTTTTTTTTTTTTTTTTTGCGGTGCTGGGGATTGAACCCAGGGCCTTGTGCTTGTGAGGTAGGCACTCTACCAACTGAGCTATCTCCCCAGCCCTCATTCTTTTCTTGAATGTACTCCATGCAATGAATTATCCTCTTAGTACTGCTTTCATAGTGTCCCAGAAATTTTGATATGTTGTATCATTGTTCTCATCGACCTCTAAGAATTTTTTTTTATCTCCTCTGTGATGTTTTCTGTTATCCATGTTTCATTCAATAGCATATTATTTAGTCTCCAGGTGTTGGAGTAATTTCTGTTTTTTATTTTGTCATTGATTTCTACTCTCATTCCATTATGATCTGATAGAACACAAGGCAGTATTTCTATTTTTTTTTTTTTCATTTCCCAAGGGCTGCTTTGTGGCATAACATATGGTCTGTTTTCAAGAAGATTCCATGTGCTGCTGAGAAGAAAGTGAATCTGCTCGCTGATGGATGGAATATTCTATATATGTCTATTAAGTCTAGGTTATTGATTGTGTTATTGTGTTCTATGTTTTCTTTGGTTGGTTTTTATTTGGAAGATCTATCTAGTGGTGATAGCAGTGTGTTAAATTCACCCAGAATTATTGTGTTGTAGTGTGTTTGATTCCTGGAATTGAGAAGGATTTGTTTGATATACAGGGATGCACCATTGTTTGGGTATAGATATTTACTATCATTATGTCTTCCTGATTTATGGTTCCCTTAAGCAGTATGAAATATCCTTCTTTATCTCTTCTGACTAACTTTGGCTTGAAGTCCACTTTATCTGATATAAGGATGGAAACCCCCGCTTTTTTACTGAGTCCATGTGCGTGGTAGGTTTTTTCCCATCCTTTCACCTTTAGTCTGTGGATGTCTTTTTCTATGAGGTGAGTCTCTTGCAGGCAGCATATTGTTGGGTCTTTCTTTTTAATCCATTCTGCCAGTCTATGTCTTTTGAGTGATGAGTTTAGGCCATTAACGTTCAGGGTTATTATTGAGATATGATTTGTATTCCCAGTCATTTGGGCTTACATTTGGTTTTTAAGTTGGCTCAGTTTCTCCTTTGAGTGTTTTTTCTCTAAGGTAGTTCCTCCCTTTGCTGACCTCCATTGTTGTTTTTCATTTCCTCCTCATGGAATATTTTGTTGAGAACATTCTGTAGTGCAGGCTTTCTATTTGTAAATTCTTTTAACTTTTGTTTATCATGGAAGGATTTTATTTCATCTTCAAATCTGAAGGTTAGTTTTGCAGGGTATAGGATTCTTTCTTGGCAACCATGTTCTTTCAGAGCTTGAAATATGTTGGTCCAGGCCCTTCTAGCTTTTAGAGTCTGGGTTGAGAAGTGGGCTGCTATCTGTATTGGTCTCCCCCTATATGTAATCTGATGCTTTTCTCTCGTGGCCTTCAAAATCCTATCTTTATTTTGAATGTTAGGCATTTTCATTATAATGTGCCTTGGTGTGGATCTGTTGTGATTTTGTGCATTTGGTGTTCTGTAAGTCTCTTGTATTTGATTTTCCATTTCATTCTTCAGGTTTGGGAAATTTTCTGATATTATTTCATTGAATAGGTTGTTCATTCCTTTGGTTTGTATCTCTGTGCCTTCCTCAATCCCAATAATTCTTAAATTTGGTCTTTTCATGATGTCCCATAGTTCTTGGAGATTCTGTTCATCATTTCTTACCATCTTCTCTGCTTGGGCAACTTTATTTTCAAGATTAAATATTTTGTCTTCATTGTCTGAGGTTCTGTCTTCCAAGTGGTCTAGTCTGTTGGTGATGCTTTCCATTGAGTTTTTTATTTGGTTTATTGTTTCCTTCATTTCAAGGATTTCCATTTGGTCTTTTTAAAAAATCTCTATCTCTTTGTTGAAATGATCTTTTGCTTCCTGCAGGTGCTCTTTCAGCTTATTGGTATTATCATTCATTGCCTGCATTTGCTCTCTTATCTCATCCTTTGCTTCGCGATTCATCTCAATCAAGTATAATCTGAAGTCCTTTTCTGACATTTCTTCTAACATACTGTCATTGGATTCTATTACTACAGAATCTAGATTTGTTTGGATCATTTTCTTCCCTTGTTTTTTTCATGTTGTTCATGTATCTTCCCCTCTAGCAGTGCAGATCTGGGGTATTGCAGATTTCCCCCTATAGGCTTATAGTGGCCCTATAGGTTTCCAAAACCTTTTCTTTAAGGGGAGATCAATATTGGCAGTGCCCAATTTAGACACTATGCAATCCTAGACCAAATAGCCCCTATGGTGACAATAAGAAAATTGTCATAATAAACAGAATGAGTTCAAATATTATCTTCAGTATAACAAACAAATTTGCAATAAGGTCTGCAGTTTCTAATGGAGGACAAAGAGGATGCCGAGGGATGAAGAATGCGGCTGTTAATGGGATGTTAATAAAAGAATATACAGAAGTTCTAGATCATAGAAAAGGTGAGAGTGTAATCAAAAGAAATTGGATGTTAGCATGCAAAAAGGAGACTCTGAGGGAACAGGTAAATGAAAGGAAAAGAGAGAAAAAAAGTAAACAAATAAAAACTTAAAATTTTTCAATAAGGAGAAAAAAGAAAATCTATAGTGTATCAGTCATATAGTATTCAAACCTTCTGGTCTTCAGTAGCCTGATGCATGAGAGGTACCTGACAATGAACTTCAAGTCTCCAGCAGGGTCTCAGGATGGGATTTGCCCCACCTAAAGATTAGAGCTCCGGCTCCCAGTATTATCCAAGATGGCTGCTCTGGCTTCCAAATGTGTTGGCAAATGGGGAGCTGCAGCTCGGGTATGGACATGGTCGGCTGAGGTACTGGAGGCGGGGTGTGGTTGGTCAGGCAGGGGTCCTGGAGGTGGGTGTGTTTTGTGTGGTTGCAGGATCCTGGAGGCGGGGTGCAATCAATCTGTCTGGGGTCCCGGTGATAGGGTGCAGTCAGTTGGTTTGGGGGTCCTGGTAGTAGGAGCAGTCAGTTGATGTAAGGACCCTGGAGGCAGGGTGTGATCGGTCGGGCTGAGGGATCCAGGAGACGGGGCTCAGTCAGTCTGGCCAGGGGTCTACAGGGCCTGGCTGTTGTCTCAAAATGGCAGCAGCCACGTGTAATCAAACCTGCAGGTACTGTAACAGTGAACTTCCAGGCAACAGCAGGCAGCTGGTGTTCCACTGGCAGTTGGTGATCAGTTTGCTGACTGTTGTCGGTTGATCGGGAGGTAAACCTCGGGCGGTGGGTGATGGACAGTTATAAGGCAGGTGATGGACAGGCAAGAGGCAGGCAAATGGTGGATGATAGATGTCTGACAGTGAGCAATCTGCACTCAAAAAGGCGTCAATATGCTGGCAGACTGCAAGTCATCACATTAGACAAATGGCGTAAACAGAGGGAATTGATAAGCAGCAAAAACTGCCTCACCAAGATACAGATATCCTCTGCTTGAAATGCAGCCTCCCTCTAGTCCACTAAATTGGATTCAATCCCTAAATCCATTTTTATCTGTTTTGTTTTAATTCTTGGAGGGAGAAAGGCGTATGTACATTAATTGGTCCAAATTCTCCCCCTGGCATCTCCTAGAAAGGTTGTATATTTGACCTGCCTGTTGGGGCAGATGTAGGAACCAGGGTATGGAGGTTAGGAGGGCTGCTGGTGGACGTCAGCAAGAAGTGGAAGTTTTGGGATCCTCTTGTTTCCTTTCCCTCAGTAGGTGATTCCTTGAGGCCTTTCCATGGCAGTGATTACAGCTGAGTCTAATTGACACTGTTGGCATAGTTTGGAGTTTTCTCTTTGAGCATAGAAAGCCTAAATGTAGGGAACTTCAGACAATTTTCCTTCCCTTTTGCAAAATGCATCAAGCTGTGAAATAGTATTAAAATATGTATTTCCCTTTGATGGCCAGGATTCTCCACCAGGGAGTTTGTACTGAGGCCAGGCCTCCTGGCAGAAGAAAATGAGGTGCTTTCTCTTGAGCATCTGTGGGTCAAACTTATCCCAGTTTCCCAGTATGCAGGCTAGTGGTGAACTTGGCATAACTGTTAAGACTGAAGCTGCCATAGGAGTAAGGAAAAAACAAAAACAAAAACAACTCAGCCACCTGTTCTAGAGAAAACTGTTCATTTCACTGGAGCCCTCTCTCCATGAACTTCTGATGGACCAGAAAAACCCATCTCTTATCCTTGTTTTTTGCCAACTCTATTTCTGGCATCATTGGCAAAATGTTAGAGTCCCTGTTTGCCCTGTGCCAAGGACCCAGGAGAATTCAGACTTAGGGGGCATGACTGACCTTCTCATGCTACTATAAACTTTCAAATGTTATAACCCATGGGGAAAAAGAAACCCTATGATCATCCCATTTCTTTGCTCTGTGGGCTAAAGGAATCTCTGGAGTGGAAGGAGGATATCTAGTGGTCATTAGACACTTAATGCCCTTTCCTGCAGGAGTTTATGGAAGGGGTGGGTTAAAAAATCTCTCCCTTTTGCAGCTAAAGAAACTTGGGTGTAACAAGTCAGGGAGAGTACAGTATGGCCCATCCATAGACATGTGTTACTGGTCTTCTTGCTCAATGCCACTTATTGACTGATCACTGCAGGATACCCCATTGGGCAGTTGGGAGAGGAGTCAAGAGAAGAAACTTTGGGATTCACCTTGGAGCAGCCTGGGGCCAGAACCCGACATTTATTCCAACCCTTTGTCTGCCTCCAAGCATCAAAAGGCAGACTGGACAGATCAATATCAAGCAATGAAATAGAAGAAGCCATTAAAAATCTACCATCCAAGAAAAGCCCAGGACCAGACGGATTCTCAGTTGAGTTCTACAAGACCTTCAAAGAAGATCTCATTCCAATACTTCTCAAAGTATTCCAGGAAATAGAAAAGGAGGGTACCCTACTGAACTCATTCTATGAAGCTAATATCACCCTCATACCCAAACCAGGCAAAGACACACCAAGGAAAGAAAATTTTAGACCAATATCCTTGATGAATATAGATGCAAAGATCCTTAACAAAATATTGGCAAACTGTATCTAAAAACATATTAAGAAAATTGTGCACCATGATCAAGAGGGGTTCATCCCTGGAATGCAAGGATGGTTTAACATCCATAAATCAATAAACGTAATCCACCATGACAATAGACTTAAGGATAAGAATCATATGATTATTTCAATTGACGCAGAAAAGTGTTTGACAAAATACAACACCCCTTCATGCTCAAAACACTAGAAAAAATAGGGATAGTAGGGACATACCTGAACATTGTAAAGGCTATTTATGCTAAGCCCATGGCCAACATCATTCTTAATGGAGAAAAACTGAAACCATTCCCTTTAAAAATGGGAACAAGACAGGGATGTCCTCTTTCACCACTTCTATTCAACATTGTCCTCGAAACTCTAGCCAGAGCAATTAGGCAGACCAAAGAGATTAAAGGGATATGAATTGGAAAAGAGGAACTTAAGCTGTCACTATTTGTGGATGACATGATTCTATATTTAGAGGATCCAAACAACTCCTCCAGAAAACTTCTAGACCTCATCAATGAATTCAGCAAAATAGCAGGCTAAAAAATCAACACACATGAATCTAAAGCATTTTTATACACAAGCGATGAAACAGCTGAAAGGGAAATGAGGAAAACAACTCCATTTGCAATAGCCTCAAAAAAAAATACTTGGGAATCAATCTAACCAAAGAGGTAAAAGATCTCTACAATGAAAACTACATAACATTGAAGAAAGAAATTGAGGAAGACCTTAGAAGATGGAAAGATCTCCCATGTTCTTGGATAGGCAGAACTAATATTGTCAAAATGGCCATACTACCAAAAGTGCTATACAGATTCAATGCAATTCCAATTAAAATCCCAATGATGTACCTTACAGAAATAGAGCAAGCAATCATGAAATTCATCTGGAAGAATAAGAAACCCAGAATAGCTAAAGCAATCCTTAGCAGGAAGAGTGAAAAAGGGGGTATCACAATACCAGAACTTCAACTATACTACAAAGCAATAGTAACAAAAATGGTATGGTATTGGCACCAAAATAGACAGGTAGATCAATGGTACAGAATAGAGGACACGGACACAAACCCAAATAAATACAATTTTCTAATATTAGACAAAGGTGCCAGAAATATGCAATGGAGAAAAGATAGCCTCTTCAACAAATGGTGCTGGGAAAACTGGAAATCCATATGCAACAGAATGAAACTAAACCCCTATCTCTCACCCTGCACAAAACTCAACTCACAATGGATCAAGGACCTTGAAATCAGACCAGAGACCATGCATCTTATAGAAGAAAAAGTAGGTCCAAATCTTCAACCTGTTGGCTTAGGATCAGACTTCCTTAACAGGACTCCCATAGCACAAGAAATAAAAGCAAGAATCAACAACTGGAATAGATCCAAACTAAATAGCTTTCTCTCAGCAAAGGAAACTACCAGCAATGGGAAGAGAGAGCCTACAGAGTGGGAGAATATCTTTGCCACTCATATTTCCGATAGAGCACTAATTTCCAGAATATATAAAGAACTCAGAAAACTCTACACCAAGAATACAAATGACCCAATCAACAAATGGGCTAAGGATATGAACAGACACTTCACAGAAGAAGATCTACAAGCAATCAACAATCATATGGAAAAATGTTCACCATCTTTAGTAAAAAGAGAATTGCAAATCAAAACTACACTAAGATTCCATCTCACCCCAATTATAATGGCGATTATCAAGAATACAAGCAACAATAGCTGTTGGCGAGGATGTGGGGAAAAATGTACACTCATATATTGCTGGTGGGGCTGCAAATTAGTGCAGTCACTCTGGAAAGCAGTGTGGAGATTCCTTAGAAAACTTGGAATGGACCTACCATTTAACCCAGCTATGCCACTCCTCAGCCTATACCCAAAGGACTTAAAATCCGCATACTACAGAGATGCAGCCACATCAATGTTCATAGCTGCTCAATTCACAATAGCCAGACTGTGGGACCAACGTAGATGTCCTTCAATTGATGAATGGATAAAGAAACTGTGGTATATATATACACAATGGAATATTACTCAGCTATAAAGAATAATAAAATTATGGCATTTTCAGGCAAATGGATGAAAATGGAGAATATCATGCTAAGTGAGATAAGCCAATCTCAAAAATCCAAAAGACAAATGATTTCACTGATAAGTGGATGATGACACATAATGGAGGTTGGAAGGGGGCAAGAATGGAGGAAGGAGGGACTGTATAGAGGGAAAGAGAGATGGGCGGGGTGGGGGGGAAGGAGAAAAATAATGGAGTGAATCAAACATCATTGCCCTATGTAAATGTATGATTAAGCAAATGGTATGCTGTTAATCCATGTACAAACAGAAACAACACGTATCCCATTTGTTTAAAATAAAACTAAATTAAAAAAAATAAAAAGGCATATGGGGATTAGAGACACTGTGTACTCACACCAAATGCTCTCCAAGCCTGGGTGGGATAGTGGGAAATGGCTTCAGCAGAATCCAACATGCCCAACCTGCAGAACAGGTGATTCTAACTGCGGAGGCTGGGAATCTTCTCACTCATGTTTGTGGAGCGGAGGCTTGCACTAACTGCATTTAATTAGCTGATGGGTCCCCATTATTGTCCTCCAGAAAGACTCACCTCAGAAAGATGTGGGTGCATGCAAGGAGCTTACCTCCATGATGATCTTGGAGGGACCTCCAAATATGTTACTGGTGATGATGAGTTCTGTTTCCCCAGATGTGAAGACTGAACGCCTGAGAAACACAGAGGCAAGCATAGAAAGCACCTTTTATTTAAAGGATAGAACAGAGACAGACTTCTGGAAGGAAGAAGGGGATCCAAGCTGGTATCTGTTGAATATCAAAGATGACAAACCCCAAAATAGTGTGACCTGGGAAGAGGGAGTCAAGAGGGAAGCAGTACATTGTTGGCATGATCCTTTCCCAGTGCACTCTTTCCCAGGGACAGAGCTGTCCCTAGAAAGGAAGTCAAAGCATTGATCCTTCCCCAAAGAAATCTCTTCCCAGTGACAGTACAGTGGGACCCCGAAGGGGAAAGAGATAAGCCCTGAACACTGACCCCAGACCCTCCATTCTTCTCTAAAAATATTGCCCAGTAAAAACAAATTTTCAAATTCTCACAAACCTATTTCCTGAGTGCCCGAACTGACTGCTGACTCTAGACCTCTCATCTCACCCAGTGAAACAGACCCCAATTTCTAAGTGTCCCAAACTGACAAGCTCACTAATTAAGTCACCTCTCAGTGTAATCTGTGTAAACATGGACTCCCCTTAGGCTAATGACTCACTTTCCACTAGGAAAGTGGATCCATTGGAGGTACAATTCCATTCCTGATTAGAGGCTTTGGCTGATCTGTGAAGTTTGCGTCTGGCCTGGTCCTTTTGTGCTACCTATTGATATTTTCCCATTTTAATTTGGCCCAGGATACTTTCTAACTTCTTTTGTGGTTGCTTTATTGATTTCATTTTTTTAAAATTAGTGCATTACAGCCATACATAATAGTGAGATCATTTGAACATAATCACACAGGCATGAAATGTAATTTGTTCCATTTTAGTCCCAATGCCTCTTCCCTCCCTCCTCTACTCTCTGCCATCCCATTCCTCATCTTCTGCTCTCCCGACCTTCCCCCCATGTTGTTTTTATAAACTGGTACTTTCTAGGATGACTTAAAGGTGGAATTCACCGTGGCACATTTCCACAAGCACACAGCACAATTCAGTCAACCTTATTCTGCTGACCATTCTCCCCTCCCGCTCAAGCCCCCTTCTCCATTTCTCTGATCTCCCTTATGTTCTCATCATGTCCCCACTGTCCCCCCTGTTTTGCTCCCACTTTCATATAGGACAGTGTGGGGGTTTCAGCCATGTCCAGCGTGGATGAGGGAAGGGATAACTGTTGGAGGATGGTGCTGGTCATGAGTCAATTAATAATAAACATCTAATCAATAAACACAAGAGCCAATACTCTTTTCAATTGGAAGGGGGTGTGGTGGATCAGGTCATACCAGATCTGGCCTCCGACAAGATAGATGACCCCACCTTCACCTTTATTTATAATCACATAGGTAAAGGGGCCCAAGACCAGGAGGGGCTTCATGAGGAACAGGATGGGGTGCAGTTAGGGAAGCCATTTGCTTAGGGAATTAGCGTATCCTCAGATGGTGAAGCACTCCCATGCAGGGCCACTTACTCCTAGGCTATCCGAAACAGTCTCCCATGACCGCCAGTTCCTGGGAGTCAGACCTCTCTATGCCATGGCTCAGCCCAGCCTGACTCTGCTAGACATGGATGACTCCCCACAGGACAGAAAACATTTTACCCTTGACTTTCTGAGTCTGAATTATTTCACTTAAACTCACTGGGTTTTAAATGGGTTGCTATTAAATGTCCACATATTTATGGATTTTAGCTTCATTTTGTTGTCATTGGAAGAGATACTTCGTATGATTTCAATCTTTTCAAAAAATTTTAAGAGCCAGGCATGGGGGTGCATGCCTGTATTCCCAGAGGCTTGGGAGACTGAGGCAGGAGGATTGAAAGTTCAAAGCTAGCCTCAGCCCTAAGAAATTCAGAGAGACTCTGTATCTAAATAAAATACAATAAAAGGGCTGGGGATGTGGCTCAGTGGTTAAGTGCCCCTGAATTCAATTCTTGGTACCAAAAAAAAAAAAAAAAAAAAAAAAAAGATTTGATTTTTGGCCTAACATTTGTTCTTTCTTGAGACTATTCCATGTCTGCCTAAGAAAAAACATGTATTCTTCAGGGCTAGGGATGTAGTTTAGTGGTAGAGTGTTTGCCTACTGTGTGCAAGGCCCTGAATTTGATCCACAGCACTGCAAAGTAAATTAATAAATAAGTAAATAAATAGCATCACAGGAAAACAGGGAGCTGAAACTCAAAACCTCGGTTCTTGAGTTCCAGTGAAAGAGGTCAGACACCAAAAGTCATGCAAGAGAACTTTATTAGAAGTGAAAGTGGGGTGAAAATAAAGTCAGAAAAAGTGAGGCTTAAGCAAAAAGCACTCTCAAGGGAGAGGATGGGCCAAGCAGAGAACAGCAGAGGAGACAGTGCTGTCCCGTTTTTATTGTTTTATGGTTAACTTGAAAATTGGGGTCCTCCTTCAGTAACCTTCACCAATCAGGTGTTCAACTCCTCCTTGATGCGGGGTGGTGGAGTTTTTGACTTTGGTTGGTCCTCTCCAGAACTGCCATGGTAGCCATCCTACTTAGGGGGCTTCATCTGTAAGTCAATCCCAGGTTAATGTGGGCACTGGGGTCAATAGCTGGTCAGAAGTTATCTTAGTGCTCTTGGGCTACTAAAGGAATCTTCCTTCCCAGACAAATGGAGACACTGTTAGCCATAATTTCTAGCTTCACACCAAACTCAGTGGACCCTGTCAAGAGTTAGTTCCACGAATCCTTTTCTCTTGACGCGTCTTCCCATTAGCTCCTTTGCTTCTGCTTATTCTCTACAAATACACTACCATGCTTTGCTTTCTCATTCACATTGGAAGTAGTTTAAAGAAGACCCGAAAGTAATTTAAAGAATGCTTGTGTATGAAAAATGGTGGAATGGGACAGACATCATGACCCTAGGTACATGTATGATTACACAAATGGTATGAATCTACATTGTGTACAACCAGAGAAACGAAATGATGTACCCCATTTGTTTACAATGAATCAAAATGCAGTCTGTAAAAAATTAAAAGCTAAATAAAAATAATAATAATAAAAAAATGTAAAAAAAAAAAAAGAGAATTGCTTGTGACCCTGCCTGCACTTCACTGCTCATTGACAGCTACTACCTAACAAATAGTATTCTCTGGTTGTTGATTGGCGTGTTCTGTGTATGTAGGTTGACTCCTATTGGTCTACAGTGTTGTTCAAGTCTTCTGTTGATCATTTAAAATCGTTCTCTCCATTATTGAAGGTGCAGTATAGATATCTCCTGTGATCACATCACTACATTTCTCCATTCCATCCTGTCAATATTACTTCATATTTTAACAGCAGTCCACCTTATCATGCTTTGAATGTAACCCTTGCTGCTCTGCCACTGAGGCTTATTTTAAAATGGACATGTTTTCTTTTCTTCTTCTGCCTCTCCCACTCCCTAACCTTGGGGCAAGAAATAGGATTACATTTTTCCCATCCTTGGGTAAGTCTTTGAGCACAAACCTGCCACAGGAACAAAGTAAGCTAGACTTCAGGTAGGGATGGAACCAGAAGATTTAAGGAATGACTGTCTCCCAAATTAACAAGTGAATCACGACCCCCCACAAAGAACGTCTGGAATGAATCACTTTCAAAACCCTCTATGGGCTGGGGATATAGTTCAGTTGGTAGAGTGCCTGCCTTGCAAGCACAAGGCCCTGGGTTCAATCCCCAGCATTGCAAAAAAAAAAAAAACCTCTGTTTTCTCAGATGGGCAGAATCATAGCCTGTGGGACAGGAGTCCCCTGTGCTTTTCTTTTGCTAGCAAAGCAACAAAACTTCCTTTTCCTTTTTCTCAAAACCATGACCTCGTTATTGAGTTGGCATTGGGGCAAAGATCATGTTTTTGGTAATATTATCTGTAGGAGCTCTGATATGTTTATATGGTGCATATGTTTAGAATGATTATCTCTTGTAGTGAATTTTCATTGTTATCATATACTGTTCATCTTGGTCTCTTGTAACAGGATTTTGAACCCAAATCTATTTATTTTTGTCTGCTATTAGTTTAGCCATTCCTGTTATCTTTTGGTTATTGTCTGCAGAGAATACTTTCTCTGTCCTTTCAGTTTCAACTTATTTATCTCCTTAGATCAAAGTGAGTGTCCTGTAGGTAGAATGTAGTTGGATACTTTTTTTAATTTTCCGTCTGCCAATGTATGTCATTTGATTGGGGAGTTTAATGCACTTATATTTAAGGTAATCACTGATAGGAAAGAAGTTGCCATGCAAGTTGGTTATTTGTCTTCTGCATATCTTATGGCTTTTTTGTCCCTCATTCCCTCCCTTCTGAGCTTCCTTTGTGCTTAATTACTATTTTATGTGGATTCCTTTCTCATTTCCTGCTTTGTCTATTGTACAGATATTTTCTTTGAAGTTAACATGTACATTACATGAAGGATCCTAAGAAGTTACAATGATAGATTTTAACCTGATTTCAATTTAACCCTAATTTCATGGAAAACCTCGACTCTCAGCTCTTGGCAGCCCCTTTGTGTTACTGAGGTCACACATTGCATCTTTACCTCTGTGTACCCATTACTGTACACTTATATTTATTTTTAACCTCTTGTCCTTTACATGCTGTGAAAGAAAACTGAGGGGAGATACAAATCAAAGTTACAATAATGTGTTTTTAGATTTGTCTAGATATTTTCAATTACCAAAATGGTTATGATTTCAATTTATTGTCAAGCAAAAAACAAAACAAACAAATAACAACGACATGCCAAAGCCAAGTCAAGCCAAGCCAAAATTTAAAAAATCAAAAAATTATCTATCTCTACTAGCCTACCCCATTATAATAGCAACAGGAGTCCACCAAAGCCCTGCCTCCTTTCTGGAAAGTAGTGAAAAAAAATTATTTTTTGTTGCTAATGACATTTCATCAGCATTAGGTCTGATCATTGTTTTAAAAAAATTAAAAAAAAATGACACATAAATACATAAAAATTATACACATTAATGGAGCACCGTGTTAGGTTTTGTTAATGAATGAAGGTCTTCCAGATAATTTAATGGGTATAAATCTATTATGTTTCAGCTGGCTTCCACAAGGACATTATTTGACAAATTGCCAAACTCTCAGGTCTGGCGAGGAGTGAAGGGGAATAGGAAAATAAAGATTCACAAATACAGGTTTTGAAGATTAAGCTGGGATCAAGAGGAGCTCTGCTTTCTAATGGAGATGCAGATCTAAAGAGTTATGCCAGCAATCTTTACTTATATGTCTGATCAGATTAAAGACTATGCAAACTTTATTCTTTGTATTCAGGAAATTTACAGAAACCAGGACATTTATGCAGCTTTTCTGCAGTTGCAATCCACAGTTGCAAAGTGCAATGTTAGGAACTCTGTGTGGCTCTCAAGAAAGTCCACTGTTAAAAGTTACTATAAAGCAGTCAGGAATAGGAGAGGTTGGAGCTGGTGAAACATTGTATTTGTCTTGCTTCCCGGGAGCTGTGTGCCTGAGATCAAGGTCAGAGCTGACGGGACTCTTGCACAGCCTCCTCATGCAGGGCATTGCCACCTCAGCTGAGCATCCTGTGCCCTTGCACAGGAACATTCCCAGGCGCTGGGCATGCCACAGCCATGGGGTCATCAGAGACCCCCAGTCTCAGTCATTGCTCTCCCATCCTCTGTCACCACTCTCCACAACAAATATAACTTCTAGGTATGCAAGTAGCTGCCTTTTAGAGCATGTGGCATTGTCTCAAATAGTTTGTTCTTCAGGTGGACTCACTTATTATTTATTTGGTACCAGGGATTGAACCCAGGGGTGCTTAATCACTGAGCCATATATTTTATTTAGAAGCAGAGTCTCACTGAGTTGCTTAGGGCCTCACTAAGTTACTGAGGCTGGCTTTGAACGTGTGATCCTCCCACCTCAGCCTCCTGAGCCTCTGGGATTGCAGGTGTGTACCATCGCACCTGACAACTCACTGATTTTATAACCTCAACTTTCGTAAAGCAGTCTGACGATAATGTGAACTTTCTAAAGTTTGTGGGTTCAATTGAAGTCATTGTTTAATATTCAACAAGGAGTATTCCACGAACACCATGCTGTAAGAAAACATTAGAGATTTGTTATCGTTAGAGGCTTCATTCAGATAGCAACATATGCTGGTCTCAGTCACTGCCTTCATTTGCTGTGTTCAAAGTCCGCAACCTTGGCCTTTTTGAACTTAGTTCATAGACTCTTGCTACTCATGGACTAAAAACGTGCTATTAGAAGGGACAGACAGGGAAGCCAAGAGTAAAAGCATTTTTCCATGGTCAAATGTGTGAGGGACCAATCTGGAGTGGGACCCTGCAGCCTGGACTCTGAGAGAAGTCATCTCAACTTCTCAATATTATATAATATTGAGAATATTATATAATATTCCCAACAATATTATTTCAGGGTCAGGAATTTCCAGGATTCATGCTAAAGGAGCAATCCTTCACACAGAAAGGGTGGGAATTGGTGGGAGAAATCCCAGCTTTCCTGCCCCTCACCCCATTCCGAGGCACGATGGACACAGTCCATCAGAGGCTCTCCAGAGGGATGCCTTGGTTGCCCATAGCAGTGACCTGCTCATTGCCACATGCTGTCTTTGCTTTCCCATGCTCCTCGAGTTACATCCCCACCCTCTCAAAATGCTTCACGGGATCGTCTCCCCAATAAACTATTTACATCTTTCCCTTAGGATCTGCTTTTGGGGAAAACTTGGACAGGGAAATCAACCATACACTAGGGTTTTTTTGGTCACTGTACCAGTTACTTGTCACACATCCAAGAACTGTTTATCAATTAATTCTTAGAGACGAGTGTGCTGAAGTTAGGAGAGTTTAAACAGATTCCCCAGGGTCACAGGATAAGTAAGGGTAGGGTTACAATTTGGGACCATGCTGTGTGACTCCCAAGCATGTCTGTGCACCAATCTGGGATGCTTTAGAGTAAGACCCTGGGGTTGGGTTCTGCATGTGTGTGTGAGCTTTGACAGACACCCTGACTGTTCTTGGGAATACTCATTTATATTTCCCCTTTGGTAGTTTGCACTAGCTATTCTCTTGGCTTGAAGTGACCTTCTTTCAGTTTCTCCCTGTGTCAGTGGTCCCCAAGCCCACCTTCAGAACTCAGTGAAGCAGTAACACTCACATTTATTAGACAACCCAGACCTGCTCTGTTAACCCTTTACCAGATACTCACACACCTTTTTTCCTGTCATTCAAGACTCAGGACATGGTGGGACTGCAAATTGGTGTAACCACTCTGAAAAGCAGTATGGAGATTCCTCAGAAAACTTGGAATGGAACCACCATTTGACCCAGCTATCCCACTCCTCAGTTTATACCCAAAGAATTTAAAATCAACATACTACAGTGATGCAGCCACATCAGTATTTATAGCAGCTCAATTCAATAGCTAAGCTATTGGAACCAACTTAGATGCCCGTCAACAGATGAATGTATAAAGAAACTGTGATACATATACAAAATGGAATATTACTCAGCCTTAAAGAGGAATGAAATTATGGCATTTTCAGGTAAATGGATGGAATTAAGCCAATCCCCCAAAAACCGAAGGTCGAATGTTTTCTCTGATATGCAGATGCAAACACACAATAAGGGGGGACTAGGGAAGAATAGAGGTACTTTGGATTAGGCAAAGGGGAGTGAAGAGCAGGGAAGGGTATGGGGGTAGGAAGGATAGAAGAATGAATTGGACATTATTACCCTATGTGCACATATGATTACCTGACTGCTGTGATTCTACAACATGTACAACCAGAGGAATGAGAAGTTATACTCCATTTATGTATGATGTATCAAAATGCATTCTAATGTCATGTATAACTAATTAGAACAAATAAAAAACATTAAAAAAAGAGTCAGCACAAACATGAGCTCCTCAGAAATGCCTTTGCCAATTAGCCTCCATCACTTTCTATCACTTCTCTTATTTTATTTTCGTCTTTACTCTTTTGACCTCTGTACACTTTACATTTCATCATTGTGTCATATCCAAATAAAAGGGGGACAGTTAAACACCATGCCCTGAATGCCTTCTTTCTGTTTTCCAAAAACCTAGCCAAGTTCAGGGAATAATAAGAGCAAGCCTGGGCTGGAGAGCCCAGACAGCGACTTTCACTTATGCATACTCGCAGATAGGGCAGGTTAGCGTTATCTGTAGAAAGATACCTTCTTGCAGGTACATCAGGACAGTTGATCATTTGGATGCTGGTCGTACAAGCAAGCTAAGGCTGATGATGTCTCTGATTCTGCAGCCTACGATGGAGAACCCCTCTCTTAGTGGGAATGGGTGTGCAACTAAGGGTACTACGGAAAGGATACCTGTTAATCATTCAGCCAGCCACCACTGAACAAAATACTAAGGGACAGAGGAGATTTGTGCCATAGCATGAGGCACAGAGGCACTGTCTGATTTTGACAATTGCCACTAAATTCTTCTTCTTGGAGCAGTCACTGATCTCTTGCCAGCTTCCCCCTATAAAGTGTATGTCTTCCATGCTGTGTCTAGGCACTATTTTTGCCCCTTATGCAACCTACCCCCTGCCCTGACACCATGTGACAGTCATCTACCTCCTCTGCCTAGAATGCAAGTTCCCTGAGAGTGGAGTTGTTCATTTTCATTGCAACTCGTGTGCCAAGTAGGATCTATTCTGATGTATTTATACAAGCATGGGATGATCTTATTCTAATTAGGATCCCAGTCTTGTGGATGGATGTACACGTTGGTGAGATTCACTGTGGTGTATTCATACATGTATACAGGAAAGTTATGTCAGATTCATTCCACTTTTTATTCCCATTCCCCCTCCATTCCCTTCATGAGATTCATGTGCTTTAGAGGAAAAAGTGTACTTTCTTGTTATTGGGTGGAGTCTTGTATATGTCTTTCTTGGATTTAATTGTTGATTTTTTTTTTTTTTTGCAGTGCTGGGGATCAAACCCAGGGGCCTTGTGCTTGCAAGGCAAGCACTCTACCAGCTGAGCTATCTCCCCAGCCCCTTCAATTGTTCTATAATGTTCAAGTTTTCTATTTTTAAATTTGATGTCATTGTATCCATTATTGAGTGTGTAATATCAATGTGTTCCACTATTATTGTAGAACCATACATTTTTTCATTCCTTCCTATCAATTTTTGAACCATATATTTGGGATCTCTGATATTTGGTGTATGTTTGTTTAAGTTATTATATCTTATGGGAAATCTGCCTTTTTATCTTTATAAAATTCTTTTTCTTTGTTCCATGTAACAGTTTTTTAAATTAAAAGTCATTTCTGACATTTCCATACCCATTCTTGCTATACATTGTAATATGTTTTGTGTAGAGTATCTTTTCCATCCTTGTCATTTCAAACTACGCATGTAATTTGATCTAAACTGAATTGTGTGAAGCAATTGTAGTTATTTTTTTTAGTTATTTGTTTTATTCATCTGCCAACGCATGTCTTTAGTTAGAGTCTAATCCACTTACATTTCACATAATTACTGGTGGGAAGAAGTCGCTATTGCAATATGATAATTTATTCTGCATCTTCTGGAGCTTTCTGTTCTCTTGGTTCCTTCCTGCCAGTCTTTCTCTGTGCTTCATTAGAATGTTTTAGTGATATATTTTGATTGCTTTATCATTTCCCAGTGTGTATATTGTATAGATATTTTCTTCCTGTTAATAATGATAATTTCATAAAACATGCTAGGGTTAGAAAAATTGGTTTTAAATTGGTTTTGAGTTAACTTCAGTTGCAGAGAAAACCTCTACTTCTTTGCAGCTACATAATGTCCCTTCATGTTATCAATGTCACAAGTTACATCTTTACATATTATATACCCATTAATATAGACTTATCTTCATTTTTATCTTTTAGTTTTTGTCTTATAGAAGAATAAAGCATGGGCTTCCAACAAAGATTACTATTATATAGATTTTTAGTTTTGTTTATGCACTTAACTTTTACCAAAGTACTGGATACTCTCATAGGGTTTGATGTTAATGTCTAGATAAAAAAAAAAAAAATTAGGGGCTGGGGAGATAGCTCAGTTGGTAGAGTGCCTGCCTTGTAAGCACAAGGCCCTGGGTTCAATCCCCAGCACCCCCCAAAAAAATTAGTATCCATTTCTACAAGCCTAGCTCATTATAGTAATAACAGAAGCTACACAGCCATTGTCCCTTTTCTATAAAGTATTTGAAACTTTCTGGCTCTGCCGTTGCTAATTTCACTAGCATTGGGATTTATTAATTAGGCCTCCAAGACAGTTTAATGGGTGCGAAGCAATTATGATTCATCAGGGTTCCACAGATGTTTCTCTATGGCAATAATTTCAGGTATGCAGTTAACTATCCTTTAGGACAAGTAGAGTTTTCCTAACAGCCTATTCCTGGGATAAGCTGATTTAATTATCTCAATGTGCCCGAAGTAGGATGATTACAATCTAAACTTCCTAAGGTTTATGCGTTAGTTGAGGTTGTTGTTTAATCTTCAACCAAGATTAGGTTGGGAGGAGAGTGCTGTAGAAACGCACAAGCTATGTGTCACTGTTGGTGGGAGAGCATCTGTGAGCAACTGTCCCTAAAGTTGACAGTTGTGTAGACCAGGCTGTGTTCTGCTGAGTCACTTCATGATGTAGTTGTATGCTGTGAGTTACTCTATTGTGCCTACAAGGGCTAAGTTGAAATGACTCAAATGACTTGTTCATACAAGTCAACAACAACCATCTGCCCTGCACAACCATAAGGCAAAAACGGATCCATAAGACAATCAAGCTAGTGAACATGACAACCTGAGAACTCATCAAATTAATAGAACCACATAGATGCATGGGTATATATTGAAAAAAAAAAAACAGGCCCATGAGCTTATTGAACACACCAGACCACTGAATGAAGCAATCCCTTCACCTGAGACCCATAAAAGGAGAAGCACCCCAAAACTGGACACAAAGGCATCCTGGTCCCTTTACCTAATCACTCATCGTGAGTATCGTCCAGGAAAGTCATCATGGTGACAAACTCTGCTGCCCTCTCCTTGGGCTTCACCACACGGTCATTTCTCCTGCTTGATGCCCAGGACCCACTCCAGGCTGACACTGCAAGCTGACAGTCTGAAACTGCCAACTCACTGGTCCCTGGCTTAGAGTAAGTCCTTGGCTTTGACGGTTCTGCACCCTGAACAAGTGCTTTGTGATCGTATCTGACCACATATGGGGATTCTTTACATTTGTATCTGCTCTCTACTTTAGCTCTCAGTTGAGCCTCTCGAGCCCTGGATGTTGCCTTAACCTTTTCTTTGTCTTTTATATATCGATATATAATATTATATATAGGAGAGTGAGATATCTATCTATCCATCTATCATCATCATCATCTATTTGGAGAGAGAGATAGCGATAGAGATAGAGAGAGATAGATAGATGGAGAGAGAGAGGGAGAGAGGTGTGTGACCTGAGTGTTACAGACCGTGGTAGTTAAGGTAGAATAAAAGAACCTGAGACTGCCTGGCTTATGACTATCAGGTGACCCATGAGTACATGAGTACTTGGTGAACTGCCACTGCTGGAAGTGGTGTAGCCTGTGAATTTATTATTATTCAATAAATTCTGACATCATGGAGAGATACAAACATGTTCATTCTTTGTTACAAGGCTTACTCACCAGACAAATCTCAACTTAAAAGGCTCTAGAGTCGCCCCTCGTGATGTGCCCCAGGATGAGCTTCACTCCCATCCTCAGTCTTTCTGAAGTGGATCGTAATCATCTGAACCTCCTAAGGTTTACGTGGTCATCTGAGTTTACTGTGTAACATTCAACCAGGATCATGCCAGTGAGACAGTTTTGTAAGAAAACATCAGATACATGTCATCATGGGTGATTTTATTAGGATTTCAATATCTTCTAGCTGGCCACTGGTTTTTCATCACTCCGCCTCATCCTTTGCCTTCAAAATCTGCCAAATCAAAAGATTTGAACTTAACTCTTAGAATTCTAGTTCCTGGGGACTAAGGAAACGTGGCTCTAAGGTCCACGCGGAGAAGCCCCAGTTGAAAATGTCTTCCCACAGTCGCCTTAGTGAGTTGTATGTAGGCGTGGAGTGTGACGTTGGGTCTGGACTCCTGCAATGACTTCAGCAGCTGTAAGGTCGTAGTTCTCATATTTTCTCCAAAATCCCAAATATGAGCTTATCTGCTTGTTTCTAAATCCACCTATTCTCTGGTCATTTTGCAGTTCCAAAACTGATTCCACGTGTTCAATTTAGTTACAGTGATGGCTGTGTTCTTCAATGCTGATTTCTCTATGACTCTGTTTTTTGTTACTGCAATGAAGTTGTTGAGGTGAGCATTTTTATAAAGAAAAGATGTCTCGGTTACATTGGTGCTGTCACAAATAACAAGTCTTCATCATTTTTTAAAATCTGGAAGTATTCTCTTTATACATTCCACCTTTCTCTTTATCCATTTATCACTTCACGGACACTTAGGTTGATTTCTCTTGTTGGCTATTATGAATAATGATGACATAAACATGGGAGTGCAGATGACTCTTTGATATCCTCCATTTCCTTTGGATATATACCCAGGGGAGGGATTTCTAGATTATATGGTATTTATAGTGTTGGAAGCCATATATGAACTATGGATTTGTTTGGGCCACTGTAAGGCAGGGAGTCTGCTTTTCTGGCAACTCCCAGGTGAAATCCTCTGGTTTGAAAAAGTCCAGATCATGCCGGCACCCTGCCTTAGCTCACAGCCCTAGGTTCAAACGCAGCTGCCTGGAGATGGGCATAACCTGCCAAGTCCCAAACAACTTGTTTTCCCCTCTCTTGCCCTGTTTTCCTGAAGTAGCTCCTTACTGAATCCCTTTGGTGTGTTCCACTATAAATAAAGCATTTCTCTTTGTTAGGGTCAGACCCATCAGATCTGTTCCACCCGTCATGACCCCACTTTGAATATACATATAATTCTCCCTTTTTGTCTTTATTTTTTAATACTACTTTTCCAACTTCTATTTCCAGCCAGCCCACACCTCCAATGGTTACCCACTCCCTCCCCATGCAGGAGGTGAGAGAGATTCTAATTTTTTCTGAGGAACCTCCAGAGCTCTTCCTAACAGCTACCCTAATTTTCATTTGCAAGAATGAGTGTGAACTTTCCCCTTTACTCTACTTTGTTTGCAGCACTTGTTATTCTTTGGCTTTTCGATGATATCTATTCTACCTGCATTAGGTGACTTCTCATTTTGGGTTTGATTTGCACTTCCCTGATGATCAGTATATGGAGCATTTTTTTTTTCATAACCCTGTTGGCCATCTCTATGTCTTCTTTCGAGAAATGTTTATTTACATCTACTTCCCATTTAAATCAGATTCTTTGGTTTGAATCCATTATGTATTTTGTGTATTAACCTCTCATCAGATATGTAGTTTCCAAATATTTTCTCCCATTTTATAAGTTGCCTCTTCACTCCGTTGATTGTCTCCTTGGCTGTGCAGAAACTTTTTAATTTGAAGGAACCCCGTTGACCTGTTTTTGCTTTGGTTTCCTGTGCTTCTGGGGTCTCCTTCCAGAACCCAGCATAACTTTTAATGTCTTGTTGCATTTCTTCTGTGTTTCCTTTGTGTAGTTTTATGTATTTCAAGACCTTTCATCTAAGTCTTTAATATATCTTGAGATAATGGACTTTTTTTTTTTTTTTTTGCAATGCTGGGTATTGAACCCAGGGCCTTGTGCTTGACAGGCAAGCACTCTATGAACTGAGCTATATCCCCAGTCAATAATGGACTTTTGTAAATCATGAGATGTTGGGGTCTAGTTACCAATTGCGTGTGGACCGGCGATCATTTCAGCAATGTTGATTGGAGAGATCATCCTTTCTCCAATGCATGTTCTGAGCACCTTTGCTGAAGATCAGTTGGCTGTGCTAGGTGGGTTCTCTTGTAGGCGGTCTGTTCTGCTCCATCGGTCCATGTGTCTATTCCACAGAATGATCCATTCTTTTTTGATTCCTATCGCCTTATGGTGCATTTTGAAGTGTGGCATTCAAACACCTCCTGCTTTCTTCTTGTCATTCTCCTCCTCCTCCTCCTCCTTTTTTTTTCAGTGCTGAGGTTTGAACTCTGGACTTTGCCCATGCAAGGCAATCGCTCTGCCAACTGAGCTACATCGCCAGTCCTCTGCTTTTTCCTTTTACTGGCTTTTCTTTGCAGGAGGCTTTTGTTCGATCTCTTCACTAGTCTTACATCTACCCTGATTACCTGTACGTTCATGCTTCCATTTCAGGAGGCTGTGTGTCTAGAAATGTTCTCATCTAACCTACGTTATGCAACTTGTGGATGTACAGTGTTCAAAATTCTTGCCATAAATATTTTTGTTTTTTGTAAATTGCTAGACATATCCCATGTTTTCTGATTTTGGTTATTTGAATCTTCTCTTTTTTTCTTATTCTATCTAGCTAAAAATTTGTTCATTTTGTTGATATCTGAAGAGTCAAACTTGGCTTTGGTAATTTTCTGTATTTTTTTCCCCATTCTGTTTGGTTTTTCTCTTGTCTTAATTTTATTATTGCCATTTTTCTTCTGGTTTTGGGCTTAGTTTATTCTCTTGTAGCTCCTTGGGTGTAAATTCAGGTTGTGAATTTAAGATCTTTCTCTTTTTTTAAATTAATATTTGTAGTTAGATTTCCCCTTTTGAATGTCTTCACTGTGTCCATGGTATTATATTTTTGGTTTTCATTTTAAGTTGTCTCAGGATATTTGCTAAATTCTGTCATGATTTATTCTTTGTCTGATTTGCTAAATTTCCTGATGTTTTTGAATTTTCTGGTTTTCCTTCTGCTATTGTTTTGCTGCTTTCATTTCCTTTGGATTGGCAGAGATGTCTGGCATGATATCAGTCTTTTTAAATTTATAAAGCTTTCATTGTGGACTAACATTTGATGTCCTGCGGACAATATTCCACATGTTCTTGTTTTTTCTGTCAATTTTTAAAATTTTTAATTTGTTCTTATTACTTACACATGGAGTAGAATGTATTTTGATGTATTCTTCCTGGTTGTATATGATAAGGAATTACACTGGTTGTGTAATCATATATGCACATAGGAAAGTAATGTCCAATTCCTTCTACTATCTTTCCTATTCCCATTCTCCCTACCTTCCCTTAATTCCCCTTTGTCTAATCCAAGGTATTTCTATTCTTTCCTATTTTCCCAAACTTATTGTGAGTTAGCATCCACTATCAGAGAGAAACCTTTGATTTTTTGGGATTGGCTTATTTCACTTAGCATGATAGTCTCCAGTTCCACCCATTTAATGGCAAATGCCATAATTTCATTTCTCTTCATGGCTGAGTAATATTCCATTGTGTATATACCACATTTTCTTTATCCATTCATCTGTTGATGGGCACCTACATTGGTTCCATAGTTTAGCTATCATGAATTGAGGTGCTATAAACATTGATGTGGCTGTGTCACTGTAGTATGCTGATTTGAAGTCCTTCATGTATCAAATGAGGAGTGGGATCACTGGATCAAATGGTGGTTCCATTCCAAGTTTTCTGAGGAATCTCCATACTGCTTTCCATAGTAGTTGCACCAATTTGCATTCCTATCAGCAATGTATGAGTGGACCTTTTTCCCCACATCCTTGCAAATATTTATTGTTGTTTGTATTCTTGATAATTGCACTTCTGACTGGAGTCAGATGTTTTAGTTTTAATGAACAGTTTTCTAATTGCTAGAGATATTGAACATTTTTCAAATATTTGTTGACTGATCTTATTTCCTCTTCTGTGAAGTTTCTGTTTAGTTCCTTTGCCCATTTATTAATTGGGTTATTTGTTTTGTTGGGGTTAAGTTTTTTCGAGTTCTTTATGTATTCTGGAGATTAATGCTCTATCTGAGGTGCAGTTGAAAAAGATTTCCTCACATTCTGTAGGCTCTTTCATCATATTCTTGATTATTTCCTTTTCTGTGAGGAAGCATTTAGTTTGATTCCATCCCATTGTTGATTCTCAATTTTACTTCTTGTTCTTTAAGGAGTCTTGTTAAGGAAGTCACTCCCAAAGCTGGCATGATTTAGATTTGGGCCTCTTTTTTCTTCTATTAGGTAAGGGTCTCTAGTCTAATGCCTAGGTCCTTGATCCACTTAGAGTTGAATTTTGTGCAGAGTGAGAGATGGGGTTTAATTTCATTTTGCTACATATGGATTTCCAGTTTTCCAGCACCATCTGTTGAAGAGGCTATCTTTTTTCCAATGTATGTTTATGAAACCTTTGTCTAGTATGATATACCTGTATTTATCTGGATTTGTCTCTGTGTTTCCTATATTGTACCATGGATCTACATGTTTGTTTTGGTGCCAATACTATGTTGTTTTTGTTATTGTAGCTCTGTAGTGTAATTTAAGTTCTGGTATTGTGATGCCTCCTGCTTCACTTTTCTTGCTAAGAATTGCTTTGGCCTCTTATATTTCCAAATGAATTTCATGACTGCTTTTTCTATTTCTATGAAGAACATCATTGAGATTTTAACAGAAATTGCATTAAATATGTATAGCACTTTTGGTAGTATGGTCATTTTGACAATACCAATTCTGCCTGTCCAAGAACGTGGGAGATCTTTTCATCTTCTAAGGTCTTTTTCAGTTTCTTTCTTTAGTATTATGTAGTTTTAATTGTAGAGGTCTTTTACCTATTTTGTTAGATTGATTCCTGAATATTTTATTTTTTGGGGCTATTGTGAATGGGGTAGATTTCCTAATTTCTCTTTCAGTAGAAAGGCATGCAATTGATTTGTGGGTGTTAATTTTATATCCTGTTACTTTGCTGAATTCCTGTATGAGCTCTAAAAATTTTCTGGTGGTTTTTTGGGTCTTCTAAACATAGAATAGTGTCTTCTGCAAACAGGAATAGTTTGAGTATTTCTTTTCCTATTCATATCCCTTTAATTTCTTCTAATTTCTCTGGCTAAAGTTTCAAGGATGATGTTGAATAGAAGTCTTGTTCCAGTTTTTAGAGGGAATGCTTCCAATTTTTCTCCAATTAGAATGATGATGGCCTTGGGTTTAGCATATTTAGCTTTTACAATGTTGAGGTATGTTCCTATTATCCCTAGTTTTTCTAGTGTTTTGAAAAGAAATGTTGCTATTTTTTGTCAAATGCTTTTTCTACATCCATTGAGATGATGGTATGATTCTTGTCCTTAAGTCTATTGATGTGATGAATTACATTTATTGATTTACATATGTTGAACCATCCTTGCATCCCTGGGGTGAACTACACTTGGTTGTGGTGCGCTATCTTTTTAATATGTTCTGTAAGCAATCTGCCAGTATTTTGAGCTTTTTTTGTGTGTGTGCTGGGGATCGAACCCAGGGCCTTGTGCTTGCAAGGCAAGCACTCTACCGACTGAGCTATCTCCCCAGCCCCAATCTGCCAGTATTTCGTTGAGAATTTTTGCCTCATATTCATCAGGGATATTGTCTGAAGTTTTCTTTTCTCGATGTGTCTTTCCATGTGTTCTTGAGGAAGATGTGCATTTCCCTGTTTTGGGATGAATTCTAGCTTTATGAGTCCTATTACAAACCTTATTGGGTTGTACTAATCTATAGAGTTGTTCCAGTAGTCTATCCTTACTTAATGTTGTTGTGTCCATTATTGAATGTGGACTATTGATGTCTTTTGCTATTATTATAGAACTATCCATTTCTTTATTTCATTCTGTCAATTTTGGTTCCACATATTGGGATCTCTGATATTTGATTTCTATTCGTTTATAGTTGATATATACCTTCTTGTAGATTCACCAATCTATCATCATAGAATGTCCCTCTTCTTTCCTTGTAACAGTTTTTGAATTAAGATGGTTTGTCTGGGACTAGTATGCCCAACATTGCTCTGTTTGTGTATTTGTGTAGAACATCTTTTTCCATCATTTCAATTTCAATCCATTCCTGTCCTTATATCTAAACTGAGTCTTCTGTAGACAGGATACATTTGTTTTCTGTTTTTTTTCTTCATCTGCCAATGCATGTCTTTTGATTAGGGAGTTTAATCTATTTACATTTGGTAGAATTACTGGGGAGGAAGTACGCGTTACAATGTGGTAATTTGTCTTCTGCAGCTCCTGGAGCTGTTTGTCCCCTCATTTCCTCCCTTCTAGTCTTCTTCTGTGTTTCATCAATATTTCATAATAACACACTTGGATTCCTTTCTCATTTCCTCATGTGTAGATCGTGTAGATAGATATTTTCCTTGGGGTTACAATGGTGATTACATAAAATATCTAAAAGTTATGAAAATCAAGTGAAACTGATTTCAACTTGATCTCAGGTGCAGAGGAAACCTCTGTTCCTGTACAGCTCTGCACAGTCCCTTTATGTGATTGGTGTCACAGATTAAGTTTTACACATCACAGCCACTAGGAGAGACACATCATCTTCTTCTTCCTCTTTTTTTTTTTTTTTTGCTACTATTATTTTTTAGATTTTGGGCTAATCTCTCTCTCTCTTTTTAAATGATACAACACCAGGGTACACCTTTACATAATCACAAAAGCATGGACCCTCGTCTGCTCAGATTCAGTCCCCAGCGCTCCCCCCTTGGACCTCCTTCACTCCACTGATCCTTCAAATGAATGCCCTGTGGACACGTGTGACGTTGGGACCCACTACCTTGCACACATGCATGCACACTCCATGTTCGGTCAGATTAATTCCACTCTTCTTCCCCT